>NC_132782.1:145156207-145459237 GCF_048418805.1 Vulpes vulpes
GTCTAATTTTTTTCTTTTTCATGTTGCTGTCCAGTTTTCGCAACATCATTTGTTGAACAGATTGTCCTTTTCCCATCGGATATTCTTTCCCGCTTTGTTGAAGATTCGTTGACTATATAGTTGTGGGTTTATTTCTGGGTTTTCTATTAGTACTTCATCAAAATAAAAAGCTCCTACACAGTGAAGGAAACAATCAACAAAACTAAAAGGCAACCTATGGAATGGGAGAAGATATTTGCAAATGATGCAATAAATAAAGGGCTAGTATACAAAATATATAAAGAACTTCTAAAACTCAACACACACACCAAAAAACAAACCAATTTAAAGATGGGCAGAAAACATGAACAGACATTTCTCCAAAGAGGGCAGCTAGATGGCCAACAGACACATGAGGAGATGCTCATCATCACTCATCATTAGGGAAATGTAAATCAAAATTACAATGAGATATCACCTTATACCTGTCAGAATGGCTAAAATGAAAAACACAAGAAAAAACAGGTATTGGCAAGGATGTGGAGAAAAAAGACATTAGTGTACTGTTGGTGGGAATGCGAACTAGTGTAGCCACCATGGAAAACAGTATGGAGGTTCCTCAAAAGAGTAAAAATAGAACTCCTCTATGATCAGCAATCTCACTGCTGATTATTTATCCAAAGAATACAAAAATACTAACTCAAAGGGATATGTGCATGCTGATGTTTATAGCAGCATTATCTACAATAGCCAAGTTATGGAAACGGACCAAGTGTCCATTGATTGATGAATGGATAAAGAAGATGTGGTGTATACACATACATACTACATCTATCTATCTATCTATCTATCTATCTATCCATCTATCTATCTATCTATCTATATGTATATGCATATATATATGCATACACACAGGAATATGGCTTGGCCATCAAAAAGAATGAAATCTTGCCATTTGCAATGACATGGATGGAATTAGAGGGTATTATGCTAAGTGAAATAAGTCAGACAGAGAAAGACAAATACCATATATTTTACTCATATGTAGAACTTAAGAAACAAAACAAATGAGCAAAGGGGAAAAAAGAGAGAGAGAGACAAACCAAGAAACACATTCTTAACTATAGGGAACAAACTGATGGTTACCAGAGGGGAGGCTGGTGGAGGGATGGGTTAAATAGGTGATGAGGCTTAAGGAGGGCACTTGTTGTGAAGAGCACTGAGTGTTGTATTGAAGTGTTGGATCACTATATTGTACGCCTGAAACTAATATCACACTATGTTGACTAACTGGATTAAAATTAAAACTTAAAAAAATAAAGCTATAGAGAATCAGGAGAGAAAATGAAAATGTTAACAATGAAATATGTCTCAAAAGAAACTTACAATATGCATTTCCTTAGAAAACAATTATTTGAAACCTTCCAAAGACACATAAGAATAGGCTACATAATCTGTTCTCAAGTTGAACAAAAAGAAAGTTACGTAACTCATCTTATAAAGCTAATATATGCTTAATGACCAAAACTGGACAAAATCAATACACAAAAAAGAAAACTATAGCCCAATCTCACGTATGAATATAGGCATGCACATGCAAAAGAAGTCATAGCAAATTAATCTCTCATCACAAGCTGATTAGTATGCATGATCCAGAACAAAATCCACCTTACTTCTCAACACTACATTACACTCTGGACTCTCATACTTAAATTTAACACTTTTCTTAGTCACATGAGCAAGGAATTAGAGAAGAATGTGATGCTGCAAATCCTTAGAACTATAAAAGTAAAAAATTTGTCAGAAAATTGAGATGTGGTGTTTAAAATAGTATGATCATGTATCAGAATAATAATGCTCAGGAAACCCCCAGTAGCTCAGGGTTTGCCTCACAACTGCCAGCCTTATAATACTGTAAGTACTAAACGGCTTCATGACACTAATGTTTCCCATTTTAGGTGGGATAAAACAATACTTTTAATCCACTATCATCATTTTAATCCATGCCACAGAGTTGGTAATAATAGAAAGCTTATCTAAGAAGCTGGGAAATGTGTTTATTTTCAACCTGTCTTAGTTTAAAAATCTAAGACATGATTCACACGTTTACCCATCTTACTGATGATTCTTTTGTTGGACTATTAATTGCACTTGAGCAGAAGAAATCTGATTCAAATTAATGCTTCTAAAATGTGTCACTCAATGGACCTTTTCATGTTTTCTTCTTAAAATTACTAACTCTCCTGTAGTTATACCTTAAAGTAACTGAAGCTTAAACAGTCCATTTTGAATTCAGTCCTTGGTAAATCTTGGGAGGGAGATATAAGCATGTTTATATTCATCTGTTTTAAACTTGTTCAAAATTCTGGACTTTGAAATGGGCTTTTATTTTCTTAGATTTTTTTTTTTAGAATTTAAACCAACAGAAAAGTTAACAGCTAAGTTACAGTACATATACTGAAACATGTATATCCCCTGCACATAGAACCACCAGCTGTTAACATCTTGCCACATTTACCTTAGCTCTCTCTCCATCGATCTTTCTATATACACCTATTTTTTGCTAAGCTATTTGAAAATATATTGTAGACCTCAAGGTCCTCCAAATCTCCTGTGTGCTGTTTTGCAGACCTCTGTGGGAGCATGCTGTGGTCTCTCGGCATGTATGTCGTAAGTATAATGATAGTCTCTCTGTAAGCAAAATGGAATTGCCAAATTGAGGAAATTTAATAGCAAGACAGCATTTTCCAATATACAGTCCATTTTCAAATTATGCTAATTAACACTAGGACATAAATTCTGTATTGCTCTTCAACTTTTATAATCAAGCTAAAAAACTTGGAAATTTTAAATGTGATTCTGGAACAGAACACTAGCAACCTCAACAAGGCAAAAGAGGAAAGAAGAGTAGAGCATGCACGCTTACCTTGGTGGATAGACAAGAGAGGCTGCCTAAAGATGATGGACCAAAAAATAATATATTATTTAAAATGAAGGGGCACCTGAGTGGCTCCGCTGTTGAGCGTCTGCCTTTGGCCCAGGGCGTGATCCCGGAGACCCGGGATCGAGTCCCACTTCGGGCTCCCTGCAGGGAGCCTGCTTCTCCCTCTGCCTGTGTCTCTGCCTCTCTCTCTGTGTGTGTCTCTCATGAATAAATAAATTAAAAATATTTAAAAAATAATAAAATAAAATAAAATAAAATGAAAAAGAAAACAGAAGATGCAAAATACTAACATAACCCTCAGACTTTGGGATGGGAAAGAGGAAAAAAAATAGGGAAAAAGAATGAACTAAATTTTCCCTCTTTATAGATGGGAACAATAGATCATGTCTAATGTCGATAAATCAAAGAAGAGTAAAATAAGGAAAGAAGGCAGGATGATTCTATCTCAAAGTGTTAATCTACTTGTGCCCCGTGCATTTCCCTCCAATTAGTTGCCTCCTTTGTACCCCTAAGAGCTTCCACACTTACCCCCAGGCTGTACCACAGAGGAATACAGAGATTCTAAGAGCCAGACTAAAAGGTTTACAGAGTTTTTCTTCTTGCAGAGACTGAATGAGATTGGACTTGGAGAAAATGTGAGAGAAGGGAAGGGCCAACCCAGTAAAGGGAAAGGAAGGCATCCTGGCGAGACTGAAGGGGAAGTTACTCCCATCGAGGTCCAGACAGAGGTACACACAGATCTGAAAGATAAGCTCCCCAACTGTGGACTCCCCCACCTAAATGCATCCCCCTGGACAACAGGTCTGGCCTTCAACAATTGTGGGCACTTGTAAGACCTTCACTTGAATTAGGGTAAGAGGGAACTTTGCCTTGATGAAGGCGAATCTCCGCTGTCCCCGTGAGAATACATGGAGGATGCATCACCCCAGTGCCTGGATTATTTAATGCTATTTAGGCAACTATTGGAGAAGCTGAATTGGTTTAAAAGTCAAGGCTCTGGAGACTATGACTGGGAAAGAACAGAAGCAGCATGGGGAATTGCTGCTTTTTATGTGAGCTCTTCTGCACTATTAGATTCTTTACTATGTACATTATTACTTTTGTAAAATATTTAAAGAGAAGATTAAAACTAATGGTTCTTGTTACACAATACTTACTAGGAGCCAGGCACTGTGTTGGGTATGTTAAGTACAATCTTTTATTTATTCTTCAAAAACAAATTAAGTATTGTATATGTAAAGTTAGGGGCTCATTACTGATTGAATGAATGGATTATTAAATGAATGCAGAATGTTGTCTCTCATTGTGCTTGCATATGAGAACAAATACTGCATGAAAAACTTCAAACAGTTTCAGAACTCCAATCTTGTCCACCCACCACTTTATCACATATATGACCATTTCTGCCTGGATTGCATAAAATTGGCATCTGCTTTTGCAAAGTTCTTGTTTCCCAGGAAAGAAAAAAGAAAGAGAAAATCTATCATTAAATGATAATTTCAATTTGTCTAGCCTCACTCTGCCTTGGAAATTCTCAGTCTCCAGTGGTTTGGAAGAGAGGAGGTTCTTCCTGGCATGGAAACCCTTAAATTAGAGCGAATAAGTGGACACTCGATGTAGCACTTCTGAAAGGTTGCCAACCTCTGCTCAGCTGCCTTTTCCACATCAACTCTCATGTGCAAAGGAAATCAGAATGTACAGGTTGCTGGGAAAGATACTTCCACATTCTGAATTGCACAAAAATCACAAGTGGTCTCTCACACTAAATTAGACTTTCAGGGTAAATCAATAGGGTTAGAAAGTATACAAGACAATAAAACTACACAGTAGTCACAGTATTTAGTCAGTGCTAAATAATAAGTTATCTCTATCCGTAACACAGTGTAGAAAGTCAGGAAATAAATAACGGAGGCCATTTTTCAAACACACTCAGAATGGGCTATTTTAATTTGTAGGGCTCTCTAAGAATACAATATCCTTCATGGTAAACACTGGTTTCCAGAGCTTCTGGTTGATAAGCTTCTAGGAAGCCCAGGAAAAATGTTGTCTTATGATACAAATACTGCTATAGTTTGCAGAGAGTATTACAATTAACATCTGTTGATAGATTTGTGAAGTTTCTTTTCCTTTACATAACTTCCTAAAATGAAAATCAAACAGAAGTCATAAAACCTAATACTTGATAAACACCAACTACCAGACATCACACTAAGCCCTTGACGTATATCACTGCATTTACTCCTAAAAGTACCTTCTGATATAAGATGTACTCCTATGGCCCCATTTTGTTGGTATGGTTAAGCAACCTGTCCAATATCCCCGTTTTAGTCTGAGTTTTCTGGAGAAACAGAGGTGGATGGGTGGATGGATGGGTGGATGAATGGATGGATATGGAGAGACAGATAGTTTCTGTTGGGTTGTTATATATAGATATATAGGGAGAGATAGATTTATTATAAGGAATTGGCTCACACGACTATGGAGATTGAGAAGTCCAAAATCTACATTTAATAAGCTAGAGACCCCAGACAGCTGATGGTATAACTTCCAGTCCAAGACCAAGTCGAAAGGCAGGAGAAGACCAATGTTCTAGCTTGAAGATAGAGAGAAAAAAATTCTTCCCTACTCAGGCTTTTATTCTCTTCAGGCCTTTAACAGATTGGATGAGGCCCACCTCCGCTGGAGAGGGCAAATTTGCTTTACTAGATATACTGATTCAAATGTTGATCTCATCCAGAAACACAAGAAATAATATTTAAATAAATTTAAATAAATAAAACCAAACATCTGGATATCCCATGGTCCAGGTTTTTTTTTCCCCCATGGTCCAGTTAAGTTGACACAAAATTAATCATCACAATCACAGAGCTCATAAGTGGCAGAGCAAGAACTTGATGGTATTATGGTATTCTCGTATCCACCATTCTTGTATCCACTAAGCAAAAGTAAGATAAACCTTATCATAAGTAGACAATTTTATCACGGATGGCTGCATAGGAACTAGATAGTTATTAGGGTACACCAGGATTTCAATCTTAGGTACACCGATTCCTTACTAGGAGACCATATCATACCATAATAACATTCTGCTCTATTCTAGTAGCTATTCTATTATAATATACGTGACAAAATGAAAACCATAATTATTGTCATACAAATACATAAGAAGCATGTGTCAAAATATATTGAAATCATTAATGAAGAAATCAGCAAGACAACAAAGCTGATCTGAAAGAGAATACAAGGAACTGACGCGTAAGTAAATAGGTAGACAGGTCGGTAGGTAGACAGGCAGACAGGCAGATAGATAGATGGAGGGGTGGATGGGGAAAATTGCCGAAATAACATTTCTAAGATATATATATATCCAAAATGGCCTAATGGTTTAGAAAGCAATAAAACCTGAACATTTGGAGTTACCGTCTCTGCTGTTTAGAACTCATTTGCTTCTCTATTGGACAGTAATGATTTGCATCTTACTAGTTTTATACACGTTAACATCAACTTTAGAGAGTCTGGTTTGTAATCCATGGTAAATAATAAGCCATACAAAATTAGGTGGTCCAACAAAGACAACCTTCACGAAAAACATGTTCTGGTATGACAGTGAAAGGATATGCAGTCATCTTTTGCCTTATTTCTAAATTTTAGATGTGCTTTCTTAAAAAATAATGTGCGAACAGAGAACATTTTAAACAAAGCCTCTCTGCATATATCCCGTAAGTTAACTCCAAAATTATTATGATGATAGTAATATCTTGAATGCTTACTGAACTCTTACCATGAACCAGGTACTGTGCTAAAACATCCCTTGGGACAGGAGTCCTTACAGTGTGGGAAGCCCCTGGGGAACCAGCTAGCGTAGTGGCTAGGGTATTGGCCCTATACCCCTGCAGATGTCTATTTGAAGCCTGGCTTTCAATTAGGCCTTCTATCTGTGATGATGGTGGAAAATTCACTTACCTGATGTAAGCTCAATTCTTCTATTTTTCACTACAGAGGATAAAAAGCAGCTATCCACCTTCTAGGGTTACTGCGAGAACATAATAATCATGAATCTATCATGAATCAACAAAAAAAGCTGACACAGTTCCTGTACTCATAGTCTAGAGTCAAAAAGAGAAACAACTAAAATAATATTATATGCCAGGTGAGGACAAGTAGTATAGGAAAAATTAAAGCAAGGTGAGGAGGATGGGGAGCAGAAGGAAGAGATGGCAATAGAGAGTTGTCAGGGGGAAATCTGCTTAGCCAGTAAAAGAAGAAGAGCCCCACAGGAAGCAAGGAAGACAGTCAGAAAGCCATCTGGAAGAAGACTGTTCTAGGGAAAGTAAGACCCAGCGCAAAGACCCTAAGGCAGGTAATGAGTTGGGTGGAGAAGAGCGAGGAGGCGTATGTTGATGGGAGGGAGGGAGCAAGGGAGACAGTGGGAGGAAATACTTTCAGAGATGGGGTTGGGAAGTGGATCCGACTAAAGGGTGGGGTTGAGGAGTGGTCCTATGTGGATTTCTGTTTTACTGTGAGTAGGATGGGGCATGACTGAAGACTTCTGAATGCTAGGATCTGCCTTCATTTGAAAGGATCCAGCAGAGGAGATAATGTAGGTAAACTCGTAGCGTTGTGTTTACTACATGCGATTGCGTTACTACTTCTGTCCTTAGAGAGAGTATTCCGAGGTAAAGACGCTTCCCTGCTAGGATTTTCACAGACCTTGCTGTTAACATCTTTTCTGTGGGCGTGAGAGACGTCAGCATCTAACAGGCTTGGTTACCTATGGCCTCTTTTCTCCTTGGCTCTACCATTCATTCTCTTATCCCCTTTCTCCTCCCTCACCCCTTACCTCATACTCTGTGCTCCCTCTATGCCTCTCGCATCCGCCTGCTTTCCCTGAGGAAAAGGGATTCAACAACCTCATTTTCTTGAGGTTGGTTTGTGAGCATGGAAATGGGACAGATGAGGCCAACAGTGAGGGTGAGGGTGTCTGTTCGCCTGCTCTTACCCATCCATGGCAAGGGAGGCGGGCCTGCTCCTGGCACAGCAGCGGTCACGAGGGGCTCAGCACCAACTGGCTGTGAGTCACCGTCTGTTCCTTGTACCCCAGAGCCAAGGATCCCGAGGGTCAGGCCAGACAGACAGGTTGGACTGGATGGGACATGGTGGAAGGCTAGAGCTGGGTGCCGTGTGTGATGGGGGAGGCTGGAAGAGAGGCCAGAGGAGTCTAGGAGGACCCCCACCAAGGCAGTGAAGACACACTAGGTATCACCTTCTTCTACTTCACATGGTTTGTAGCTCTGAGCATGCTGAGAGAAAGAGAGATGGGGAACCGTGAGAGAACAGTGTTTGTTCAGCTCTCACATGCCAGCATGGCACTCATTCTTTATGTACGTTCTCTCATTCAAATCTCATAACAACCCTGTGAAGCATAGCATATTATTCCAGATCTGGCAGTTTTCAAAATTGTTGATCTTTCTTCTATGCCATACTCCTCTCTAGGGGCAAAAAGAAATAGCTCAGTGTAGTGGAAACGGTATTCTTTGAACACCTAGTTATTCTTCTAGGCATTGGAGACACAGTCATCATGAATAAAACAGACAAAATGCGGGTCCTTATAGAGCTCCCACTCTGGTGGGGAAGACAGACAATAAACCAGGTCAGTAAATTAGAAAGTATGTCAGATATTAGTAATAGCTAGGGAGAAAAAAATAATGCTGGGGAAGAGTACGAAGGGAAAAGAGAGCAGGTGGGTGGTTGGGAAGGGGGGCCCAGTAGTCTCCTTAGAAGCATATGTTGAAAGGCTACTGGTAGACCATGTGACTTTGTAAAGCAAAATCCCCTTTTTAGGGCAGCCTGGGTGGCTCAGCAGTTAAGCGCCTGCCTTCAGCTCAGGGCGAAGGATCCTGGAGATCCAGGATCGAGTCCCATGTTGGGCTCCCTGCATGGAGCCTGCTTCTCCCTCTGCCTGTGTCTCTGCCTCTCTCTCTCTCTCTCTCTCTGTCTCTCATGAATAAATAAAATAAAATAAAATCCCCTTTTAAAAAAAGAAATTCTATTTTTAGTTTAGGTATAATTAATGTATGATGTTCTATTCGCTCGAGGAGTACAAGAGAGCAATGCAGCCATCCTATACGTTCCTCAGTGCCCATCCCGTTAAGCATACTCCTAATCCGCAGCACCTGCTTCACCCACCCACCACCTCCCCTCGGAGAACCATCAAGTTCATTCTCCACAGTTAAGTCTGCTTTGTTTCTTCAACTCCACATACATGTGAAATCACAGGGTATGACAAGCCCCCTTTGTAAGCACAGGCCTTCCCGTCTTCCCAGCGTAGCCAGAGTGAGCACTGTTTCCATTCCTGGTCTCTAGAAACCAGGAATGGCTCCTTCTTGGATGACATCTCAGGAAGGCCGTCCCTGACTGCTGGAAGTTGCTTCCGTCATCCTGTACCTGCAGCCCCTGACCTCTACCCGGGTATCACGCCTGGCCTTTCATACCACTCCCAGCAACCTAGCAAGCAAACTGCACATTTGTTCCCTTGCATGTTGTCTCTGCTGCCATTTATATTCTGACTTCCGGGAGGCCCAGGACAAGGCCTTGTCCCACACCTGTCCCATGACCGGTGCTTAGCTCAGTGCCCGTCATCTAGTAGGTACCGCAGCCCTTTGGGAAATAAATGAATGAGTACGCCACTTGAAGCAATTCTCAGATCGCCTTAATTCCTCTGTACCAACTTGCCTCGCCATTACTCTTCACCAGCACATTGATCCTATAATGCAAGGGAATCCTGCTCTTCCGTGGCATTAGCACACTCTTGAGGCCTTCAGAAACTAAAAGGCGAAGAATATCAAAGCCCTTCAAAGCGAGAGGGACGTGTTTGGTCCTCACTTCTCTGTAGTCCACAAGGTTTCGATGTGGAGGAGAAGAAAGGAGGAGCGAGGTAGGCATTTGTTCTGACCTTGAGGACAGGGGAGCTGCCTGCAGACCAGCAGTTGACAGGCCACGGTTCCTCGGAGTTTCTCTCGCTGCTCATCCTGGCTGCACGCCTGGTTTCTGTCCGGTCTGGACTATTTTCCCAAGCATTCGAGGATACAGATTCGACTCTCTCAGAACTCAGAGCACACACAGACCTGCTCCTCTTTTTATTTTCATGTCTTCCGACTTGGAGTTGCTCATCTTGCTTAGCCTTCCTTTACGTCTCCTCTCAAGGTCCCTCCAGACCGCAGAGCAAACTGATCTTGAGGCCTAAGTTTTATAAATGAGGCTCTTTCACGGGAAGAGTGGTAAGGCTGAAGGTGTCCACTTTGCTTCTGCTACTGTGTGTCTCAGAAGCGAAAGCTTCCCTCCGCCGATGATAAAGCACTCACATTAATCCTTCAGTTCTGAAGATGCCCCATTTATCTATCAAAAAGTAGGGAAAGACAGCTTAGAGAAACTCATTTAGGGGGAAAAAAATCTAACAGGATAATCAAATAATGACGGAAATGCCTCTCAGCTACAAGTGGATTATTCAGCATAAAGAAGGATGAAATGCACAGGCATCGTCTATGACCTTGCCGTGGTCATTATGAGATTAGAGGTGCAAAATGCATTGCAAAGTCCCCTAAACCTAAGATGTAAATGGGTAGGCACACGGGTCTCTAGACTCCGGGGACCTTCTGGGTGCTTCACGCCCTGAGCCTCCTCCAGTCCCCCCCATAGTTGCCGAGGAGAGTCTTACTTCCAAAGCCTTGCGCAGCATGTCAGCATTTTAATGTTCTCAGCCTTTTATAAAAACTAGAACATTTCACCACCTGCCTTGGAAAAAGAAGTGTGCAGATCATATTTCAAATATTTCAATTTCATCCTTTGGCAGAGCTTGATTCCTCCTGGGGGATTAGTTGCCAGCAAGGCTGGGCTGTCAGGAGCTATCCTAAGTGCTTCTCGCTGGTCCCTGGCCAGGTAGGGTTCAAGGTCTCTAAATTCCTCAACGAGCTCTTTCCCAGAGTGGCTGCGCACCTTCATGAGAGACAAGTAGACAGCTTCCAGGCCCCGGGTGGCTCATGGGGAGTATCCTCCCGGTGGAAAGGTATCAGAGGTGAGGCCGGCCACAGTGGCAATGATCTCCCATCCATCGGCCCCATCCACACCCCTCCCCCACAAAGGTTTGCCAATCTGAGGGGCACACACATACTCTCGCCAGCATCTCCATGCTGGGAAAATGCTCCTCTTCCTGGGCCTCTGTGCACAATTCCCAGAATTTTGGGCCACGAGCTGTTTCCTCCTTACTTTCGTCCAGAAAGAAAAACGAAGGTCACCCTCTGGGTCCCTTGGCAGCCCCACACATACATTCTGACGGGCCATAGCAAAGATAATAATATTGGCAAAGTGCTTTGAAGTTCACCAAGGGGTTTCATATACTTTGCCAGGAACCCTCACAACAGCCCTGTGATAATTATTATCATCATCCACACTGGCTCCTTCCCTTTCCTTTGAATCCCTGAAGCAAACATGTGTCCAGGGCATGTGTTCTTGCCTTGCCCTCTGCCGAGAACGATCCTCCCTCCGACACCTGCATGGCTGTCTCCCTCACTTCCTTGAGGCTTCTGCTGAACGTCACCTTATCACCAATCCTTCCCTGCACGTCTCCTAAGAAACAGCCATGGCTCCAGCTTCTTTATCTGCTTCAATTTTCCTCTAGGGCACTTATCACCTTACCATGTCTGACGCCTCCACATATTTTTGGTTGTTTATTGGTCTCCTGTCACCAGGTTGGAGCAGTGGTTGGTCTGTGTGGTTCGCTGCGCCCCCCCAAGCGCTCAGAATACTGCCTGACACATAACACGTCATCGGTAAGTAACTGTGGAAGGATGAGGCCCAGGTTGTTTATTCATTTTTGGAATGAGGCCCGTTCTCCAGTGGATCAAGCCTTATTTCACAGCGGGATATCAAGAGGAAAGTGTCTGACTCAACCTACTTAGCTTACTGTCGCCGCTATGACAAATTACCACAAGCTCTGAGGCTTAAAACAACACAAACTCATTATCTTTCAGTCACGAAGATCAGGAGGCCAAACGCCGGGGCTTCCCGGGCTAACATGGAGGCATCCGCCGGGCCACGCTCCTTCCGGAGGCTGTAGGAGCGCATCCCTTGCCTTGCCCTTCCAGCTCCTGCGGACGGCCTGCCTTCCTCGCCTCATGCCCCTTCTTCCAACTTTACTTCATCTTCGAAACTTGTGGCCCAGAGCCTTGACTCTCTGACTCCGACTCTCTCGTGTGTCTTTCACCTGTAAGGATCCCGGTGATCACCCTGGGCCCACTTAGGTCATCCATGATAATCTCATGTCAAGATCCTTGACTTTATCACATCTGCAAGTCCTCTTTGCCGGGGAAGGTAACACATTCACAGCAATTAGGATGCGGGTGTCTTTGGGGGCCATTGCTCTGCCCACCACATTCAGGGTCACTCTGTTGGTATATAGCAACGCTGGGACGACGGGGTCGGTTAGGCTTTCCAAACCAGTGGCTGACTCATCACAAAGGAGGAAGAGGAAAGCCGAGATAACCTGCTCACAGCATCACTACCGATGACAGAGCTGGTCGTGGCCTGGGGACCATTCCGGCCTCTTTTCCTGCATCTCCTCCTGACTCCATCCCAGGTGCCTATCCTGGCAGATAATCCTCGATGACCACGATGCCCGGAGACTCGCTCGCTTTATCTGTTGACAAACAGGATATGAAGTTGGTCCCAATCCTCTGGGTCAGAATCGGAGACAAGGGAGTAGAATTTCTCAACCTCAGTGCTACTGATGGTTGGGGCCAGATACTTTGTTGTTGGGGATGAGAGTGAGTGATGTCCCGTGCGCCGCAGGACATTCAGCATCGGTGTCACCCCGGCCTCTCCCCAAATCTCCTCTCTCCCAGTTATGACAACCAAAATGCCTCCAGATATTCATAAATGTCCCATGGGTGGGGGAGGGAGTAAAAGCAAATCGCCTCAGTTGAGAACCACTGCCCTAGAGGGAGCAGCCCGAAATGCCGCAGCCCCAGTGCCAGGGGAGAGGGGTGCCTCACCCCTCCAGGAGTCTGGAATTATAGGTGTCTTTGTCTTCGTCTACACTTAGGCCCATCACTTATAATGCAGGATTCTGGCTGGAACACATTTGGCTGCACCGAGTATAAAGTGCTTCCCCACACTGCTGGCAAAACATAATTAACCAAATGACAATGGCTTTCACATACACATTGATTCCTGTAATTTCAAGTCTCCATTACTAGATAAATCAACAGCAGAATTATATTTATCAGCAAAAGCCTCCTCTCCTGGCAGACTTTTTGTTAAATATATTAATCCTGGAAGAATAATACTTTCCCTCAGCTTTGCAAAGCAGTCCACCCATAAAAATGTTAATAGCCACAACATCATTTTCAGTGTGCTGCTCCTCCATTAGCTCCCCCACACGGCACCGCTTGGGCTTTTCTGAAGATAAGGCGCACTGTGGTAAGAGGCTGGTCTGCGGGGGCCACGTAGCTCAAGGACTTCTGGGAGAAATCTCATGCAACCGATAATTCCTTGTCTGGACACGTACCGCTTCACGCAGGCCTCTGCAAATGTCACTATGGGCCAGAAAGGACAGCGGGGCTAATATCACTGCACCCTCAGTACTGGAGGTAACACTCCATTCGATGTGACCAAGCCATGCTACAAAAGTACATAGGAAGTGTCACAGCCCCCCAGGGTCTCACGGGCCCCTCAGGCTCTCCCTGGGCTCAACAGCATTGGGGTCACACCTTCTCAAACAAAGAAGCTGTGTTGCAAGCAAAACCTCTGGAGATCTAAGTAAAATTCAGATTTTGATTCAGTAGGTCTGGCATGGGCCCTGATTCCACATTTCTTTCTTTCTTTTTTTTTTTTTTTAAGATTTATTTATTTATTTATTTATTTATTTATTTATTTGAGAGAGAGAGAGAGAGAGAGAGAGCATGTGTGTGTGTGTGCAGGGGGCGGAGGAGAAGAGGGAGGGGGAGACAGAGAATCTCCAACAGGCTCCCGGCTGCGAGGACCCCAATAAGGGGCTCGACCCCATGGCCCTGAGATTAATGATCTGATCTGAGCCGAAATCAAGAGTCAGACACTCAACCGACTGAGCCACTCAGGTGCTCCTGATGCCACGTTTCTAACCAGCGTCCACGTGCTGGTGGCCTGCAGGCCGCACTGGGGTATCAAGTGCTGGACAACCTGCTCTTAAGCCCCTTGCCCCGCAGACTGCTGAAACAGGCCTCATTCCAGGAGGAGCACAGCCCTGGATGGAAGCCATGGTAACTAGTTCTACTTCACACACAAAGAGAAGTTTGCTGCCTCGGTTACTCTGGATTCCAAACCCAGTGGGAGAGATAATTTCCCGACTTATTTCTGTACCACGATAATTGCACAGTAGCTCTTGCCATTTATTAGCACGCACATCTGGCAGCTCTCTTGCCTGCAGGCCAGCGGGCTCCACACTCCAGAGTCCTGCAGAGCCCGGGCGAGCATCCAGTTGCTGACACAGCAGCCGGAGGGTGCTCGGGGACTGCAGAGTGACTGTGCACGGTGTCCAGGGGCCTCAGCCCGGCTCTGCCTGAGCAACAGGAGGGGACCGATCTGGGGGAAAGCGGAGTCTGCAGATCAGAGGCTGGCCTCTGCCCAGGCCGTCACTCCTCCAGCTGCGGGCAGATTTGAATAATTGGGGCTGCGAAGCAAAGGCAGATGCCTCCGCTGGCCTGTCGAGTGAGGCCCGCTCGTTTCCACTCCGGCGGCGCATTAGCTCATCAGAGGAAGCCCTGGCTACTTGATAATGCAGCTGCTGTTCACAAACACGCAGCAGCCTCGGCCAGAGAGGAGGGGAGGGATGGGGGGCCCGGGATCCCCTGGGTATGGCCTGGCGGGTGCATTTCTGCTTGGATCCTCACCCTCGTCCGCACCACTGCATCAGCCTTGCCCTTTGACCTTGGCCAAGTCACCTTTCTCTCCCCTGCCTCATATTTTCTCTCATCAGACAAGTGGGCATAAGAAAAGCTCCTCCTCAGAAAGGTCCCGGGCAGCGCAGTGTCACACATGAGGCATTGAGCCAGGGGTGCGACAACCCAAGACGTCGTCCGGGACCTCACCACTTGCCCATGTTTTATTTGGGACAAATCAGTGACACTGGTAATGACTTAGTTTCCTCACCTATGTAGAGGTTAAGATCCCAATGATTATCTCATGCATTTCTAATGGAGAACAAATAAAAATGTGACTGTTGTCCCCTGCGCAACGTGCAGACTCCATCACGGATGCTGAAGGCCACAGGCACACTAGCTGCGTAGAACTGGAGCTCTCTCCGCTACCGTCCTGGGGGTTCACTTACCTAGTAAATTCAAGGGTACTGTAGGACGATCATTACGGAAAACAGGAAATATTCCGTGCCTGGCCATGCTAAGAAAATAAGATACTGAGGAACATGTTTAATTTTATTTATTTATTTATTTATTTATTTATTTATTTATTTAGAACGTGTTTTAGATCAAAGTTCCATTATTCCAACAAGTAGTTGAAATGATGCCAAAAAATGCAAGATAACGGAGCTCAGCCTCACCTCCCTCACATGAAAGCAATCTACCTGTGTTCTTCCCGGTGAGCTAACGGCGCTCCAAGGAAACCCACGGCCAGGAACGGCCGCCTCCTTGCAGCCTGCTCCGTGCGCTCCAGCACCTTCAGCTCTGCCTCGTGTCAGGCCAACTTCCGAGAGTGTGACCCTGCCCTGCAGACCTGCTTTTTACCCTTCGCCGAAATAGGAGGCCTTATTAACATCTATGCAGCCCATCCAGCTGTGGCACTGCTGGCTGAGCCCAAATTGGAAAAACTGCAAAACAGCAGGCAAAAAAGAGGAAATCAATTTTACATGGCTCTTTTGGGTTAATAAAACCAATAATTTTATCAGAAGCAAGTTCTTATTCCAGCCAGGTTAGAGATAGATAGATGGTCGGTCAACCTAGCCTGGTGGAAAGAGGCTATTACTGTAAGAGACAGTCGTTCATCTAACACACATTCCTTGAGCATCCACCACGTGCTGTGCCACGCGTGGCAACTGGAGAACAGAACTGGGAAAAGGAGGTATTTTAAATCCTCGATTCATTACTTGCTTGGTCTTTACTGAGATAGGCATTAGGCAGAGTTCTGCTCCCAAGGGACCTTCTGAAGCAGGTAGGTGCAAGACATGTCACCAAGGAGTGAAAAATGCAGAGAGTGTCTGGGCCAAACCAACAAAGTCGGTAGAGGACTGAATGGCATTGACTCAAGCATTTTGAAAGACCTAGAGCGATACCGTGACTATGTGTAACTCCCGGCGTGCATTAGAATCACACGTGAAGCCTCCTAAACATACCTATGCTATCGTGCCCCACCTAGGCTCCAAAAAGCCTAACATCTCAAAGCCGAGGGTCCCAGTACCAGAAGCAGCAGCGTTCCCTGAGGATACGTTCCAAAACGCAAACTCTCAAAACTGACCTTAGAGCAACTGAATCTGAGACCCTGGGCCTGGGGCACAGCAAGGTGCTTTACCTAATCCTTCAGGTGAATGCTAAAATTTGAAAATGGCTTCTCTAAATTATACTCTACAAAGCCTAAGATGTGCTGATAGAAGAAATCGGTCTGTCATTGGATTATTGCAAACCCTGTGGTTCCCACAAGAGCAAAATATAAAGGGAGAAGTCTCAGGGGAGAATAATTCACATAATCATGGAGACAGAATCATATTCCTTGGAGGTCAGACTAAAGATATATATATAGTTAGATAGCAAGTTTAGAAAATCATAAGTGGTACAGACCAAATAAGCACGGATTTGGTTGGCCAATGCCAGAATAGTATAAAGCGATAAAAACCAAGAGAAACTCCAAAGAAGAGATCTTCAGAATAAGTAAAAGCAAGACTCCCGTGTCCAGTGTATAATAAACACATGTAATTCTACCAAGTGAAATCATCTTTGAAGGTAAGAGATAATCTCTTATTAAATTTATTCATCAAGAGTCAGTAATGCTTGGGGCACCTGGGTGGCTCAGTGGATGAGTGTCTGCCTCTGGCTCAGGACATGATCCCGGGGTCCCAGGATTGAGTCCCTCATTGGGCTCCCCACAGGGAGCCTGCTTCTCCCTCTGCCTGTGTCTCTGCCCCTCTCTCTGGGTCTCATGAATAAATAAACAACATCTTTAATTTAAAAAATAATTCTTAAAGTTACAGGTTTAGATTTTAGATCAGATTACTGGGTTTCTTCCATTTAGTAGCTCTATGATCTTGGACAAATTAATGAACTTCCCTGTGTCCCAGGATTCTTATCTATAAAATGGGGAAACACTACCCACCACATAGTATTGCTGGCAAATAACGAATGTGTTGATATAGTAAAATGCCAGCAAGCACTCGATAAATGCTAGGTACCCTAATCATCCTCATATCTTCTCTGGATGTCCTATCGCATCTGGCCCATCATTCAAGTACTGGTTGATTTAAATTGCCAGATCTTTTAAAAGTCTTAGGATTTTTACCACATATTTATAGACAAGGAGCAAAACGAAACATAGATAAACAAGGACAGAGAGGATTCACTGGGGATTGAGGCAGAAGATAATTGTTTCATTGACTTAGATTAATAAAAAAAATTGTACTGAAGGTTGAGATAAATTGATGGATATCAACTCCATAATTGGAAATTATGAAAACTTAATGATATTTAAACTGAATTATACAGATGAAAATAGACTCTTAAGAGCAGAAAGGATCCTGCCAAGTACCTATTTCCAAAACAACATAAGACTATATATTTGACAGCATCCCTGTGAGTCTTGGGATGAATACTTCCAGTCATGAGACCCCATTATTTGACAAGACAGCAGCACCTTCCAACTTTGAAGTTTTGATGTCCAGAAAGTTATTACTTATATTGAGCTCAAATCTGCCTTCATACTTTCCAGTCGCTGATCTTCCTTCCTGTGATTTTTATAAAATACAAATCTTGCTGAGCATTTCCACCCATTGAATATGCTGTGTCTGAGGAGAATCACATCTCTGGATAAAATCAATCTGTTTTTCTGTTCGGGTTGAAATAAATACTACACTGAAATTCACACATTATGAAATATTTTTGGATGTGCTTCTCTCTGAGTGGAGGCCCTAATACCGGCGGGGAAGAAAACGAAAGGGACTCAAGATATAAAGAGGATCCTACCTCTAAGTGGCATACGGTTATAGAACAGACGTCAGCTCTGCACACAAGTACTGGTAATAAACGCTTATAGAGGCTCTGATAGAAATATGTTGAGGCTACACAAGGAAGACAAGCATACCATGAGAGAGGAGGCTATCAGAAAAGGTCTGGAAGCTGCGTAGCTCACCAGGTAAACGAGGGGAGGGGCAGGCACTTGAAAATTCAGAAAGCTATGAAATATACTGTGTATTTTGGGAGTCAACGTGATTCAGCATGGCCAAAGCATGAGCACCATGAGGAGGGTGCAGAGAGAGATAAACCCTGAGGTGGGCAGCTGTCAGAGTCTGTAGACCCAGCGGTCTTAAGGACTCAACATGGATTCACAAGGCAGGCTCTAACCTCGAAACCACCTTATATCCGGTACCTCAAGGAATGCCGTGAGCCCTGAAACACTTAGCAGAGCCTACACATGGCGAAAGTCTGGCTCATCATGGCCTTGTTTCTTTCCAAGAATTGGTATCGACTCTGTTCTATAGAAGGCAACTCAGCGCCCAGTGAAGTTAAGTACCTTATCTCAATCTGAATACTGTGGGGACCAACATGGGAAAATCAGCCTTACAATTTGCCGAGTACCAACTTTCCCAAATGTTCTTTTGGTCTCCTTCAGGCATTAGGAAGCAAGAAAAAGAGAAATGACTGGATAAAGAAGTGCGCCACACCTCACGGCTTCAGTGAAGAGGAATTGATGGGATACAGACTCCAGTTGCTGGCAGATTAGTGATGAGTACCCCCCACACCCCACAGAACATTCTGGTGGGTTCTGCTCCCACAAGACATCTGAACCAAATCCCTTGTTTTCCTTCTGGGGAACTACATTGTTATTAAATCGAGGAAGCTCCATTAAAAACACCGAGTTGGTGGAAGGTACTCTTTCCACACTAAAGTGCCACCACAGAATTAACTCCAGGTGAGGAAAATTGTGAGTACAGGGAAATTTATAACACTAATGACTTTAACAAATCTGAGCTGATTAACAGGACACCATGAACTGAAATCCTTGTGTTCCGATCAATCTTCCAGGAAACTTCACGAAAGCACATTTGTGGGAGAAAAATCCATGAGATATTCTAGGCAGGCTTCTTCCTAAAAAAGAGGGGACTAATTGGAAAAGACACAGTACACAGACGAGTAGGGTGATTATTAGCTAGTAATTCTTAAGTTACCGCTCTTTTTGGTAAAACAAATTATCTACATGTGCATTTGTATTTGTCCCCCTATAAAAGGAATCTCTGACACTTCTTCAAACAAAGGCCCCCCGAGACACATACTCATCGGTGCAAAGCCTGCCCTAATCAGTTGGGGCTAGTGGGGAATTGAGGTGATGGGACATTTTCATGCTAAAGACAGTTACTAGTGTGGGAGCCTGCAAGCAACTGGTGAAACAACTGGTGAGAGGAGGAATTGATAGCAATCTATCCAGCATTTAAATACATAAGTTGCAGAACAATAGGAGATGACTGTTATGAACAAGAAGTAATACAAATGAAGGAGGCATGTGGTGGGGGGGGGGGGGGACAAAGGTTCTATTCAATCATCACTTAGCTGAAAGATTAAAGAAGCCTTTGGATGGTTGCACATCCACTGAGTGACTGCAGGGAGGAACACATCTGAATATAGCCCTCTGGCATTTGTTTGCCCAATTAATTTCCATTAAAGGAGGAGCCTGGGTGGCTCCATGGTTTAGTTCAGGTCATGATCCCAGGGTCCTGGGATCGAGTCCCATATGACGCTCCCTGCGGGGAGCCTGCTTCTCCTTCTGCCTGTGTCTCTGCCTCTCTCTGTGTGTCTCTCATGAATAAATAAATAAAATCCTTTAAAAAATAATAATTTTCCATTAAAGATAGAAGAAGCTTCTCCTCATAAGCCATAGAAAACATCCACTCCTCTCTCACTACTCACTAACCAGCAACCCTTCTCTACAACAAGTATGTGGTTGTTCATCTCCCCCGCACTGGTCGGGTGAAACCACTACAAATCTGATGACAACTTTTGATGACCATCTTAGCAGGGTCTTCTTCTGAAGGAATGGCCAAGAGCCTCACATCTTCATCCTCATGGCTATGCTAGGTATCGTCTACTAGTGCTCAGTATCTATGTTTACCTTCTTCTGTGCTCTTCCCCTACCCTGCAGAGAGAAGCCTGAATAAAGAACAGCTACATTTCCCAGACTTCTGGATCACTACAGTCCTTGATGGCATTTATATTCCGTCTATGGAATGCACTCCTGCAAGAATGGAAATTCAGAGGGGATGGACAATCTTTCTTTGGGGGCTGACATGTGGTCTCTGACAATTGTGAGTTTCCACAGCATTCTCGCTGACAAGACACCACATTTGTGATGTGGAGAGACTGTGATGCTCCTAGAAACTTCCTGCAGTTATCTGCTCTTGAGTATCTGTCCCCTGGAGTAGTCATCTGCAAAGAGTGGGATGATAATGACATAGGGTTGCTTTGAAGACTCAGGATCCGGCAAGGAGGTGTTAGGTCTTATTTCTGCGTCATATAACCACCCAGAAGAATGCCTGGTGAAAAGAGGGGGCTCTGTAGGGTTAGCTAGGATGATGACAGTAATTTGAGACCAAAAGGATGTAACTAGTGAAGGAAGAGATTTAACGTCAGAAGGCAGAGGCCAGCCATGTGGCATCCTAACAAAGTACTTAACTTCTCTGGGCTTCATTTGCTTAATGTTTCTAACTCAAACAGAGACTACGTCACATACACAAGACTATTTACTAAATGGGATAACATGTTCATAAACTTCGTAAGGCAAGAAGAATGATACATGTGTTTATCAATACTACTTACAACAGAAAGTGCTGAGGGGGTTCATAGGCAGGAGCTGTGACCTCTAAGGGGAATCAGGCAAATCGGCCCTGGAGGAAACAGCCTTTGGACAGGGCTTTGAGGGATGGGTAGATTTTCCACATACAGAGATGGCAGTTAGAGGCCTTCCCGTTTGAACTAAGGCACAAAGGTGAGAACTCGAAGGACCAATATAGAATATGCTATTCTTCCCCTAACATCTTTTTCTAGTGGTTATGCCACATAAGCTTTGAGAAACAGTTAAGCAAAGGAATCCTAAGTGAAATCTCCTAATTGGCTTTCTGCATACTTAGCATCACTTCCAGAAAAAAAAAAAAAATAGTTATGGGGGCAGGTTGCACTGAAAAGAGAAAGTTCATGGGCATGATTATGTAGCCACCAGAATTTAGGACGCATTCTTCTGAGTTAAAAGCAAAAGAGAAAAAAGAAAGCTTCCTACTAGCAGGAAAATGTCAAGGTGGCTCAGGTGGTGAATATTCTTCTATTGCCATGATTCCTGTGTTTTTGTCAGCATAAGAATTTGTAACGCGGGCACACCACTCGCTGAAGAGATGAATGACCTCATGTTAGGTGACTCCATTCCCAACCCCTAAGTGGTGATAACAACAACAGGCCGAGAGTGGCTTCCTTAATGAAAAGGAGAATTATAATGATCATGCTGGTTTCAAGAAATAAATAAGCACATTGACCACAGACCCATGCACTTAATAAATAAATAAATAAATAAATAAACAAACAAACAAACAAACAAACAATTCTGGAGATGATGAGGACATCTGGAATCAGCTCATATTCATGCTCCCACGGATATCAAAAACAAATCTGCCTCTTTGAAGTAGATGTCCAAGAAAGAAACACAAGGGCTATCTGGCATATAGCTCAGCACCTGAAACTGTGCCTCATTTTCATCCTTAGTGGATTTCTGACAAACTACACCAATTTCCACCTAATTTTAAATCAAGAGAAGATATTACCGTAGACCATGAGCTCTTTAATTTGGGAACGTCAACATTTTCGCTCTGAAAGTCTGTCCCGAACACATCCTGTCTGAAAGCTCCTGTTACTGCAACAACACAGGGTTAAAAGGCTCCGTGCAGCCAGGGATGAAACATGGTTATCAACCATACTGCTTTTGAAACGGGGCTTAAATAACTTACAAAACAGCACGGTGTCATTTGAAAAATGTAAGGAAAGAAGCATGAGGTCGACTCATCAGCAAGATAGCGAAGACGGTGGTGTTGTGGTTTGTGACGCCTACCAGGACAATAAAAAGTCAGGAGAGGCTTCACTTGTCTACAAGATCATCAACTTACACTAGCTCACAGCAGTCAGTAAAAATCTCCACTCCCATCCTCAGCATCCAAACAACAAAAGCAAGCAAGATCAAGTCGTATATGAGAGAGGCAGGCAGTTGAACCCTGAACAAAGGAAGCAGGGGGCCAGCGTGGAGAATAACACGTCAACACCTTGGATGCTCTTCATCATATGACTAACCCTAGCGCTCTGGAGTCCACATTTCAAGACTCAGCCCTGCCACCATGAGCAAGCGTGACTTGGAACAAGTCACATAACCTTGCTTAGTCTCAATTTCCTCATCTACAACACAGGAGAATAATTTAACAGAATTCACATTGTCGGATATTTTTAAATGCATTGATTCCTTAAAAGCCTTACATACTGTTATACTGAATTTTATATGTTAACTTACTGAGCCCTGATGGCTAGGTGCTTGGTGAAACATTATTCTGGATGTGTCTGTGAAGTTGGTTTTTTGACGAGATTAACATTTAAGCTGGATTTTTGAGTAAAGCAGATTATCTTCCATAATGTGGGTGGGCCTTATCCAATCAGTTGAAGGTACTAGAACAAAGGTTTACCTCCTCCAAATGAAAAGGAATTCTCTCAGCAGACTGTCTTTAGACTTAAACTGCAACTCAAGACTGCTACCCCATCATATTTCGGACTCACCAGGCCTCCACAAACATGTGAGCCAATTCCTTAAAACAAATCTCTCTCTCTCTCCCTCCCTCTCTCTCTCTACACACACACACACACACACACACACACTTCCCGTTGGTTCTGTTTCCCTGAAGAATTCATACTAATGCATACACTATGAAAAAAAAAAAAAGAAATTAATTGGTAAAGGTGTTTCAAAACAAGAAAGTACCATCTTGATAAGTTTCAAGAGAAAAATCGTAGTCATTTCAATAGATGCCCAAAAAGTCATTTGGCAAAATTCAACACATTAGATAGGATTTTAGAAAGATAATTTTAGAAGCAATTGGAGTCTTCCTTAATATAGCAAAGACAATCAAGTCAGGTCAATTTGATACTGAGTGATCAAACAGTAGAAGCACTCTTTTTAAAAATCTCTTTAGGAGCTACTATTTACCATTGGTTGGTAAACTCTAGTTCATGCAATAAAATATTGAAAAGAAGTGAGAAAAAGATCATTTAAAAACACTGAGATTGCACATGGAAACAATCCAAGGGAAACTTCTAAAACTTGACTGGGACTTATAGGAGAGAGTTCAGTACAACAAACAAATGCAAGACAAATATATAATGGGCTTCCCAAAACAAAGGGAAAAAGGATTTATAGAATAATGTAGTGATAAATGGTTAGCAGTGTAAAAAATATACACAAACTTTTATGTATAGCACAATCATAACTACATAACTGTGTCTGCATTTCGAGAAAGACTAAATAGAAAACTAAGGCATAAGAAGATATTTAAATGAAACTACTTCTGTCTCAAGGATTTTGGGAGAAACAACAAAGACCAGAAAACAATATACGATAGGTGCACAGTCCTTCTACATACTGAAACGAGGGGGATATTACCTATACAGAACATTTTGCAGTTATTACAGTGCTTCAGGAGCATTTATCTTACCTCTGGCATATATAAGAAATGTGGAAGAGGCATTTTTTGAGGAAGAAAAATCCTCATCCTCAAGTTAACATCTTTTCTGCAGCAGAGATGTGATTACTCTATACAAATGTTAGCTCTTATTGTAAGAGGCAGTATGTGTGGTGGCGAAGAACAGAGGCTCTGGAGCCAGGATACAAATCCCAGCAACTCCACTTCCAGACAATGGAAAACCTTCGACAAGTTACTTATCCTCTCAGAGCCTCTGTTTCCTCATTTGCAAAATGGGATGAGAATAATACCTAATTATTAGAATTACGAGGTTTAAATAAATCAGTACGTGTAAAGCACTTTGAATGGTGTCTGGCACAGAGCAAGCACTGTACGTGTCGGTTTATTACCATCATCATTATTATTACTACTGTTATGTGATGGTTGACATCTCCTAGGGATGTGCTTTTGGAAACATCGTCTTGTGAGCTTTGGGAAAGATATATGTGTCCTCAATCCAATAAACATTATTGAGCCTGATTAGAAAGTTATTGGCAAGGGGAGCCTGTGGCTCAGTCGGTGTGTCCGACTCTTATTTCTGCTCAGGTCATGATCTTAGGGTGTGACATGGAGCCTGGCACTCAGTGCAGAGTTGGCTTGAGATTCTTTCCCACTCCCCCTCCCTCCCAGTTTGCATACACTCTCTCCCCCCTCTAAAATAAATGATAAAATCTTTAAAAAAATGAAAAAAAAATAAATTTATTGGCAAAATACAATACCATACAGAACTACCAAGAAATAATTTACTTGTATCTTTCTAGGAATTGTACAAATCATTTGCATTGCCAAAAAAAAAAAAAAAAACAGGTTGTATTAACAACAGAGGAAATTGCTTAAGTGCATGAAGACAACTACCAGGAATTTAAAAGCTCTGATTGGTTTCCAATGTGTTCTTGGAGGAATCTTGGAAGAATCTGAATTTTGTAAGATTTTTGAGGACTACAGGAATTACCTCTGGAACAGTCACTTTTTTCCAACAGTACTTATTGTATTCAGCATAGAAAATTAAGACAATGCCGTGTTCACAATTCGTTTGAATTATACTAATCCCTTGCTGTGGAGCTGGACTCATATAGATTTCAAATTATTTTGAAGAACCTTTTCTGTTCTTCTTCATCTCAGTTAATAGCGATTCCAAACTTCCAGATACACAGATCTAAAATCTAATGCCATTTTAAAAAATAAACTTATTTTAGAAGAGTATTAGAGTCACATAAAAATTGAGAAGACAATACAGAGAGTTCCCAAATACCCCATATCCAGTTTGCCCTCTTATCATGATCTGACACTAGGATACATTTATTATACTCAATGAACCAATATTGATGTTATTATTAACTAAGATCCACGCTTTATTGAGATCTCCTTAGTTTTGACCTAATATCCTTATTCTGTTCCAAGAATGCAACCAGGATACCATATTACAGTTAGTAGTCATGTCTCCTTAGGAGCCTCTTGGCTTTGGCAGCTTCTCAAAACTTCCCTTGTTTTTGAGGGAATGGTGCTCAACTTATATTTGTCTGGGGCTTTTCTCATGAGTACACAGGAGTTATGGGTTTGGGAGAAGAAGAACATAGAAGCAAAATGTCATTTCATGGCATCACACCAAGGGTATATACTACCAACATGATTTATCACTATTGATGTTGACCTTGTTCACTTGGCTGAGGTAGTATTTGCCAGGTTTCTTACTATAAAATTACTATTTTTTCCTCTTTCTATATTGTACTTTTTGGTAGGAAGTCACTATAAGCAACCCACACGTAAGGAGTGTGAGAAGACTCACTTTTAAGATACTCCAAGCAAGTATTTATTTAGCTATTTTAAATTCTATTTTTTGTCGATGATGGAAACAGCTCTGAAATGTTTCAGATAGATATTGCTTTAAAAGTAAAGTGCTTAATTCTAGTAATTTTTTAAAATAATAAGTACACTACTCATTCAATTTAGAAAAACTGGAAAGCATGTTTAAGAGAAAGTTCACCTAAAATACCATCTAGACAAAGACCACTATGCTTAATATCTCCAAACCTTTCTAGGTCTACATTTCAAGAGGTGAAACCATCCTCCACATATACTATTCCATCTCGCTTATCACCACCTAACATTATGAATAATTGCTCTGTACTTTTCAACAAAAAAAGTGTTTCTATCTTTACAGTTCCAGAGCCTACCATGGGGCACAGCATGCCGTGCATTCAGCAAGTGTGAGCCAATGACCTTTCTGACCAAACTGACGAACCCTCATGAAACCATTTAATGAAATCTGCTGGCCAGTGCAATCTCGGTCTCTGCCTTTTCCCTCACAGGACAACTAAAGTCACTGGCACAGAATCACCAATTTGGGTGATTATTAATTAAATCAGTAAAACAGCATATAGTCTGTAAGGACTAAAAGAAATAATGGCACGTGAAGTGCTTAAGTACACAGGTCTACGATCCCTTCTCCCAAATGCCTTGAACCAGGTGTATTTTGGAATTAATTCTTCCATTGAGGAGGATGAGAGAACAGACACACAGGATACGATGAAACACCACAACTAAGTACAGGGAAACACACGGTAATCAACAGTGATATCTTCTACAGCAAAGCATGCAAATAATCACAATAAACAGACTGCTTCCTTGGGTATTGTCATTTTTAATGGTGCATTTGAAGACTCCCTTGTGTCTGAGTTGTGGGAACACCCTCCAGAGGAGTTGTAGTCTCTTTAGCCCCAGTTTATCGCTAGCTGGGCACCAAATTTGGGGTTGATTTCTCATCTTGAAGGTTTCCTAGAAATGCAAGTAGTAAAATTCAAACTGTAAGACCACCAGGGTAGAGGTCTAGCATTTTGAATTTCCAGAGATAAGTTTTTGTTATCCAAAGACCGAAGATAAAAGTAAGCCTCCTTATCTGCCCTCTGTGCCAGTTTTTAGGTTTTTTCCCCTAGCCTCTTCTCTCACTAGGGGAGAGCTTGTAAAAGCCCAGCTTTAGGGCCCTGTGGGGAATGGGGAATAGGGAGGGGTAGGTTCTTATTGTCTAATAAAACCCCAGGAAACCACACCGTCACCATTCATGCTTACTTCTTTCCATTCCTTCTCACTTCCGGGTGTCTAAAGATTTCCCTGCTTCCTGGCAAGGTCAGCTGGGCATTAAATAAGGTGTCTTATTTTATCCACCAGAACCTGGTGTTACAGCAAGAGACCTGTTGGGTTCTCTTAGACAGATATTGCCAGAACTCTTAATTTAATTTTCTTTTATATCAATCATCTGTTTATTAGATACTTCAAATTTTTCCTTTAAGCCAGATTGCTTAATGAACCAGATACACCATCTCCCTGTAGGAGACTATTTGATATAGGGGCTATAGAATTACTTTAGAAATGAAAATTCTTTAATAAATATTTTTCTTTTGTAAGTAAGCCTTTATAAGCCTACTCTGGAAAATCATTAGGCTAGAGAAATCGCGACTTGATGCCATCTACTTAGTGAAAAATGATCTTCCAGACATTCAGTACAATTGTTAATGTGATCTCACTCGTATGTGGGATTTAAAAAATAAAACAGAGGATTGAAAGGGAAGAGAGGGAAAAATAAAAGAAGACACAGTCAGAGGAGGAAGACAAACCATAAGAGACTCTTGATTATAGGAAAAAAACTGAAGGTCTTTGGAGGGGAGTGGGGCAGGGGAACGGGGGATGGAGTAACTGGATGGACATTAAGGAGTGCACGTGATGTAATGAGCACTGGGTATTATATAAGGCTGATGAACCATGGAACTCTACGTCTGCAACCAATAATAGATTATATGTTAATTCATCGAATTTAAATAAAAAAATAAATATTTTTTTTTTAAATGAAATTACTTGAACGTTCTCTACTCTTAACAGCAGTGGAATAAACCTGTGGTGCTGAATGTCAGTGCCCTTTAGGTGGTATTGTTCCAGGACACTTGTAACTGGGTCTTTCTCATTCTCTTTCTTGGTGAATCCCAATTTTAGTTTTTCTGGAAAGTGAGGTTTCTTGCTGATCCCTAGCACATGATCTGGAACTGAACAAGCACGTACTAAATATTTGGGGATTGACTAATATTCATGGTTAATACTAACTGCCACTTGATAAATGGTTTTGTGCTAGTCATTCTGTTGACTATTAGCTGGAACTTGAGGAAAGGTGAACCCAAGCTCGTATCATCGGGGCCCTAGTACGGTCATCTTTTTCAACTCTCAAATCAAGGGGCTCATGCGTGGGTGCTCTGTTTTGTCTTTCCTTGCTTGTCACAAATAAATTTCAATTTCTGAGAGGCCCCTTTCAAGTGTGTTAACATGGCAGCTGGCAAATGGGCATTTATCTACCTAAGGTTCTGTGATGAATAAAATTCCCTGTATCTTCCTAGGGAACCAATTACTACATTGAAAACTATGATAATAATGGATCTTTCATCAATAACAAATGTGATTTGTAAAGTGAAAATCAATCTATTTTGACTGATGATGCCTCATAGCAATAGGGAAGATTTCATCTGAATAATTATAATAAAACTATATGATTTATCAGTTGAGTAAGACTAGAAAGTCAGTAAGTAATCAGTCTTGTCTGGCCATTTTTCAGGCTGATGACCTTGGGACATTGTGACCTTCGCTTTACTCCCTCAAAAGAACAAGCTAGGTTCTTAAATATATATCCCTGAGCAAGAAGATACACAGTGTGCATCTCTGTGGACACTTGATCTGACCAATGGATGGACAGACATGTCTCCTCGTGCACATCCTCCCAGCAGGTATGGAGTATGGATTTGGAGAAATAGCTCCTCTCATTCTGCAGGCAGCCCCTTGTTTAAAGATGAGTTTCAAAATGTTTGGTTGTTGTTCTTACAAAACACCTACAACATATAATGTATGTATCAGCTAAGACCCTGGTTGCAAGTGACCAAAACATAGTTCAAAGTAGCACATGTAAAAAGGAGGGATTTATTAGCTTATGTGCCCAAACCACAGAGGAAGGCAGACTGGCTTCAGGAATGGCTGGTCTCAGCACCAGAGCATTTGTTCAGGCCCTCGCTTTAGCTCTGCAACTGACTCCTGCTTCTCTCAGGGCCTTGGTCTTGTTCTTTCCACTGCCACCCAGAGAATCACATCTCAATGGCTCTATGACCACCCAGAGAATCACATCTCAATGGCTCTATGACCAAAGAAAAGAGCATAGCATTACCCAGAAAACAATAAAATCTGGGAAGAATTCTAAACAGTTTCTCTTGAGCCATGTGTCCATCTTTTGACCAAGCACTTGATTGGCCAATCACTGGCCTGAATTTTCTGCTCACCCTTGTCATCAGAAAGGAGGGACTATTTCTGTAATAAGGAGGTGGCAGAGAGGAGACAAGCATAAGAGACACCACATACACCTAACTGGCTAATCATATATTTTAATGATTTTATTATGTAATATAGTATACATGCATATATAGTATGTGCATATTTAAGAAAATATAAACTGTCCTGTGAGCATGGGAGCAATTTCAATTTCATGAAATTGCATCCATGAAAGTATACATATGTATGTATGTATTTCCTACATGTTTATATATATTGGTTCATGAATGTGTATTTATGTATATATTACTGTTTTGCTAAGTATACACATGGTTGTTCCCTTTTCAGGGATCCCATTCACATCCTACATCACCATTACTCAATGAATGCACAGTTTACCTTCTATTCCCAAGAGTAAGTTGCATTCCAGGCAGGTTGGCCTACTTATTGCCCCCACAGGTGTCTGATTTCCTTCTCTGCAAAGTCGGAGGATCATGCAGGCCTATAGCAGTGCCTGTGGGGTCCCCGGGGCACGGGACGCCATGTCTATGTGGGGGGTACACAGAGAGAAGCATTATTAGACGTGACCCCACATGTAGTTTTCGGGACAGTAGGACCAAAGTAAGAGCACTCCAAGACTTGGGGTAACCAGCCAAACAAAATGAGGAGGCAAGAGATTAGCAACAAGGCTGACAGAACCAGAAAGAGATAAGAAATGGATCAAGGGAGTGGGAGGCACTGGCGGTGACCAGCATGGCCAGCAGAAATCCACCTTGACTTTTGGTGGCACTTGGCCTCTTGGGAGTGTTAAGACTGGAAACAAAATGGGCAGTGTCTATTCAGAACTTTGGCTCCTGCTCTTTTCCCCAACTAACTTTCTCTCCTCTCTCCATCCCATCCAAATCCTTCTCCTACACACGTCTCACCTCTCCCACAAAAGCTTCCTGGAGTTATTCCAGCCCGCAGCTCTGTCTGGCCCGCCTCATGCAGTCCTGGAGCATAGACAGCCTGGAGATGCAGTCACTGCTTGGGAGTTGCTATCTCACGATCCCACTGAGAAACATATCACCTCCTCTCCACTCAATAAATATATGCCCTCGTACTTAGGGAAAAGATAAATTATCTTAAAAATGATGCATCCAATATGCACATGCCAAATAAGTAATCTTTACGATATGTTAATTTAGTTGTTTCCTTTTCTATAACAATTTAATAGTTGAAATTTCTTTTGCTTTACGATTACACTAATGCGAATATTCAGAATTTAATTAACAATTAAATTGATCAGATTTAAACTTCTGGAACATTCATTTGCATATAATTGCTCTCAATATACTTATGTAAAGCCCAAAGCCTATATTCCCAAATATAGAAAACCTATTCATGTCAGTTTTAGTTACATGTGTACATTTATTTGAATTTGTGGAGTGTGTGCTTTTATTGCCAAGAAAGTCAGCTCTGTTCCTTAATTGTTGCTATAACCACAATTCAGGAAATTCTATTGCAACATCAATATGTTATGCACATCTTTAATTAGGCTAGTACGGCCTGTCTGTCACAGCAACTGATCCTAAGTATTCTTATTTAGTCTACTTGAGGCTTTAAAATGTTCTCATTTTTAAAAGAGGCATATTTCGGCCTCATTAAATTGTTAAGCAAATCAATATGCAGCCCTACAACTTGATTGCTATGTTCCAGAAATCCTGTGTCTCTTCACTTAGCACATCTTTAGGTACCAGCTGAAAGGGCACTCCTCCACAAACACCAGAAATCTTCTGCGGCTCTAGCATGTTATATTCTTTTATCAGATGTGAGGGAGACACCTGTCACCCCCACTGATCCCCAGGAAGATCTGGCTGGGCATCCTATTGATCGCCAGAGCCTGATTCTCTTATCTAAGTAGTTAATGCAAATAAGTTGCAGGTTCCTTGCTCTGAGCAGTGTCTTCACACCAGGTCACCCAACAAAAAAGACAACACAGTGACTAATTCCATGGTCTAGAAAGCAAACAGAATCTAGCCTGCAGTTCATTTCCTTCCCTTTCCTCAAAATCGGCCATGATTTCAAACAGGGAGAGACAATGGCTATCTGAACCAAGCCCTACAGTACTTAGCCTTTTACACCTTCCCATCTGGCACAATTCCTTAATTTTAAAACAAATCATTAACATTTGCATTAAGGAGAAAGCAGTGTTCATGGGTTACTGCCAAGCATTGGTAGGGTTTTTTTTTTTTTTTTTTGAAACACATTGGGTGTCATGTGCTTTTTACCATGTCCAAGGTCAAATGAGAATACAGTAACTCTGCCATAATGCTATAGGTGGGCTCCCCCAGATACAGTCCTAGTAAAATGGAGAGTTGCATTATGAACACAGTAAAGACATTGGCGGGCAAATCTGAGCAGCCAGGGGATCAGGAATTAAAGCGGGGTGGAGTGCAGGGGGAGTACAAGGCCAACTGAAAAACTTAAACCTCCCTAGGTCCACACTTCAGTTTGGTACTACCTTATGGTTGATGTCAGATCAAACAGAAGTACTGATGAGGAATTCCTGGTTCTGAGGCCAGCAGGGACTTTCAGGACTTCAGCACTTACCCAGTTCATGGATACTCATTTTACTTCCCCGCCTCCCAAGACTGCTCCTTCCCCAAAGATAAGGACTTTAGCCTATACTGGTTAAGAAAGAGAAGGGCCACAGGGCAAAGAATGGGAGCCAACCACCAATTATTTTATTTTTAGAATGTCCATGCGTTGGTGGGAAGGGTATTTTAATTCTTTCAATTTAAATCCTCTAGAATAAGTCTCCATAGTTTTCAAAACATAGTCCTTTTTATGGGTCTGAACCAGGGGGGAAAAAAATACTCCCACAATCTAAAATATAAGCAAGTCCACCTGTTTAATCTTTCTTGTATTCCTTGTACTTTTACTTTGGGCACTTCCCTTGAGAATAGGTCATTCAAGAACAGGGTGATTGATAAAATCAAGCCAAGCTTGAACAGAGTATAATTTACCATCTGTGAGGCCTTCAAGACAGACTGCCGTAGATTCATAAGACTGCCTATACTTCCACTTGAGCCGAGCCAAAGGGACCAGAGCTCATCTCATTTTTAACAGGAACCAGAGAATCAGATTTTGCTCCCAAGCAACCCAGCTCTCCCCAAAGTCCACTATATCTTCAACCTAATTCTGGCCCCCCCCCACCCCCACTTTGTTTTAGACGGTAGTGAAGAGAGATCCTCTCTGGTAAACAGTTTTGCTCATCAAACCTTTATTCAGTGGCGGCAACGTCTGGTCCAGCTAAAGCATCAGGCAATAAAGCCATCATCGGCAATGATCACGTTTGCAGATGTTCTAGGTCTGTCTGGAAATCATTGCTGGCATGCCTGCATGCTCAAAAAATTCCTGGAAGTCTGGCGGTTTCTAGGAAGCTTGTGCTTTCTTCTGAGAAACTTGAGAAAACCTCAAGGACCAAGATATTAAAATAAACACATCAGCTTGGTGACCACTTGACTCAGCTAAGCCATGGCTATTGACTCTTCTCCTGATTAAATTGGAGAGAATAGGAACATAGGAGTGTGTGGCCATCCTTGAAGCAAGGTTTGAGGGTCACTCTTGAAGCTGTTTGCCTCATAACATCAAGTCTACCACCTATCATGTAAGCTACATTACTTTGGTTCTTGAAGATTTTTTTCTTCCCTTATTTAATGCAAGCCTTATTTAAATGCAACCGTCTCTGGCAAGGATTACATCTGAGGCCAATTATCTGGTGAGGGCCAGCGCACAGAGCATTTGGGAGCAAGAGAGAAGCGCAGACATGGGGGTGAGAATGGGGTGGAACTCTTGAGAAGGAAAGATGAAATCAATGAAAAGGGAGGTAAAGAGCCACCAAATTTTGCCTTCCTCTCAATTTATCCTAAAACTGTTTGAGGAAAATCCATCCTTCTCTTTGGATATTATTATATTGTTTTTCAACTTCCATGCAAAATTTCCCGCTCATCACCTGCACTCATGTTACAATATGGAAACTCTCGGTCATGCAGAGACTAGAGGAATAAATTACCTGTATATCTGTTAAGTCTTTGCATCTGGTAAAATTGCCTATTTCAAATATTTCTAGTTTGTTTTAGGTTGCTTAATGCCCCGCTGCCTCTTTTTAATTACTTCCTGCTGTTAAATTAGGTGAAATGCTTTGTAATGATTCCTGGTCAGTAAATACCCTACCTGGGCTCAGGATATATTTTTGAATTTTTTTTTATTATAAAATAGACATGCACAGAAGTGAAACAACATGAACGTGTGCTTAATAAATACTCAGGATGTGAACACCCATTAACTTCCAACTGGATCAAGAGACAGGACATATCCAGAAACCCACCCTGATAACAAACTCTCTCCTCACTTCTACGACGATAATTTTCTTATTCTTTTTTTCTTTGTAGTTTTATCTCCGATATATGTCCCTAAGCAACATCATTTAGTTTTGCTGTTTCCTGTGATCTAGAAACAGAATCACACTCTGCATTTTATTATTCTTGCATCTTTGGCTCAAAATTGTTTATGTAAGATTCATCCATAGTGTCATGCATAGCAGTTTCTTCATTTTCATGGCTGTAGGGTATTTCAGGGTATGTAGCACAATTTTAATCCATTCTCCTTCTGACAGACACTTGGGTTGCTTCCAGGTTCTAGCTATTTTGAATAATGCTGCCACATAAGCCTCCTGGTGCGTGTGCTCATGAACGTCTCCAGTATTTCAATGACTGGAAATTCTGGGGCGTGGTGTATTGCAGATCTTCAACTCCACTCGATAGCAGGAAGCTATTTTTTTTCTAAAATGGTTGTTCCAATTTATATTACCCAAACTAGTGTATAAGAATCTCTATTGTTCTAGGGGCACCAGGGTGGCTCAGTCAGTTAAGCATCCAACTCTTGATTTCAGCTCAGGTCATGATCTCAGGGTTGTGAGATCGAGCCCCGCGTCAGACTCTGCATTGAGCGTGGAATATGCTTAAGATTCTCTTGCTCCCTCGCCCTCTGCCCCCACTTCTCTGGCTCACTCTTATTCTCTCCCTCTCTCTCTCTCTCAAAAACAAAATCCTATTGTTCTATATCCTCACCAACACTTGCTATAGTCAGCTTCCTAATTTTTTGCCAATCTGGTATTTATAATAATTTTGACAGTTACTGTTGCTGTCCTTACTTTCTACATGTCAGAACTGGCACACAACCCATGCCTGTGAGCCTCCAAAGCTTAAAAACTCTTTCCAGGAATCATGCTTCCTCCCAAGATGGACCCTCTGTGGGAGCAAAATAATGATCAGTATCATCTGATAAATTCACTATATTAAAAACTATACCAACAGAATTTCAAAGGTAGCCTGGTTGATGTGACTTTAATTAAAGAACTGCATCTTGAGGTCAGTTTTCCAGTACTGCTCCAAGATCCAATCCATTAATATTTAGATAAATGACAGGATCTTTAATATTTGGTGGGATTTCACTCACGAGAGTAATTCATGAGACATTTTACTCACGTTTCATTTTCTACCTGTAACAGGCACTTGTGAGATGATCGACACAATCCAGCAGTTACAGAATATTCAGTAACAGCCAAAAATGAAAGTAACAGAAGATGAGAGTGACACAAACGATTCTCTAAGAGATCCATCTTTATACAGGTAATCAATTTATTAGGACACTGAACAAATGCAAGCAATGGGCACTTTTTAAAAAATTAATTTAAAACCATTGAAAGGATAAACATCAAGCAAGGCTCCTAAGAATTTACCAGTTATTAATGGTGCTTTTTTCTTTTTACTTTAAAGGTCTAATAAAAAGGCTGTAAATCCTACAGATACAGAAAAGAATTTTCAAAAAACCAAATTAACCAGAAGCAATGACTCAGGTACAATATTGCTTACAAAAGGGGATGGGCCAAGGCAGCTTTCAGTAATCTTCCCTGGATACTAAGAATAGTTCTCAGAAAAAAAAAAAAAAAAGAATAGCTCTCAGGACAGGAGCAGCTAGTTTTTTGTACCTAAGTCTCCTCTCTAGTATCTCTACAACGTGGCCTTCCAATGGGATCTGATCCAAAACTCTTCCCAGTGAGGTGACTTGCACCCTTGTCACCAACAACTTCAAATAGCCTTGGACTTCACGTCTATAAATATTAATCTCGCATTTATCCCACCCTATAGAAACAAATAGTGAAAAGAATTGTATTAACCACTTCTTGACACTTCACACATTTTGGGAGGTTCGTTATTTTTTACTTCCCTCCACGATACAAATCCTTGCTTGCAAACGTGCTATTAGCACATTGTAGCATACTTTCCAGTTGTCCATATGCCTCCATCCTCTCCTGTACTACCAAATGGCTACGAAGATTTAGAGGTTCAGTGATTAAGGGACTTAAATGATTTTAACCCCTTTAAACTTGGAAACTCTTTAAATCCCATTATCTCTGCAGCCATAGAGAATTTTAAAATCAGCTTGGCCTTTCTAGCTCCGGGTCTAAGGATTACAGAGTTTTAAAGAAAATAAATGCTTCTCTGCAGTTCTACAAAGAGCTGTCCCCAACCAGTTGACCTCCAGGAAATAAAGCCAGCCAGTTCTCCAGCTGGTAACTGCTGATCAGAGTTTTGAAATAGAAAGATATGTATGTTATGCCACAAACCACCAGGAAAACAAGTAATTGCCTCCTCAACTCCACATGAAGCTAGTGAATCAGAGGATTTGGTGTAGCGGGGTCAGCAGACTTTAGGCATGTGTCAGTAAACGTCTAAGAATGAGAAGACAGAAAATGCCAGGGACCCAAAGAAGCCTGTAGGGGTAGAGAGAGTAAGTTCAGTGATTGGGAGCCTGTTACCTTGGATACTCACGAATCCTAGGAAACCCTCTGAGGTCTTACCTCTTGTGTCCTCACATTTATGTAGCCATAGTGAGTTCGAAGGGGCCGCCTATATGTGTAGGAGAATGGGATCCATTTTGTGCCAGGCTGTCCAAAGCAGTTTAGCAGCAGTGGGAAATTCACTTCATTTACAAGGCGCACAACCAGCAGGAAGAGGAACGCGGCTATGAAGCTCACTGCAATCATTGACTTTCGCTACAAAACATTAAAAAAAAAGAAGAAGAAGAAGAAGAAGAATGAGTGAATGAATGAACAAATGAATGACTTTCAACCAAAAGTAGTCACAGAGGGAGGTTTCTTTATTTCTCTCTCGCTTTTTCTTTCAAAGGGATCAAAGGACTGTGCCCTTGAGGATATTTCACTTGGAGACAGAATGTAATCATTTGGTGACCGGGTCGCTTTGGTGAGCCTCTGAGAGCAAGCAGGGCAGCTCTCTTACGTCGCCTTTCCTTCTATCCCTACCCTTCCTCGCCTCCCTGTATTCCTCAACGACTTCTCTTCCATTTTCCAAATGCAAACCACACATTCCCAACTACAGGAAGCCCTTCCTAACTGCTCAGTCCCCTTCCACCATCATCCCTTCACCCCAACCTATCTGCCCTACTGGAAACAAGTAGTCCTGTCGCTCTCATACCTCGCAGGCACATCTATTGTTGCATATATTTCATCGTATAATTATTTACGTGACTTTTCCTCCATCTAATCGTGATGTCCTGGAGAAGGAGCACGTACTGTCATAATGATCTCTCTGAACCCCAGGTCCTTAATACAGTTGTAGGCGCCCAAGAAACATTTGAGCGAATCAACAAATGAACAAATAAGTGGATGGATTTTTCACATCCTTGTAGACACTCTATCAGCAACTACTTTGTTTCTTTATCCAGCACGCATGACATGCAGGAAACCTCGCCTGTGCTATAGAACATGCAAAAGGTAAGACTCAAAAAGCTAAGAATATGAGCGGGACAAAAAAATCTATGCCAAGCAGCGTAAGAACATTCCTGTAAACGTGTTGCCATGGAACAAGCGCAGGAGCAACTGCAGCTGACTGGGGTGGGGGAAAGCAGAGATGCTGTTGAGATGGGGCTGGATAAAATGCATGAGTTTTAATCGGTGCAGATGTGTGAGTGACGCTTTCTAGGTAGAGGGAACCCCGCAAGGCAGCAAGAAATGTGGGGTTACTCATAGCTACACAGCACTTTGTCTTCCTGGGGCACAGAGGAGGAGAAAAAGCTGGAAACCCAAATGGTAACTGTACGGAGGCCGCCTGCAGCACCACGCTGAGGAGTCTACGGAGTTTGCTAGGTGATGGAAAACCAAAGGGGGTTTTGTTTGTTCGCTTGTTTAATTTTTTTAAAGGTGACTGTTACCATCAAACGTCAGTGCTTAAGATGTTTTAGAGCAGGAGAAACTAAAGATAGGCAGCAACTAGTTAGGACGCTGCTCCACCTTGCTGGGACAGAGGGAATGAGGGGTGGACACCAGAGCAGTGGTGAGGGGCACGAAGGTAGAAAACGATATGAGAGACTCAGTTAAGGAGGTAGGCAGAGAGCGTGGCTCCTGATGGGATCGAGGTGCCGATGGAAAATTCGGAGATGCCTGAGAGTTTGAGTCTAGATAGGTAACTGCAAGGACACTGGTCCTATCAGGAGAAACCAGAGCAGTCAGAGCAAGAACCGATTTAAAAGATTAAGGGGATAAAACCCTGGGCTTTCTAAGTCCTCGTTTTCATCCAGATGGCGGGTCGTCTGAATGGAGCCATCTGGGGGGCAGGTGGAAGGTCAAGTCTAGAGCAAGAAGAAAATGTGGAGCAGAGGGCAGGCGTCAGAAACAATCCTGCCTTCGAGTCCAGGGTGAAGGTGCAATGAGATATTCCTCCGTGAAGCTAGTCTTGGCCCTTGATTCTTCTTCAAACTTAAGGGAGGCCAGATAACGTTCCCAGCACGAGTGCGTATGCGTCATTGTTGTGTTTCCAGCTCACCACTGCCTGGTGAAATAAGCTTCTCTTTGTTCTTCACAGAACATCCCAAAGGAGAAAAAGGAACCCAAAGCCAGCCCCTGTCCCCTCCTGGGCCACGATCCCAGTCTCTATAAGGACAGTGGAATAAGCCCCCAGAAGCCAGAGACCCCAAAGGAAGTCGTTGCTCTTGCTCAGCCCCCATCATCTGTAAAGGCCCCATCCCTCCGTCAAGCCAGCCTCATTTCTCAATCACCCGAAAGTCCCTTGAGTTCTGCTTCCTCAAAACCCCTTATCTCACCACTAACTCCCACCGCCTTACCTCATTTAACCTTCTAATCATGAAAAACTGTTTTAATTTGCTCCTCTGTGGAATCATTATGTCCACAACATTGCAATGTGTCAAGGTAACAGCTTAAATGAGGTGATGGATCTTACAAGTTTAAAGGGACACAGACCAGAACAGATGGCTAAATAAAAGCAAAGAGGCCAGTCACCCATTAAGTAAACAGGTAAGAACCTTTTTTATCGCCATCCGGGAGCTTGTTGCAAAGCAGCAGTTTTCTTTGAAGGAGACTCAGATGGGATCCGTGCCTTTGTCTATTCCAGAGATCGGCAGGGCTCTCTGGCCCTCCTGGTACCTGCACTGCATTGCATGGCTGGGGGCTTGGGGACAAAGGCACAGAGGGCCTTTCTGAATTCCCTGATCTTACACAGCCACACATAATACATACACGAGAGGAAAATAAATCAACCGTTTGTGGAGAGAGGCTTCAAACTGAAATGAAATCACAGTTGTCAAAGTCTGCTCCCTAGTAATCCACGTCTGCCTCCCATGCTTTATCAAAGGGAACCAAATAATGAGCCCAGAGAGGATGACGGGAGCAAATGGAGAATGGAAGCCCCACAGACACCCCTGTGCTCGACCCGGAATGGTGTTCTGCGGGGGGCAGAGGTGTTCCTTTCATGGCTCAGGCCCTGCCTCGACCGGAGTCTCTGCCTTTCTTTACGTTTCAGCACTCTCGTTGAACATGAAAGCATTCTCAGAGGGCTGATACCCTGCCCCCCTGAAATTTCACCAGAAAATGCAGGAGTTCCAGCACGTTCTGCACTGGAGACAGCGAGGACGACACTATGCAACACGGATGGGCATCCGCCTCCACCTGGCAGTCATTCCTGCCAAAGCATGACCTTGAGCTTCGGCGATCACAACGCAAACTGTGGATGAGGCTCCTGGAAGTCTAGCAGAATGCAATGAGACGTGTGTGTGTGTGTGTGTGTGTGTGTGAGAGAGAGAGAGAGAGAGAGAGAGAGAGGGTCCGGGGCGTTGGAGAAGTCACAACATGCTACTGTGTATGATGTACAGGAATGTATCTCCTTCTTCAAGTCCCACGTACTCAAGAGCCCATGCCCTGTACAGATTTGGTGAGGTGCTGAGAAGCAGAAATAAAACCATAAAAGACCATAAGACAGCGCCTCCAGAGTCACACCTTAGGACAACTGGAAAGTAAACAGAAGGGTGTGATGCCAAACATCAAATGAGGTAGTGGAGGTCACGCACAGGGCGCTGGGCCAGCTCAGAGGAAGTGGGAAGGGGTGTGCATGGGACGGTTCCGGGAATGCTGGTTTGGGGCAGGGGGGCAGTATTCAAAAGGAGTCCTGAAGAATGAGGAGGAGTTAGACAAGCGAAGATGGGAAAGGCTTTCCAGGCAGAGGGAACAGCATAGACTAAGGCCTGAAGTCGGTTAGAAACCTGCAAATGATTTGGTCAAAAGAGTACCTAGACCGTATGCGGTGGGAGATGACAGTAAGGAAGTAGACAGGGTTCAAATCGAAACACAAAAAAATAGTAGGTCAAATGAACTCACTCAGATCCAGTTATCTGTCCCATCCATCTTACATTAGGATCATGAAAGGAGAAACGCATAAAAGTGCTTATGCTTTGTAATACGAAAACATTCTTCACTTTCCAATCAAGTGAAAACGCATCAATCACGTCATCATATTTGAGGTTGCCATCTAACACACCACGGTGCCTTGTTTCCAGTTACTTAAGCTTATTCCATCAGTGACTTGTTCTAGAGATTGTTTTGAGTCCATCAGCACTCGACAAATTAGAAGACTCTACCTATTTCTATGCCCTACGTCTACCCATCTGTTTATGGAAGTGATCACTGCTGCCTTTACTCAAGTAATCGGGGCATCTCAGATCCAACAACCAGCAACTAGGTAGGAAAAAAACAGCAGCAAGTACTCACCAAGTTTATAATGTATAAGCTCCATCTGACAAAGTTTTCATACTGCAAAAATAGGCATTAAATTTAATAGATCATTCCTCAGAACGCCTGGGTGGCTCAGCGGTTCAGCATCTGCCTTTGGCTCAGGGCATGATCTCAGGTCCATGATCGAGTCTCACATTGGGTTCCCTGTGGGGAGCCTGCTTCTCCCTCTGCCTGTGTTCCTGCTTCTCTCTGTGTGTCTCTCATGAACAAATAAATAAAATATCTAATAAAAAATTTTTTAATTAAAAAAAAGAATTTAATAGGTCATTCCTCTAAGATCAGAAGTGTGAACTTTAGGGGCATCTGGCTGGCTCAGTCAGCAGAGCCTGTGACTCTCAACATCAGAGTCTTGAGTTCAAGCCTGTGTTCAGCATGAAGTCTACTTAAAAAAAAAAAAAAAAAGAAGTATGGTCTTAAAATAATACAACGGGTGGAAAATGCATCGCGCTGGCACACAGTGAGTACTCAAAAATGGGAGATGTTATTATCATGATATAACTACTAATTGTCAGAGCCTTTTTGGCCACTAGCCAGTTGGTAAGAATTGGCCAGCCCATGTGCTTGCATGATAAAAACTTGGAGATATCTTTTTTTCAAATATTCCAAGCAGCTGCACACCCTTGAACTATTCAGTGAAACTTACCCACACAAGCTCTGAGAGAATGTCACTGTGCCCAAATAGATCTGATGAATTGCTTTAGGGAAAGCTTTCTCCTTCTTTGTTCCTCATTTTGGGCAAGTCTGAAGGGGCCTTTAACAGCTGAGACATTTAGAATTTAATCCCCTCTGTGCTGCAAAAATATGCATCAAAAATGTGGCATTCCAGTTGCTTGCTCTTTAGAGTTGGAATATCATTTATCAGACTTATAGCAGAAATACCTATTTCAAAATAACACCCACAGAGAATTCATGATTTAGGGAGAAAACAATTGCAAATATTTGTACCTAGCAAATTTGCAAGCTATATTAAGGTTTGTATGTTTTTATTCTTTCTACCTAAGGTCTTTAACCTCAGGATGAAGTCTTTACCCTTTTAATTTAGCGAGTTGATAGATTTTTTTTGGTTTCTTTTTCATAAATAATTAACAATAATATAAAGCTGTATGTTTCCATTTAAGTAGTATTATTTAATTACTAAACTCATTGCTTTCCAGGATAAAACTGTATATATTTTTGTCCATATGCTGTCATTTATCCATAATAAATATTGGCGTTGATTGTGTTATTTATATGAGTGCCCAAACACCTCACAAATTGACGAGTGTCTACCCACTACATATTTGCGACCTTATCAAATAAAAATTCTTCTCCCATGTACAAAATTGTATCATCAATTTAATTCTACCTTGTGCCATTGGCCAAGCTCCAAATGTGGTTCTCCCAAAATACAATAAAGCCTTTTCTCATGTGTACAAGGATGAATTGGCAAAGCTCAGAGTATACAGATAAAATCTTCATTTGTTTTATTTATCTATTAAATCAACACACTGGATCCTGCTTATTAAACTCTAGTGAACTCTGAGGGAAAACACCACCCATTTGTTGGAAGGAGGGATGACGCAAGGGAGGTAGTAACAGGGGGCCAGACCTAAATTGGCGGAGTCCATACCTTAGGCAACAGAGCTGGGGACAGACTCATTGAGGTCATCAAGAAGACAGTAGTGAATGCCAAACAAGATCAAGATAAGAGAATAAGTAGTATCTCAGAATGCATAAAGCTGCGGAAGAAAATGTAATGGCCTAAAAGAAATGTAGTTTGGGAGTAGACTCTGAGGAGGGCAGGAGGAGTGGATCTCTCTAGATCCACTCTAGAGAGGCAGAAGGGGATCTGACTCTGGAAGGTCTTGTATATCCCACCAAGGCATCTGGACTTACACCACAGAATCCAAAGAAGAGGTCTGTGTGAGAGACAGACAGGACCAGATTTGTTTTGGGAAGCTCACTCTGGACATGGTATGGTCTGTGGATGAGGAGGTGGGAAAGACCCTTCTGGGAAAGACAATGACAAGAGCAACATGGGCCACTTCACCAGATATCACTCATAGACAGTAAATTCTCAAGACAAAAACTGCTATTGTTGCTCTTAGCGACTGGCTTTTCTTTTCCTACTAAGGGGAACCAGGATTCAAGTCCAGATAGAGTATTTACGTATGAACAGTCATCAGAGTCTTAGTAGAAGACAATGTTTAGAGAGTGTAATGAGTTGGAGAAATACGTCTGTAATCCTCATTTTCCAGACAAAGAAATAGAGATGTAGAGAGACTGAGTGACTTGCCCAAGGTCACAGAGCAAGAAAATATTAAACGCAGTTATTTAACTCAGATATTCTGACTCCAGAGCCTGTGATCCAGTGTATGAATTAACCCAGCTGTTGATTTTACTCATACGGAAGGGGACACTCTTAGAGGACCGGTTCGGAAATTTTAAAAACTGGTACTAACCCTAAGTAGATTTTGTAATACATGTTGTCAATAAACAAAATAATTCATATGGAAAATTAAGTGGCTGATCTGAAGCATGGTAATTATATTTACCTCAAAATCAGTAATTTGTAGGCAAATTTAATTCTGGCTTTATTCCCAGTACTAACAAGACAACGTCAGGGTACCATTGGTTAGCACTCAGGGAAAATAAAGCAATTACTTTTCCACTTCTGCTAGAGAATATTAGGTGCCCTTTGTCAATCAATAGAATGGAGTCCCATTACCAGCAGTTCCTAGGAACCAACAGGCTAACATGGAGATGTCTTCCTTTCTTAGCTCCACAATTCTGCAATCCCTCTACACAAGGAAGATGCAGCGAAACAGCATAATGCTGATGGTTTCATTAAAAAAAATTAATTAGCAGACAGCCTTCAATATGGTGACCTGTTTTAAGAATCTGGAACCCATGTCAATGTGTCACCATCAGAAACAGGTACAGTCCAGTAAGAATTACCAACGCGACAAACAAAAACCAAGGCAATAGAATTCTCATGGGCACCACTGTCATATGTTATTCTCTGCAGAAGAGTCCTAGAGAGGAATTACAGGTAACCAAAATTTCTTCAGGGATTTTTTTTTTGCCCAAAGGGATCCCCTGTAGTTGCAAACACCATAGAGAAGCTCAAGTTAGCATGAGCACTAGGAGTCTGTCAGGTGACACGATAAGGGGTCACACTGAATGGTCTAACACCTATATTAAAACCATAATGAAAACTGTCAATAAATATTTTGTACGCCTACACATCTTTTCCATATTGTTTGAGGAGAGGACTTAGGTTTTTCCTGTCCTGATTTGATTTTCGAACTGCTATAATATCCAATGAAAACAATCATGGCTACATTGACTGAGTTTGTTTCATTTTGAAAAATTACATAAAGCCAGCTTATCTCATTTTGCCTTTCATCTTGATCATACTGCCTCGGCATATGTCCTGTCACAGGGCAGAGAGAAATCAAAATTCTTCAGTTACACAAGATAGAGCTGCAGATTGGTATTGAGTATGCAGAACGAGGGGCCCAGAGAGCAACGTCTCTCCGTGTGGCTGTGCAGATAGACACAGGGAAATTTAATCCCAAGGGCCAGTTCTCATGATGAGAACATCAGAGATTGGGACAGATTGCCCTGAAGAAGGTGAGCCTGAAGAGGTGACCTCTTTTTTTTTTTTTTCATTAAATTCTTGGAACTTAGGGGAGCAAATATCTTCCAGTCTGCCTGTTGTTGTCCCTCTGTACCCCTGGCTTTCTGGAGAGGGAAGAGAGGTGCTAACTAACCAGAGACAATGAAGATAATTAGGGAACCAGACCAGGTAATTTTGTTTAATTTTCTGCCCCCTTATAGACCACTGGCCTTTTTGTTGTTGTTGTTTTTGTTTTTGTTTTTTAGTTTCTATAAACATCTGCTTGGCATCTTTCACTCTTACAGAGATGAATTTGTCTCTTAGAATCCAATTTTTACTTTCAAGGTTGTTCAGGACACAGAAGATGAGGATAACTTCTGGTGATCCCGGTGTCATGAGGGAGGGGGTCATCCCCGGAGACATCACGACAATGATGACAATGACAACCCTGAAAACAATGATGGGACCCTTAATTTTTCTGTGAATCTACACCACGTTAATACTGTACAGCATCTGTCTTTAAAAACACTTTGAGACCTGTCACCCCATGTGATTCTCCCTATAACCAGTGAAGTAGGAAAGGAAGTGTGGATGCCTGGAAGTCTCATGTCACATCTGTCATTTCCTCCCTCCCTCTCTCAGGCTGGCATCTCAACATTCTCTAAAGCCCCTTTGCTACCCAGTTCCTGTGACTCTGTCCAGACCCCTCAGCAAGTACTTTACCTGGATGAAACAGATTCTCACCAGTAGCCTATCAGTAGACTCGGGGTGGTCAGGTAACGCTACACGAGTCGATGTATGTAACCTTGGGCACGTTGCTCTCAACCTTTTTGTGCTTCCATTTTCTTACCTGAAATTGGAGAAACAACAGTACCTACCTACTATGATTGTTAACGGTTTAAATGAGTCACTACCTATGAAGAACCCTAAAAGCACTGCCTGGCAAAGGGAAAGCACTCAGTAAATGTTAGCTTTTATTGGTAACAGTATTTCATCAACAATAAGATACCGTCAATTGTCAGATACACGGTTACTCAAAAAATGGTGGAAAGGAAAGCAAGATGGGGAGTCTAATAACAGACCTCTGCAAAAAGCTAAGACACCACAATGCTATTTCCTTAAAGTTAGAATATTCCAGAAATAAAGCTGCCATTCAGAAAGGCACAGCAAGAGAAGAGAAAGGAAAAATAATCTCCCCTGAGAATTCGAACCACAAGCAGGTACTCATGCAGGTTTTTGATACAAGTTCACACTACCGTTGTGATTCCAGAAAACTCTCAGTAAATAATTCAATTTAAAGGTCTCAGGTTGGTAGTATCCCCAGGTGACTGTTGGAAACAATGCAAATCCTATCTGGGAGAATTTAACTTCATTGCAGGCTGTGAGTGGCTGCAAGGTGGTATTGAGTATAACCCGCACCTCACTCTCGGATGTGTGGGAAGAAAAACATTTTAAAATCAATGAAGTATGGTGGTATCAAAATCTTTGTCATCACCATTATCCTCATCCTCTTCCTCCTCCTAGAGAGCAAAGTGAATCAGGAATGGGACCTGGATTATTTTAAACACCAATCCCTTACTCTGTACTCTAAAGGAGCCATAACCACAAGTCCACAAAGAAAGAATAACAAAAAGTCCTGGAGTTGCCCAGGATGTTGGAATTCACCAACATAAAAGCCTTTTTGTTTTGTTTTTTTTTCTTCTTTCTGAAAATGCGCAAGTTAAAAAAAATATTTTTTTAAAGCCCTCTTTGTTTGGACGCGGATCAATGACCTTGCCCACATATGCATGTCATACCCCATCTCCATGCACCGGTGTCAACTGTGGCAGCTCCCCACATCTCTCTAAGGAGCGGACACCGTCCTCCTGTGGGCCAAAGTTGACCCCGGCAGAGGAACACAACTATTCAAACGTCTTTGCTGAACACAAGTAGAGTTTTGCCAGAGCACGGGTCTCACGGTGCTAATAAATTGTACTGTGCCACACTTGAATTTCCAAGTAAGACAGTTTTCCTATCAGTTCTGGGTTTAATATTGCATTGGCAGTAATCTGAATCGCTCACGCAACATAAAGCATATTAGTTTATTACTTATAGTCTCCTGTGCTATGGTAGCAAAGGCAGAAGATGTCCACTGTTAGGCAGAGGCCTAGAAATATACACACAAAGTCTGTTACCAGTGAGTCTTTGATCTATGTTTTTATCATAAACAGATCAGTCAGTGCCATATTTCCAACAGCCTATAAGCCTTCTCTATTTAGATGTCCCAGAGGCAACTCAAATTTAATAGTCCAAATCCAAACCAATGCTATCCTTCCTCCCCAATCCACTCTTCCTCATTTACCCTGTCCCTCTAAAAAAGCTACCACTAACATGCCTTTGGAGCCCCAGTAACTAATATCTCACCCTACTTGGCTATATGACTTCGAGCATTTTAATTGTCTTTGCCCATGTTCCTCACCTATAAAATCTTAAAGAGTCTTTTTTTTCTGCTAATCAGTTTTTTGATCAAAAAATTCAAAATAGAGAAAACCACAAAGTACAAAAGCTTTTCTGATGCTTTTCATTATCACAGAACACACCACCTGCAATGTGTGCGAAGAGGAAATGAGGGGTGGAAGGAGAGGTCAAAATGGGAAAAAGGCTGGATGGTCAATTTCACTTCTTCTCTTTCTTCTTGTCCTTCTCATTCATAGCCAGGATCATCATGAGTTTTCTGAAGAGGGTAACAAAATCTAAGAAGAGGTCAACGCAGTGCCAGATATAATCCTTATCTCCATTTTCAGGCTTTTCAATAATGAGTTGAGTAAAGTTAAATAATGATGTAATGCATAAAGACTCTAGCTCAGGGCCCAGCACGGAGCAGGCAATGAGTGAGCATTAATTTCCTTTGTTTCTTCACATATTAGGTGCCCTGCACAGGCTATTCTCCTTTCATGGAATGTCTTCTTCTTTCCTTTCTCTGGGAGGAAGACTGCTAATTATTCTTCAAGACCAAATCTAACCATCATCTCCCATGAAATGGTCCTGACCCTCCAGGAAGACTCTAGAGCACTTTGTTCTGAAACATGCTTCAAATCATAAGGCAATTATTTGATTACCAATCCCCCTCCATCTTCCAATCAAATTCAGAAAACATAGGGCCCCCACATTTTCTGCAGACAGGCATTGCTCATCAAGCCCAGCACCATCGCCTCTCGAATCAGGTTGCAACTTCAGAATCCTAGCAACACAATGCTCCAGGCAGTAGTGATAGTCATCGATTGGACCTGGTATATTGACCTCTGTAGCACAAAACAAGTAGCAGCTGGAGGCCAGCGCCATGCCTTGATAAGCCTATAATGAACATGACTACAGGTAAGGGTGGTATCCTTTCTAGGCCCTGATTTCTTCATCCAGACAATGGAATGTCTTCAAGATCCTAGCTGGCTTTCATGTCTAATGACACCATAATGATGACCCAGGAACCCTGACGGGCCTGAGCTAGTGTCACTACAAGTGAAGCTCGCAGCATGGCTGTGTACATGGCCCACGCTTGGTCAAGGCCCATTTCTTATCACAGAGTTAGGGATGCCTTCAAAAGCCCGCAAATTGAACCCAGTGTCTATGTAATTGAAATAGAAATGGGGTGAGAATTTGTGATCTTTCAACTTGGTAGATAGCAGCTGCCACTTACCAAAGCCTACCTGATTGCAGCTATTTTGCACCTGCTGAGAAAAAGTTGCAGCAAAAGAGATTATTTCCTTTTTAACCCTTATCTGGAAAGGAGCTTCCACCATGTTTCACCCAGTTGTATAGAACAGAATCAGGCTCAGTCTCATACGTATACAGACACTGACAGGTTAAAACACCTGGTTGAACCACTCCCACTAAGCCCCGGCACTCACAAGAGGAGTTTTAAAATTGAGTTTAGTTTGTTGAAGGTCTGAAATCAAAGCAAAGAGACTATGAAAATGTTCTTTTCTGTGCATATTTCTTAAAATAAGAAAATGTCTGGTTTTGTATCTTATATGCAACTGCATAAAGATGAAGGTCTTTCTGGAGACTTGTTGCTTCTACAAGTCAAATACTCAGATTTGCTCAGTAAACATTATCATAAAAATATTCACAAAGGTAGTTCCAGGGGAAGACTTACCAATAAGTAGATGTGGAGAAACAAAGGCCACTTCCCAAAATTTAGCAACATTCAGTTGACAGGAGTTAACTTGCACTAGATCTTAATATTTTAACTAAAATCTCAGCTCTGGTGCCCAAGACCCAGCCTGGGTGGGTATTGTTTTGGCAGAATTAAGCCCCTAAGATTGAATTTGCACAACTGCTACAGGGCTTGCCCCACAATATACCGAACCTCCCCTGCATATCACTGTTCACTGGTGCAACGGTTGGCCTAGTATCTCTTTCCCTGATAGAAAGTTCTTGAGTTCTTGAAAAGCAGAAGCTCTAGCTGCCTTGTTCACCAGTGCTTCCCCATTGGCAAAAGCAGCCAAGTCAGAAGTCTTGTGTACACAAACCTTGAAAACACACGAGTAATCCGTGAACAGTCTTGAAAGCCCGAGTGGGTGCGGCATGGTTCGCCACCTTCAACCCTGCGTCCGTGGGCCTGCCCGGCCGCAAGGGCAAGGCCACCTCCTGGCCTAGTGTACTCTCCAGCACTGAGCCACCAATTCACAAGGCGATGCTTAGGAAACTGAATGCCTGTTCATTTAAAGACAATATCTGCCAAATTTGTTTGGTAATTTCCCAAAGCACCAAGTCGGCCCATAATCTCAGCATAATTTGATATCTTCCTGCATTTTTGTTATTTTTAGGCAATATTTTTAAAATCAGGTGTTGCTTCTGATTTTAACAAAGGCTTTTCTTCCTGAGCAAAAAAGATGAGCAGTTCAGCCAGATAGGGCAGCTTTTATCTGCAAGAAATCTGCCTTTCAGCAGAGCAGACAATATGAGCAAAACGGAGGCAAACACATTAAATATTTCCTATATGTGAATTGTGATTCTTTTCTCCCGTGGGATGTGCAAGTGGCAAGATAGTTTATTCCCATGTGGCCCTGATAGCGGGTCCTGAATACTTCTGAATATATCACTTTTATTGCCTTTTATATTGAATTACTGTGAAAGAAAAAATACTTTTGTGAGAATTCAAAATCAAAATACTTTAGGAGCTTTTAGAATCCACCTCCAGGACATAAAGAAAAGCTTAAGAAAACAAATAATTCTGCTCTGCTAAGGGATACTAGATACCATTCCCACTGAGAGAGGGGCCCCTCACAGAAAGGGAGACGCTATCAAATATTTATGCTGACTTTCAGGGAAAATGGTAAGTGTTCTATCTGGGGTTCAGGAACTCTCCGTTCTGCTTTAGAACTTGCCACGTAATGGACTAAATTTGCCCCAGGGAGCTGCGACCTATAACATTTCAGCACTGCTGGTCCCTTCTGGAATTTGGCTTAAGGTGCCTCCTAAGGGTATATTTCACTGGAAATCTCAACTCTCCATTATCCATTCCTCATAAACAGTCTTGTTCAATACATACATTTCTTAGTTCTTCAGGTAAGTTGTTGGTAGATTTCCTCTTTTTTTTTTCCATGCAATCAAGGACTCCACAAACCAAAATAAGTTGTTTCCATCACTTTCATTCCAAGCTTGTCATTTTCTATTTAGGTGAAAGAAAGTTGTCTATATGGTGAGATAAAGTCCAAGGGCTCAACATGATTTATTAAAAGACCTTTATGATCTTACCTCTGACAATTTGCCCCGCCTAGCTCTCACTGTCCCCAAGTTCGTACTTCATACTTTATCTAGTAGTAAGCATCTCAAGGTTCTTGGAAGGTTCCATGCTTTTTTGATGGCTTCATATCTGCTTTAGTTCCGTCTACCAAAAATTTCAGTTCAGGAAAATAAAAAAAAATAAAAAAATCTCCCTGTAGACGCAAAACACTTCACCTCCTCTGAGATATTGCCCCTAGATTTTCTACTATCTTATCAGGAAATGAGTTCCTTGATTCTTGGGGAGTCAGAGAGTACTCAGAGAGTAGATAGATAGATAGATAGATAGATAGAACAAAGATAAATATAAAACACAATTTTTATAGACGTAAAATTTGTCCTGGTTCAGTTATGTTATGATTGTAGTACCATTAATTGAGCACCTACTAGTGTGTAGAATTATACTAGGCCCTTTACAGACATTTCCTCTAGTATTTACAACTGCAATGCAGGTTAATTAATACTTTTATCCAGTTTCACAGATGAGGAAACTTTTGGCCAAAGGGGATAAATGATGTGCCCAGGATAATGGCTAATAAGTAGTAATTAGTGTCAAGATTCAAGCCAGACTGCCCAAAAAGTTAGTGATCTTTGCATTGTGCCTCGAGAATATCTTATCTCGTGGTCTGTACTTATTTAGTTATATGTCTCTCTACTCCAATAAATTACAATGCCTTGAAAGGAAGAGCTACATCTTGGACCTCTTGTCCTGGAAACTCATTGTTTGGCACATATTAGGTGCTAAGAAATGTTGCTGAATCAATAAATAAAATGAATATAATAATTTGCCTCTGTGCTTTTCAGGTGAAAAGTATTTATTATAAGTGGAACTCAAGATGCTTATGTATCTCTTGATGTTTTGTTTTAATCATTTTCAAGAGGCAATGGTATTCAAAAGAAAAGATGATTTGGAGATAGACTATAGTCTAATCTCAGCTCCACATTGAATGGATTAGTTCCTATCTACAGATTTCAAAACCGTAAAATGGAGATTTTTTTTTAATTTTTTTTATTTATTTATGATAGTCACACAGAGAGAGAGAGAGGCAGAGACATAGGCAGAGGGAGAAGCAGGCTCCATGCACCAAGAGCCCGACGTGGGATTCGATCCTGGGTCTCCAGGATCGCGCCCTGGGCCAAAGGCAGGCGCCAAACCGCTGCGCCACCCAGGGATCCCTAAAATGGAGATTATAAGAGCCCCTTTTTCACAGATTGATCTGGCTTAACTCTGACATCACTTATAAAAAGCCCTTCCTTCATCAACACCAAAGTTCCATACAAATGTTGACTGATGCTGATTGTCACCTATAGACAGACGATGGTTTTCCTCAAAGAATATTTATTTTAAAACATTACTTGGGACACCTGGGTGGCTCAGCAGTTGAGTGTCTGTCTTTGGCTCAGGGCATTTTCCTGGTCTGGGGATCGAGTCCCACCTTGGGCTCCCCACAGGGAGGCTGCTTCTGTCTTTGCCTGTGTCTCTGCCTCTCTGTGTCTCTCATGAATAAATAAATACATTTTTTTTTTAAAAAATTGCTTGTGGAACAAGAAAAACAAGGGCTAAGGAGATTTAATATTTTCTACAAATCAACACACGTTTACCGAGCATCAACACCATGCTCGTGTGGGGTCTGAGTTCAGTCTTTTCTCCTAAAATAAGAAACCGGATGGTGGCAGAAAATATGAAGAAGAAAACTAGTATGTATTCACCACAAAATAACTTAATGTCTTTCTCATTAAGGTTGAAATTCTACAAGGTCAAGAACTGTGTCTGATTTTATTGCCAATACATCATCCTCATATAATATTTGATGTACAGATAGTGCTCAATGAACATTTGTTGCATACACACTCATGGTTCACTGTTTAGTAAAATAATCGTCATGGACAAAGCTCTCTAAGATAGGGTATGGAAATGGAGGGTAAAAGCAAAGAGAGAAATGAATTTTCTATATAAAGTGCAACATTAATTTTTTAAAGATTTCATTCATATATTTGAGAGAGAGAGAGTGCAGCAGGGAAAGGGAGAGGGGGAGGGAGAGAGAGGATCTCAAGCAGACTTCCCATGGGGCACAGAGCCCAGATCGTGACTGAGCTGATATCAAGAGTTGGATGCTTAACTGACTGAACCATGCAGGTGCCCCAAGCAACAGGAATTTTCAGGTGAAAACTGACAACACGAGACAGAAAGAGAAGGATCACAAATGAAAAGAAGGCCGGGAAAGGAGGAGCAAGCCAGGACTTATGGGGGGTGACCAAAACACGTTTCTTTGGAAAGAAAAGACAACCCCTTAACTCTTACCATCTAGTGATACTACAGTTCTCAAAGCATTTTGTTGCATGAAAATGTTTTTTCTCCCTCCTACCCAACATGCATGCATAACTGCCCTCAAGGGATTAGCTCCGGTGTCCAGCTTCTATTCTCTGTCCTCTAATTCCAGCTCTCTGGAGCCTACCTTAGTGAGCTAACTGCGGACATTAAAGAAACCTGGGTTGGCTCCTGGACACGTAAACTTTACCTCCCTGACCCTCCAATCTGGAGACAGTAACCTACCGCTTCTCGTGCTAACAGTGTGCACTGAAGAAAGAGATATGGGTTGTGCATCTGACGCTCCATTTGAGCATATTGAGTGCTCCTAGATGTCTATTCCACTCCCTGCTCCCGACCCCCTGTCTATTCTTCCTGCATCAGGAGAGCAACTACTGAGGTTCAGCTTAGCAGAGGTGGGAACACACATGGGCACACGCGCACAGACTCGAACACCCTACCCTCTACCAAATGCGATAGCACTGAAGCCCAACATCTCCAAAGAATAATAGTCTTGGTGGAACATTCTGCGAGTTTTTAACTACAAAGGCCCGTGCTACTAGCATCTTGAAATACAACCTTCGGGTCTCTTTAGTTTGAAAAATCTTCAATAAGCTCCAGAAACTCTTTGATATCAAAGAACGTACCTATTTTCAATAGCTTTAAACTATAATTGCTGAGGCTCTCTGCTGGGGGAAAAAATATAAGTCTCATGAAGAAAAAGGAAACATCTCAATAGAGGCTTCTGGAGGAAAAATCTCGCACTGGTTTGCAAAATCCTTAACAGAGCTCTTCTTCCTCCTGGAAGGGAGTGGGGAAGCTGTCAGGTAAAACAGAATAATAATAGGAGGAGCAAGGAAAGACTCGCAGTGCTCCATACCCTGATCTGGTTTTGACAAGTTGAACATCTTCCCTTCCTCCTCACGAATTAGGAAAATTTAACTTATTTTACCTTCTAACACGTGAACAAGACACATAAAATCAATAGAATCTTCTCAGGATATTTCACTTGCTTAGAGTAATAGGCAAGTGTATCAACATCCCATAAATTATATGCCTAAATACACCAACTAGCAACATGCTACCACATACCCATCACTCTGCTTCCCTTAAGTGGGTTGAACCTGACCTTTAAAGCCCTTGAAATGCAAAAAAAAAAAAAACCAAAAAAAAAAAAAACTTACTCTTTTCTGACATTTATGAGTGTCTTTTCTGCTTGACTGCCTTTTACCGCCTGGAAATAATAGTGAAAGCATTGTAGACGAACCCAGCTATAAACACTGACAAATAACAGGAAACGCAGACAGTTTTATTCTGGGCAGGTTAAAGCTAATCTAATCTAATCTAATTCCCTCTCTTTCGGTAAGCCTACCACTATGTTCAATTTATTTTTTGATTAGAAGTGCAATATGATAGTCCTCTGTTGGGCCGCAGTTAAACAATACTGAGGTTTACATTTTCCCTACAAACGATTCTGATGAAACAACAGATTTTAAAGATGGTTTTTTAAGAACACTGTCTCCTATGAAAGTTAAGTTCTAAGGAGATTTTAAGGAAAACTTTTACTCGGTGATTTTTGACTCTAAAAATTTATGGATTAGTTCTATTCTAACCAAAAATAAAACCCATCTAAGAGAAAAGTGTTCTTTGGTTCGGAGTCTTAGAGATTTAAGGAAAAAGGCTCTTTGGAAATACTGACTAATGATAGTCAAGACATTACATTATGTATATTTAACTACTGAACAATGAGAACAATGAGGTTGTAGTTGAAGAGCAGTTAGCAATTCAGCCAGCAAGGTACAAAGAGCTGTTTTCTTTCCATTGAACAAAGGTATAATCCCTGGTCAAAAATAGAGCTCCCTTAGTGAGCACCGAGCAAGGCTCCATGGCCCCCCAATGGTTGTACATAAATGATCACTTTGCCTTTCTGTGAAAAGTTTTCACTGATCAGGAAATCATTCTGTTTCCCGGGCTCTTTAATTATGGGATAAAGCAAATGTACGTCCACGTACCTGGACACACACATGCCTACTTTTATCTACAGCGTACCAGTTCTTAGATAATGCCACCATAACACGTTTTCAAGATTCATATTTAGACATAGAAAGAATTTTACTGACGGTCTTAGAATAAGAAAGAGGGAAGACCATCATTTTGCTTTATTTTCAAACTATCATTAGTATATGATGTGACCTTCGTATAAAAGACTAGGAAACCCAATCACTACGTTGTACACCTGAAACCAAGGTAACAGTGTATGTCAACTATATTTCAATTAAAAAGTTAATTAAAAAAAAAAGACTAGGAAACCTTCCACAATATGTTGGGACTTCAACAAGACATTTAATGTTTCTGTATTGAATTTGAGAATGAGATGACGAGTGGCAGTTGTGGAAGTTTAGTGGTTTCTTACAAAACTAAACATCCCCTTACCACATGATCTAGCGGTCACACTCCTTGATATTTACTCTAAGGATCTGAGAGCTTATGTCCACACAAAACCTGCACACAGGTATCTATATCAACTTTATTCATAATTGCCAAACTTTGTAAGCAATCAAGATGCCCCTCAGTAGGTGAATGGATAAATGAACTGTGGTACATGCAGACGATGGAATATTCAGCGTTGAAAGGAAATGAGCTATCAAGCCATGAGAAGGCATGGAGGCAACTTAAATGCATATTACTAAGTGAAAGAAGCTAAGTGAAAGGCTACTTACTATATGATTGCAACGATATGACATTCTGAAAAAGGAAAAACACTATGAAGACAGTGAACAGTTCAGTGGTTGCTAGGAGCTAGGGGAAGAGGGGGATGAATGGGTGAAGAACAGAGGATTTTTAGGGCAGCAAAACTACTCCATATGTTACTATAATGGTGTATATCTGTTATTACAACTTTGTCCAAACCCATAGAATGTACCACACCACGAATGAAGCCTAATGTAAACTATGGACTCTGGGTGATAATGATGTGTCAATGTAGGTTCATCATTTGTAGCAAATGTGCCATTTGGGTGAGAGATGTCCATAGTGGAGGAGGTTATCCATGTGTGAGGCCAGAGTGTATGGAACATCTCTACCTTCAGCCCAGTGTTGCTATAAACTTAAAACTGCTCCAAAAAAAAAAAAAAAAAAATTGCCTGTGAAAAAAAAAAGTTGTCATAAAGAAAAAAAGGATAACTGCCTTCAGTATCATTTGGCCTTGGTTCCAGTCTGGGTTTTTCTACTAACCAGCTGTGTAGCTCTGGGCTCTTTTGGATTGATTTGGTTTCCTTATATGTAAAATCCGTAGAGAGTATGAATAGATTTAACACATTCTAAAGTCACTTTCAGCACCATGTTTAAATTTGTGTAGGCCTAACGATCACACCAAAGGGCCAAATGATAGCACAATGTCACCCCAAGGGGAAAAGAGGACCCTAGTGGCATCTACCAAAGTATCCACTGTTTTCCATTACCAACTTTGTTGGTCCAATCTGCAAAGATGTAACATTGTGGAACGGCACTACTGGGACAAAATCAACAAATGAAAAACTCTCAAGAAGGTAGAAAAATGAGTAAAACCAGTATGATTAAATTTTACAATGATAAATGGGATAGGTTACAAATTCAGTTTTCAAAAAAGCCTTTGCTCCAATAAAAGATGAGTGGGAATGTTTCCTTGATACTACTTAAAAGCAAAAAGACCTGAGGTTTTTTGCTGGCCAGTAAGTTTCAAAATGATTGGCACAGCTGCTAAAGAAAATAATTAATTGATGGAACCTAGGGATTAATCTGGAGCAGAGAAAACCGAAGGAGTGATTAAGAATCAAAATATTCACCTGGAAGAAGGAGTTGGTATATTCTTATTTGGGCAAAAGATAGAGCTAAGTCTGCCAAGCAGAAGCTCAGAAAAGTGGATTTCGACTTCATATAAATAAATTTTGTTTCATATATCAAAACGTTCGTCAAGGATATTTAATATGTCGCAGGCATAACCAAGATGTGAAGCTACAGAGACAGGCACAGACTCAAGCTCAACAGGTTTTGCACAGAAATGGATGTTCCAAAGGAAGAGGGCATGAAGTGGCTTACTGATGACTTTTAAACAGGCATCTTGCTTTGGGTGAATTATTAAGTTAAATCAAATCTTTTTTTTAAAATGTCCATCAATGGATGGATGGATAAAAGATGGAGTATGTATGTATGTACCCACACACACAGGAGTTATTACTCAGCCATGAGAAAGAAGGAAATCTGCCATTTGCAACAAGATAGCTGAATCTAGGGGACATTATGCTAAGTGACATAATACAGATGCTGTATGATCTCACCTTTAAGTGGAAACTAAAAAAGAAAAAAGAAGTCAAACTCAGAAAAAGAGAGTAGAATGGTGGTTACCAGAGTCTAGGGGTGGGTAAAATGGGGAGATGCTAACCAAAGAGCACAAGCCATCAGCTACAGGATGAGTAAGTTCTGGGGCTCTAACACACAGCATAGTGACTATTGAATAACAGTGTATTTTATACTTGAAACTTGCTAAGAGAATAGACCTTAAATGTTCTCACCCCCCACACACACATACACACCAAGTAGTAACCACAAGAGGTGACAGATGTGTTAATGAACCTGGTTGTGGCAGTCATATCACAACGTGTATATGTAGTAAATCATCACACCGTACACTTTAAATGTAACACCACCTCTTTTCCAACTTGGCTTCTGAGCCACCAGTCCAAGGTGGGGGGCAGGGCATTTCCTTTAAAAATTGCCTTATAAGAGCTCATCTTTTTGTTGTTGTTGTTTTGAGATTTTATTTATTTATTTATTTATTTATTTATTTATTTATTTGAGAGAGAGAGAGAGAAGACAAGGGGGGCAGGGGCAGAGGGAGACAGAGAAGCAGGCTCCCCAATGAGCAGGGAGCCTGATGCATGGCTCGATCCCAGCACCCTGGGATCATGACCTGAGCCGAAGGCAGACGCTTAACCGACTGAGCCCCCCAGGTGCCCCAAGATGAGCTCAGCTTAGCAGCACATGCACCAAGCGTCAGGACTCCACTAAGAGGGAGTGCGTAAATGAGGAGAGGAGGTTACCAATTCATTCATTCTTTCAACAATTCATGGTTACCAATTCATTCATTCTTTCAACAAATACATCACAAAGGTCACTTCAGACCTGCTCGGTCCAGGTCTGCCTTTGTGAAGTCCAAAACTCACTAATCTTTCCTGAGCATCCCTCAGGACCCAGGTCTCTCAGTAGATAATCTCCTACTATACAGAAGCCAACATTTCTAACAAAATAATTTTATATTGGGATCAAGAATACTATAACTTTTCGTGAGATGAGGCCACAACAACTGCCCATTTTCAACGCTGCTGTCAGAATATTAAGTTCCCGAGAAGGTTCACTACTCATTACTGGTTCCGGCAATGTTTTATGACAGGCTACCATGAATACAGATCCTGAGAATTATCTCGGGGGCTTCTCAAAATAGTACTGTAGGATTTCCTCAGTGAGGCTGCTAAGTCGTGCGGCTATAAATCTCCCCCAATAACACTGCTTATTCAATTTAAGGCCGCAAGCCTAGAGAGATTAATGAGATAAGTTGTCCACTAGTCAAGGGAAGAACACAAGATCTATCCTATCTTATTTCATCTTCTGGTTTAATCATTATAAGTGTTATATAATGTGACATTCACACATTATTGAAGACGTTCAAGGAACAAATTGCATATCACTAATCAGCGGATCATTTTTCATTTTCATTTCTTGCAGACTCGAAAATTAATGATACCCTCCCTTTTCTATTAAGTCTCCCTTTTTAAGTTATATTAAATAAGAAATTGGACATAGGAACAATAAGTATTTCTTCTCTCTCTCTCTCTTTTTGTTCTTTTGCAATTTCAGTGCTTTTTCCCCAAGCTAATGAACCCCAGCAGTGTTAGAAAAAGGCTTAAGAGCAGCAACTTATTTTGTTTCGGTTCGTTACATCTCTGACAAGCAACCTGCTCCTTTAGGATCCAAAATGCTCTTTTCCCACTTGATTCTTTCATGTGTGTTATCCGTCTCTAACTTAGTGGTTGCAGCACACTTGGATGCTATTTCCAATCTGCTAATTGGGTCCAGGGGAGTGTCTGGATGGATCGGGGCAGCAAGGCCATAATGAACTCGCTGGGCTCCTTGCTCTCTGCCAGGATCTGCTCTGGCTGGAATCCTGCCTGGCAGGGCTGCCGAGTGCCCCCTGGTCTGGGGCAGCTGCTGAATGCGGGCAGCCTGGCCCCTGGCATCGCTGGGGAAGAAGGGGCCGGTCAGCCGACCCGATCTGCAGCCCCAACGATGTACTGGGGCGTTTTAATTAAAACATCCTTTCAATATGCCATTGTAAAATCTTGAAGATATCTTATCAGAGAGAAGCTTAGGGTTCTCTGAAATTTAAGCTTTTTAGGTGGCTCCAGGAAGCTTTTTTTATGTTAAAGTATGATGGCCAATTAGAGCATCCATCTCTTGCTTTCCTGCTCAAAACAAGCCAGTCTCCATAGGTTTTCATTCCCCATCCTCATTTGGATCTTCTTTTTAATAATTTAAGTGTTACTTCATCCTGACATTTCTCAGTCGGAGCTTTCAAATTTCAGCCACGGATGGATAAATCTGTGCCTGCTTTGGCACAACGACGTGGTAAACAGGTCAGCCTGTGGCCATTCCATGCAATCTCCTCCACCCCCATTTAATTCCCACATAGCTGGCCACCCCCGGAACATGCCCTTCCCGCAGGAAAGGTAGGCAGTTGAATTACCATCGAAAGCAAGTAAAGAAGCAGCAACGTCTGGGACAGGCCCTCGAATGCTACCCTGAGCAAACAGGCCGCCCAACGCACATGCTCCAGTCTGGGACAATGTGAGCGAGTTGTGGGATGGGAGGAGAAGAAAACTCATCCAAGTTGAATTTGGAGCAAAAAGACCTGTTTTCTGGTGCTAGACCTGCTACTGGCTACTAGACATACCTTTGGAGGGTCTCGGTTTCCTCTGTTGTAAGATAATCCTTGCTCCAAAGAGCAGCTACAGAAATACACCCACATACCCAAAGAGGTGGCATTCCTAGCTGTGGTAAAAGAAAAACATGGAAATGACATAAATATCTACCAGAAGGAGAAATGGGTAAGTAAATAATGGTATATTCCTCCCATGGGCATGCAGCAGCTTAACAGAATGAGATCAGCATGTTTTATTAGGGAACGATCTCCTAGACATATCACGAGTTACAAAAAAAAAAAAAAAAAAAAGAAAGAGAAAAAGACAAAAACAACTAGTGGTAGAAATTATATATAGTATATTATTATCAACGTAAAAAATACAAAAATATGTACTTTTAAAAATAGGTTTTTCTGCATGTCAATGAAGAGGAAAAAAAGGTTTATACAACTGTGTTGTATAAAAACACGCAGTTGGGGCACCTGGGGGGCTCAGGTCGTGATCCCGGGTCCCGGGATTGAGCCCTGCGTAGGGCTCCCTCTCAGGGGGGAGCCTGCTTCTCCCTCTGCCTCTGCCCCTCCTCCTCACTCTCGTGCTTGCTTGCTCTCTCTCTAATACATCAATAAAATCTTTAAAAAGCAAAAACAAAAGCCACACAGTTAATGGTGGCTAACCCTGTGGAGGGGAGCAGGGAATGAGACCCAAAAAAGGATTCTTATGCTGACTTGTAATACATTGATTTTCTTATAAAGAATATATTTTTTTTCTTAAATGTGTCATTTAAAGTTCCTTTGAAAGGAAAACAGTGCTTGTGAGATAATGTGTGTAAAACTACTCTGGAAAAAAAAAACAAAAAACAAAGCTCCCATCCCTGGGGCAGATGGGAGCTTTTGCTGTCTCCTCTGTCCAGGCCAAGCCACGCAGACCCAGACCATCGGCCCGTTGGCCAAAGTGGGCAAAGCAACTCCGTCCCTCCTCAGCTCTGTTCTCCCCCTACCACTGGCTTCAAGAGAAGATCCAGCTGGAAGGGGAGCTTCCTTCCTCTGCTTACCTCACTCTGCACATGTGACCCAAGGCTGGGCCCTACAACAGGCCTTGGGAAATGCCTGCTGATTGAACGCTCCGCCGATTATTAGGCCTCAAAGTATGTCTAAACTTCCTTTTGGATTCTTTCTATCAGTGTTTCACTGGGTCTAATTAAGTAGAGTCGATGTGGGGAGTGCACACGCCCCCAAAAGGGCAATATTTTTCCTAATCACGTCATTCGTGAATTTTTGCCCTCTTCGGGATGCTGTCGCCCTGGGGAGAATGCAGATTTAAGCTAAGGATTCTTCACTGTGTACCAGGTGCTGCTCAGAGCATCATACCTGAAGTGGCTGAGACACCTGAGCAGGTGTCTGAGGTTCTGCAGCAGCAAAGCATCAGAGCTGGGCTCCCAACCCAGACAGCATGCGCTCCCTCCTCGCTCATGCCGCCTCCGAGAGAAAATGTGCCCCAAGTGCTTGAGAAAAATATCTTGCCTCACAGAGAGAGATCAATGGAGTTTATCCTGAATGGAACGGTCACCTTTCTCTGTATTTGTAGCAAACAGAAGTTGAGATTAAAGGTAACACCCCAGAGCATAAGTAACATAAGGCCCTGTAAACACAGGCTTCAAGAACTCAAGCGGGAGAAAAGAAAAAAAAAAAAAAACCCAAATCTGTTTTTATCAGAGTTCACGGCATTTAAAAACATAGCTTCTTGGACAACATGAGAACATACAAGACCGGGCGCCCAGGTGGCTCAGTCGGTTAAGCACCTGCCGTCGGCTCAGGTCTTGATCCCTGGGATCGAGCCCCACATCGGGCTCCCCGCTCGGTGGGGAGCCTGCCTCTCCCTCTCCCTCTGCCTGCCACTCCCTCTGCTTGTGCTCTCTCTTTCAAATAAAGAAGTAAAACCCTTATAAAACAAACACACAATAGCACAAGACGCACATCTCTGGAGGGTGAAGATGGATTGCACATGCCACACACAGAGATCAGATTTTTGAGCTCCGTCCCTTCATGCACCAAGGAGCAAAGCACATGTTTGTTTTCCCGCTCCTTGTAGGGAAGTCGGGTCAGTTGGTATCAAACCTCATCACCCAGGACTCCAAAAACAGTGCTCTTCTCCCTGGCTCTGGCCATTGCCAGTCTCTTACATTTCCAGAGGCTTGCTCACACACCTCTGCACGTGCAATGTCCTTCTCTCCAGTCATCCGAGCCCAGCCCGTTTTGGACGGCTGCCTCAAATGCAATCTCAGGCCCACACCCTATGCCTTCCTGGGAGACCCCCCCCGCCCCAGCCAGACAGGAATTCTCTCTCACTTGGGCTTCAGGATTCAATGAGTGCCCCGCTCATCGGAGGCTCTTTGCGATAAGGGCGGACTTGAAGGTTCTGAGTGCCACTGTCTCTGAAAGCCCGCGATTCTTTGGTGGGAAGGACTGGCCAGGACTTAACGCTTTTTAGATACTTTTTCCAGAACCCAGAAAACAGTGGGTTGCTGCTGGGTTGGCGTGTTGGGGCGGCCAGTGTCTGATGCGGTTTGCTATTTTACTCAAACATCTATAAAAAGGTCTGGGACGGAGGAGCACTAGTTGTGGTCACTCTGAAAGCAAAAATTGGACCACTAGACTTAAAAAATTTTCTCATTGGATATAAGATTGGTGAAAAGAAAAGAATCCATCCACATTTCAGGTCTACACTTCCACAATAATCTTGTACCATCCTTATCCTTTCCCTCGGAGCTTTTTAGGCCACAATCATAGCCTCAAACCCCCCCCCCCACCCCCCACCCCCTAGCTAAAAAGGCAGCAGCCACAAATCCTCGTGAGCAGAAGAGCTTGTCCCATCAGTCAAAGAACAAATCAAAAGTCCCCCGACAGAGAGCTGGAGGTGTAGTGTCCTGCGCCACTTCTGAGGAGGGCAGTGGAGGCGGGCGGCGAGAGCGCCAGGCCCCCGGCGGGCTGGTTGCCCATCTCAGCTCCGCTGCTCACGAGCTCTGCAGCCTCGGGGAAATTACTCAACAACTCTGTGCTTCAGTTTCTTCGTGTATGAAATGGGGTTGACAAAGGACAGGATTCAAAGGCCGTGCTGACACTCAAACGTGGCACACGTAGCGGAGAGTCGTTAGCTCTGCTACTGTTTGCAAAAGTGCAATCGCTGTCTTACTGCGTTCTAAAGAGGTGCTTGCAACCAGGAAAGAAGAAAGCGGCAGATGCTGTTTACATCTGCATAATGTGGAAGAAGAACGAAGTCACCCCAATGGATAACTTTTAATAACGCTCCAGCTCTCCGGGCATCATCGGGTACGTTTCCCACACGACAGTCACAAAGCGGGCTTGCTTCTAGAATGCCTGTGATTTTGGCTGGCGATGATGGAGGCGCTCTTTAATTAACCTGCTGCTACCAGATGATCCTAAATAAACTATTCATCTTCTAAATAGATGAGCTTCTCACACCTACTAAAAGGAATCCAGAGTAATTGCAGTTAGCCTGTGGGGGCGTCGGGATGGGGGGGAAGGCCTCAGCTGAATGGGACCTCAACACTCCAGTTTTGATGGGACTGACGCATCATCCCACACTCTGATGCTGTCAACAAAGGGCAGAAAAATAACCTACAAGTGACAGAAAACAGACTTATAAATCTGCGACTGCCCCTCTTCCCTTCGCTAGGACATTATCTCCGTAAGGGGGTGGACAGGGGCTACGGCTGCGCTCGCAGACACCGCGGGATCATCTGTGCCAGGTACTCTGGGAAACAGGCAAGGGGTGGTGGAAAGGGAGGTGGGCAGGGGTTTGGGGTGACTGGGTGATGGGCACTGAGGGGGGCACTTGGCGGGATGAGCACTAGGTGTTATGCTGTATGTTGGCAAATTGAACTCCAATAAAAAAATTTTTTTTTTTTAATTTCTCTCTCTGCCTCTCTCCCTTTCTCTTCTTCCCTCTTCTCTTTTTTTTTTTCCTTCTTCTTTTTTTTCCCCTTCTTCTTTTATTCCTATTGATTTCTTCCTATAACCATCTCCGGCAACACCGGAAGACCAGAATTCAGAACGCGTTGAAGTTATATGCACTTTTTTAGTGTAGGTCATTTCATTTCACTGGCCTTCCTTGTAAGGCCTTTTACGGGGTGTGTATCTTACGGGATCTTTTATAAATGATCCCTAAGCCCTATTTCCCAGAGACAATACAAGCGAAAAGGGACCGTGTGGTGTTCGATTCAGTGAGAAGTTCCTCATGTTCCAATTGTCCCAGCTTGTCCGAATTCTGCTTGCAGAGGGGCCAGAATAACGCCTCCCTGCCCCTAACCTCTGCCTGCGTTCCTAACCAAGGCGGCCGTCGGAAGGCCCGGGCCGCAACGCGTCCTGCCCCAATCTTGATTCTGCAAATCCCAGCTGCTCTGGTGGAGCCCGAGCCCTGTGCCTCTGTGACCTGGCCCAGGGCACTTCCTGGGGGAGCACAGAGACCCCTGCATTGCAGCTCGCCTGCAAAGAGGACCCAGGCCCAAGGGCAAGACCGGGGATGGACACCACCGTCCTTCTCAGGACTCTCACATCCCTAGCAACATGGGGCCAAGAGGAACTGGGCTGGGGACAAGGGGGTGCCTGCAGAGCTGGGGAGCTCTTGGGGCACACTTGCTCCTGGGTGACTGGGGAAAACTAAATCAGACTAAAGTGATGGCTGCCCCCTTGGAGCAGAATGTGCCCTACGACAGCTTTGTCTGCGTCTGTCTGTCTAGTCCAGTGTGTCTGTCCTGGCTCTCCAGTATCTACCTCATTCTCTTGGCCCCTCCGTATCTATCAGGCGCCGCGTGGGGCCGTGTGTGCACCTGCCTCTCCCTCTGGGGGGGCGTCCTCCAGCCCTCACTTGGCCTCTCTGCCCGCATCTGCCGCTCTGCTCGGGCCTTCCTGCCTTCCTCTGTCCCCAGGCCGGCTGCCTCTGAGCCCGCCGGCCTGTCTGCCTCTCCCAGGTTGCTTGGCCGGGGCCGCGTTAGAACTTCCACGGGGCCTGGACCCTTCTGCCTTCACGGGCCCCTTCTTTCCTTTTATAGATAAACATAAACACGTATTTTCCGGCTGCATTAGTGAAGAGGCAAGTATAATCCAGGGCAGATCCATTATTGTATAGTCATTATTATTATTACACTTAGGTTTTTTTTTCCTCCTGACTCAAAAAAATGCCTTAAAACATTTTTCTGGGCCCCTGAAATGACTGTGCCCTGTAGTTAGAGTCTCTCCCTCCCTCCCTCTCTTTGTCTCCCTCCCTCTCTCTCTCCCTCTCTCTCTCCACACACACCCCCTTCCAGCGAGGGGACTGGCCTGCCTTCCAGCCTAGAAAAGCAGAAGCTAGCTCATAGAGTCTCCTTCTGCTCTAGGCTTTGGGGCAAATGTTACCTTGTTCCCGTATATTCTTTTATTTCGCATAGGCGCTGGAAGGCCAAGACTCAAATAAAGGTAGAGATAAACCAAGCGGGTGTTCCTGCCCACCTTAGCTCTAGCTGAGGCACAAAGGAGCTCCATGCAGCCAGGTCTGGTCCACCAGACGCCTGCCCTGGGGTGCAGCTGACGCCCCGAGTGGGACTCAGATGTTCCCTTCCTTGCCTCCTTTCCTGCCTCTTTTAGCAGGGGTGCCAGCTGGTCTGGGTAGCAAGGTACCCGGCCATCCGACTCCCTCGTCCTCAACTCACGTCCACCATCGTCTCTCTGGATGCCTTGGCGTCTCACGCCTGAAATAGACTAACAAAAGGATGACACAAGGGCAGGGGCAGGGGCAGGAGCAACTGGATCTGATCACCTTGACCCATGAAGACTGAGAAACTTTACGTGAGAAACTTGAATAATCATTCGCCTCCAAACCTAACCATCATCCACACTCTATCCCCAAGACATAGTTTACAGGTTTGATATTTGGTTCTTCAACTTGTTTCTATAATAGTCCTAATTAAAAAGTCCCCGGCAAAATCCCTAAGCTTTCTGCTATCTCCCTGGGAAATAGAATAAAATGAAATTGATTTTCTTCTTTATCAGCAAAGCTTATAAATTGAAGGCACAAATCCCAGGAAGCCAGCACATTAAATTTATCTTAATGCTGCTAATTGGACCAAAAAAAAAAAAGCCTTTTTTTGCTTGTTAAAGTTTTGAAAAACAACTAAATCCCACCTGTTTCAATCATACTTTTCTACTTCCTTTGGCCCCAGTATAATAAATAATAGTTCACTGTGCTTTTTTAAAAAGATTTCTCACTTTTGAAACAATCCTTTCACTGCTTCTGGTCCCAAACCTTTCCTTTCTGTCAAGTTTTTGTTTATGATGATGTCCTCTTCCTATTTGCTTTTATTTGCTAATAGATTTTTCTCTCTGATCCTTTGTGTTACCCGTACACATTTACCTTCTGGTTTCCTTCCTAGTCTCAGAAACCTGTCAACAATTCACCTTACCTAAGATTAGAGGAAAAAATTAAAATTATAAATCTAATAATGGTAATATTCTAAAGCATAAATTTCTGTCCTTTCAACATCCTCTGCATATCTAACTCAGTTCTCTGACATTTCCATTGGTTTGAACCAATCACAGAATTCTCATCTTCCAACAAGCAAGGACACAGAAAGGATGAATGACAAAGGGATCAGGTTCCTAATAACATATTCATGAAGGTTCTCTTTTGCATGGTCACATGGAGTCTATGAGTTAGGCTCAACATGTGAGATTTCCAGACATTTTGAATCCCAACATCTGAAGGAAAAAAAAAAAATGCCCCCTATTTCTTTATTAGCAGCTCTGATCACGTTCAGAGAGGTTCACCTTGCAGGGTACAAACAAAAGAATTGCAATGAAAACACAAAGGTGGACGCCTGCATTTCTATCTCCTGACTCCTCCCCATCTCAGCATCCTGGAGGAAACTCAGAAGTCCTAGGAAAACCAGAGCTTCGTTGCACAGGAAAAGAATCTGTTTACAGATTCTGACAAGGGGCACCTGGGTGACTTGGTCAGTTAAGCATCTGCCTTCAGCTCAGGTCATGATCCCAGGGTCCTGGGATCTGCCCCCCGCCCCCGCCTCGGTTGGGCTCCTTGCTCAGTTGGGGAGCCTGCTTCTCCCTCTGCCTCCACCCGCTGCTCCCTCTGCCTATGTTCTCTCTTTGTCAAATAAATAAATAAAACCTTTAAATAAATAACTAAATAATAATGATAAGATGTGCAAGGTTTTAACCCCAATCTGATGCTAGAAGAGCAAAAGGGGAAAGACATGGAGAAGCACAGTAGTTCCAATCAGAGCAGATTTTTCTTTTTCTGTTTTATTTCCAGGAGCTGTGGTAGGGTCCTGGTCCCTTGTGCCTTCCCCTACGTTCACGGGACAGTGGACACTGAATGGATCCCATGTCACTACGCAGGCCTACATCACACTTCAGTGAGTCTGCCCCGGATTGCTGAGTGTGTTTGAGTGTGTTTAAATAGAACGGCTCTATTGTAATACACATAAATAGGTCTTAAAAATTAAAATAAAATTTTTTATTAATTCTGCTGGCGAAGTAGCATATCAAAGCTCATTATGAGTTAGAAAGTAGAAATGTTGTCTCTTTCTTTAAAGGACAAAACAGAGTTTTAGTACTATGCAAAAATCAGCAGATAATTACATCATAGAAAAAAAAAAAAACAGGGGCGCCTGGGTGGTGCGGTCAGTTAAGCATCGACTCTTGGATTCGACTCAGGTCTGACCTCAGGGTTGTAAGATCAAGCCCTGTGTCAGCCAGGAATCAGCTTGAGTTTCTCTTTCCCTCTCCCTCCGCCTTGCCAACCAATCACATGCACACATGCTCTCTCTCTCCATCTCTCTCAAATAAATAAATAAATCTTTTTAAAAAATTAATTTAAAAAGCTAGTATGTAGCTGGCAGTCTTACCACAGTGTCCCGAGGTGATCTGGAATAGTGTGGAAGCTTTAAGGGTCACTGTGGGGAGCAAGAAGCAAACCTACAGAAGGAAGAGCCACTTCTATGGGTTCCACACAGTGTGTCCTCCACAAGGTACTGTTGCGAGAAAGATTCCACTGCTTTAAAAAAATTACTTTGAAAATATAGAGATTCCTCTGACTTAAGAAAAGTCACAGTAAAGCTTTTCCTTGAGAAATAGAAATTTGTACCACTTAAAAATATTTTTTCCAGGGCAGCCCAGGTGGCTCAAAGGTTTAGCGCCTCCTTCAGCCCAGGGTGTGATCCTGGAGACCCACGTTCGAGTCCCACGTCGGGCTCCCTGCATGGAGCCTGCTTCTCCCTCTGCCTGTGTCTCTGCCTCTCTCTGTGTGTCTCTTATGAATAAATAAATAAAATCTTTAAAATATATATATTTTTTTCCAGGCATCAATGCACCCTAATGCTGAAAACTGGAAATGAGCTAAATATCTAAGAATCAAGCATTGGCATAGACTTTATAGAGTCTTAGGCAATATTAAAAATGATATTGCAGTTTGAAACATTTTGGCAAGGAAAAAATGCTCATACTAAACTTAAAGGGTTGATTTATTTATTTTTTTAAGATTTATTTATTTATTTATGATAGACAGAGAGAGAGAGAGAGGCAGAGACACAGGCAGAGGGAGAAGCAGGCTCCGTGCCGGGAGCCCGACGTGGGACTCGATGCCGGTACTTCAGGATCGCGCCCTGGGCCAAAGGCAGGCGCTAAACCGCTGAGCCACCCAGGGATCCCCAACTTAAAGGGTTTAAAACAGATAACAGGAGCTCAAGTATGGTGAGATCTCATTTTACAGTGCTCATGTATTTATCTCCTATGAAGTTTTATATATACATATATATAAAGTATAAATGCACTTAACATATAGCAATATAGGTGTCCATAAGCCTCTTGCCTCCTTCTCCCTTCCCTCCCTCCTAAAATCCGTCACAAAAGCCTGTATAACCAGTCTCTTCGGGCAAGACAAAGGAAGGAAAGGAGTTGAATAAATGAAGCTGAGACTCCTTCAGCAGAAGGAGAGAAAAGATGAGAAATACACATAATGTCATTTTTGTCTCCTCACACAAGGCGATTATTTATGCTGCTAATCACTTCAGGTGACTTGCGGGTATGGATTCTGAAAATCAGAAAGGCTTAAAGATGTCCTACCTCTCCCAGTTCCAGTTTCCATGCATCCTACCTTCTCCATTAATCTTTTCCTACCTTTGCCATCACTGTCCGAAAGCATTTCTGCTTCTCTGCTGTTATCAGCTAAGCTAATACAGCTAGAGGCGCCCACCACAGCACCTGGCACCTGCTATGTCCTCAATCTGTCCTCCCTTCTGACCATTCCTTATTGTCAATTGTGCCTAAAAAAATGTGTAAATGATCTTAAATAATGATAAATCTAGGCCGCACGAGTTAAGATTTTCTTGATAACTCCTAAATAGGCTGTACCATTGTGTAGCAAAGTGAGGTTTGGGGTCTTCCCAAGGACCAAACATTTGAAAATGAGAACAAGATGCTGAGTGAACCCAAACCACAGCCAGTTTGTAGTCATTACTCTTTGGACTCGGCTCCAGAGCTCCGGCGAAACAGAAGGGCGCTGTCTGCTGGCCAGGTTTCACTTTCCAACACTTTTCCCAGTGGTCTTGGCCCCACTTGAATTCCCATCTGTGTGCCTCTGAAGGCTGCGCACACTCTGTGCAGATGAGGCCCAACCACGCCGCCGGAGCAGCTGGCACGGGCTCACCCAGGCACGCTGCAGGCCTCTCTGTCTGGCCAGCTCCGTGGTGGAAACCGCAGCCGGGCTGCAAGCTGATGCTTCCTCAGACTGGAACCAAATGAGAACATGTTTTGCAAAATCCACGCACCCCTTCCCTACATTAACACAGAAAATAAACTCGTAATTAAGTGTGCTCTTATGTCATGTTGTTCTTGTTTTTTTCCTAAGGCCTCTAAGAGAAAATTTGCAGACTCGAGAGAAAAATCTATGTTGATTTCTAGGCAACATCTCAGGGTAATGATATCTTCAATTAAAAGAATAGAAAACTTGCGTTAAGGTGTCTTCACACAAATATCAGTTAGTGGCTTTGGGCAAGTTATTAAACCTCTCCTGTGCTTTAGCTTCCTTATCTGTAAAGTCTGTAATAATGGTAAGTACTCCAAGGCCTATTATGATATGAAAGAGTCAAGTTTATAAAACCCTTAGAGCAGTGTGTGGCACAAAGTAAGCATTAGATAAGTATCGGATCCATAGCTACACACACACACACACGTATGTATGTACTACTGGGCCCAAGGAATAGACATGGGAGGGGAGAAGGAGGGCAATAATCAGTGAGCATCTACTCTTTGTTAGGTAATGTCATGTTTTCTCATTCATCTCTGTGACCAAATGGGTATCGTTGATCCCACTGTAAAGAAAAGAAAACAGAGGCTCAAATGGAATAAAGAGACTTCACCAAATTTCCAAGTGACTGAGCTGGGATTTGAACAGAGGTCAATGTGAATCCAAATCTTGGTACCCCACCATGCACGTAATATTAGCAATGATGGTAACAGCTAGCAGCTATTTCTTTCCTAATTCCATGCCTATAATTTCACTTAATTCTTATAAGAATGCTTGGTGATAGACCATAGAACAGCCCCGAATGCTGCCCATGGTGCCTCCAACTTGATGGAAGCACCAGCAAGGGAAATGCCAACACAAGATCATAGTCCTCGCCCCTGACTCAAATAGTTACAGAATTAGTGCCCAAAATGGCACACTAAGAATTCATTCACCAGAAATAATAAATGCTGAAAGAACCATACAAGAAACAAACTCCATGCCCTCCAAGTGGAAAGGATGCAGTTAGCTCTAAAACAAACACTTGAAGACAGTAGGCTCTAGTCTTTCCTGAGTCCATCAACCCCATATTCTTAATAACACATTCTCCCCTTGACTCCCACAAAAGGCAGAGATATACAAGTGTTGACATAAATACAAATAGGAGTTCTGACATTTTTTTCCAACTTTCTACTTTGGCATCACTGACTTGGCCTCTAACAAATGGTGGCGTGGAGAAGAGAGAGACACAGAGGAGAGAGAGGAAAGAGAGAGAAATGGTGGGAGCAGGAGACAGAGGCGAGAGAGAGGAAGAGAAGTGGAGGTGATGGTGGCGGGGGGAGGAATGGAAGACAGAATGAAAGATGAAAAGAGGAGAAGAAGAGAAGGGCTGAGCGAGAGGCCAGAAAGAGAGGAGGGAGACAGAAAAAATGTTTCTTGGGCACCCACTTTCTCAAAAAGCTGTCATGGTAGGAGAGCACGTAGAGCTGCTCCAGTTGAGTGACCCTCATTGCTACTTGGTTTCTACAACTCCTTCTATGAAGAGGAATTCTAAGTTCTGGAATTCTTCCTCCTTGGCCTTTGGATTCTGGAGAGACCCAGCCGGGCCCCCCCGCCAGGGTCGGTGCACCTGGGCAATGACCCAGTGACTGCTGTGCTCCAGCCTCCTGAGGCCTCCGTGGGCCTCTACGTGGCCGGGGGATGCCAGCTGCTGGGCCATCAAGAAGACCCCCCCAAGAGAGTCCCCCTTCCCATTTCTTTGGCTTCAAAATCCCCCGAAGCCCGGAAGGCCTGTGGGGGTGCAGGTTGATTGATGACAACTGAGGCTTCGGGCAGCAGAACCCACCACGAGGATCCCAGATGGTGGGCGAAGACCACCGGCTCAGGCAGCCGGGCCACAAGCAGCAGAGATTCCTTTCCAGTCCCATCCACGGAGGACACTCTTACAGCCATCAGCCTTTACTCGAGCTGTTATCGAAAGTTTCCATCACTGGCTGTTTAAGAAAATATTCAAAGGCTCCACACAGACCTCTGCTTTACAATTTCAGTTCCCCAGCCTGACCCCGTGTAGGGGCAGCCAGTCCAGGGGAAGCAGCCGGTGACCTCTGCTACCTGCTTCCTCACGAGGGCAAAAATTCTTCCCGGGGACCAGCTGGCCTCCTCAGGGAGCAACAGGGCCCAGGAGGAGGATGAAGTGTTCTCCCACCTCTGGCGACTTGGGGCGGGTGCATGGGGTGTCACATAATTGGGCTGCACAATGGATGATCCATTCTGGTCATCGTACTCCATGCTTAGAAAACTCTGAACATCCTTTTTTTGTGTGCCTGAGGGAATGCACAGTGTGATGAATAAAACCATTTTGGAGTGAAACTCTCCTCATTTTAAATCCTGCCTTTGCTGTAAACACATTAACTGACTTTGAGCAAGTTACTCGGTTGGCTTCTCTAAACCTCGGTTTCCCTCTCATTGAAATAGGAGAAAGAACACCTCCCTTGAAAGGTGGGGTTTGGTAAGATCATGCAGACGTGGCAGGCAAATTCACTAAAATACTTTTAAATTGTATTGTTCTCCCTTTAGTTTTTTTGTTCCTTCTCCTTTCAAGCAAGTAGGCAAACTCTCATCCCTTGCCTCGGCGACTTGGGCTACTAAAAAGCAGAGGTGAACAGATATCAAAGGCCCTCCTTATGTAAACGCTGAAGTCCACTGGGGTGGGGGGGGAAGCCCAGCAATATTTAGAAAATAGGATGTTGGAAGATAACATTTATAATAGCAACTAAAGACAGAAAGACCTAACTTGGTAAAGATAGGAGTAAAGATATAGAAGACTCAAAGTCATAAAATTATAAAAATGTCAATTCTCCCCCAAATCTGTAATTTTAATGTAATTCAATAAAAATACTGGAAATTTTCAAGCCCGTTATAAAATGTATGCAAAAGAGCAAGAATGGCCAAGACATCACTGAAGAATGAGGTACAGGGTGTTGGGAAGTGGGAAGAGACCTGCCTAATCAGATTTAAAGCTAGTGACAATGTGCTGCCGACACAAAGGCAGACAAGCAAACAATGGCACATGATGGAGAGCCCAGAAATGAGTCCATGTATATATGGAAACATGAGAGGTGACAGAGATATCACTACGGCTCATTGGGAAAAGATAAATGGTGCTGAGACAATAAATAGGCATATTCAAAAAATAAATGGACTAGACCTCTCTTTCATGCCAGGTCAACCAAAGACATGTATGTGTGTGTTAGAGTGTGTACGCGTACGTGTGTGTGTGTGTGTGTGTGTGTGTAAAATAAAGTTGGAGTAGGAAATTTTTATAAGACCTCAAACTCTAAGTCATAAGGAATAGTTTGATATATTTAATCATCTAATTTTTAATTATTATTAATTTTTAAGTGAAAATATAAATTGCAAACTGGGAGAAGATATTGTAACATAAATAACCGATACCAGGTTAGTAAGCACAATAGATAAGAAATTCTATAAGTCGGGATCCCTGGGTGGCGCAGCGGTTTGGCGCCTGTCTTTGGCCCAGGGCGCGATCCTGGAGACCCGGGATCGAGTCCCACGTCGGGCTCCCGGTGCATGGAGCCTGCTTCTCCCTCTGCCTGTGTCTCTGCCTCTCTCTCTGTGACTATCATAAATAAATAAAATTAAAAAAAAAAAAAAGAAAGAAATTCTATAAGTCAATTTAGAGGAAAAAAAAACACCCAAAAGCAAAATGGGTAAAAAGGCATGAATAGGTATTTCACAAAAGAGGAAATAAAAATACTGCTAAATAAATAAAAATCTTTACAACCTAATTAACATATTGAAAAAGTAAATTGAACCACAGTTCACACAGGTCGATTTGGCAATTATCTAAACTCCTGACAACACCAAATATTGTGAAAGATGTAGAATAACAGCACATCTCATATTCTGCTTGTATTGAAGTTAATTTTATTCTCTTTTGGAAAATAACTTTGCATTATCTAGTAATATTAGAAACTGTGCATGATGGGAGCCTCTGGGTGGTACAGTCAGTTAAGCATCTGACTGTTGATTTTGGCTCAGGTCATGAGCTTAAGGCCAATGTTGGGCTCTGCACTGGGCGTGGAGCCTGTTTAAGATTCTCTCTGTCCCTCTGCCCCACACCTCCCTCTTAAAAAAAAAAAAAAAAACTGTGCATGATCCCAGTTAGCAATGTCATTCTTAAATATATATGTACACGTGGGAACTCCTCCCATGCAGGCACCAGGACACACCAGAGATTCTGGAATCATCATTCATGACAGTCTCACACGGAAGCCAACTAAAGGTCCCGCCACAGCAGGCAGATGAATGAACCGTGGTTTAATTACACAATGAAATGCTGTATCACAATGAAAACATCCATCGACAGACAAATCCCATTAATGATGTGGAATGAAAAAAGCAAGTGGTAGAAGAATGTACACAGATGATATCTGTACTATAAAATTCAAAATCATACCACACTAATATATTGTTCCGGAATATATATATATATATATATATATATATATATATATATATATAGAGAGAGAGAGAGAGAGAGAGAGAGAGAAAGAGAAAGAGAGAGAGAGTAAAATTATCATGAAAAGCAAGATATTAATAAACGCAAAGAAACCTTATCTCAGTGAATGTGGGAGGCACCGTAAGCGAAGACTAGAATTTAGCCTCCGAGGGAATGCAATACTCTAGCTCTTAAGCTGGGTGGTAGCTCTATGGGTTTGCATTACATATATTGTCCTTCAAATATACTATATGTTACATATAGTTTTATACGTATAGAATATTTCAAAATAATTTGAATGAACTTCTGGGATACAGTGAAGACCAGTAAGAAGGTTGATGGGAGAGGTATCCTATATATTCTGAGAAGGTATCCCAAGCCAACTGTTTCTCTCTCCTTCTGGAAGATGCAGTATGCAAATAGACAGTCTGGAATCGCTTTACTCCTCCTCCCAGCCTCCAAAAAAAAAAAGAAAAAAAAAATAGCTCTTAGGATCATCCTCATATCAGTCAACACAGTATAGAAAAATCAAACTGGTATCACGGCGACACCGGTAAACTACTGAATGAAAGGAATCCTAAAGCTTGCACTACCAGTGGATAAGCTAGATATAGAAGTCAGTAAATTAGCTTGTTGATTGAAAAACATAAATACGGGGGACACCTGGCGGGCTCAGGTGTTAAGCATTTGACTCTTGGTTTTGGCTCAGGTCAGGATCTCAGGAGGATGAGATGGAGCCTGGTGTTGGGCTCTGTGCTTAGCTCTCTCTCTCTCCCTCCCCCTCTGCCCCATCCCTTGCTCATGCGCTCTCTCTCTCTCTCTCTCAAATAAATAAATATCTTTAAGGAAAAAACCCATAAATACTAGAGGTAATTTTCTTAAATACCAAGAAAACCATCAAGTAAAAAGATCTACCCACATCTCCAGCAGTGGAGACTCCAGTATTATTCAGGAAAGACCTCAGGATGGTTCCCAGGTACCATGTGGGACCCGAGACAAGTGTTCAAGTACAGAGAAATGAGCAAGGATGAGAACTTGGGCACGGCGCTGACTTTGGCACAGTCCCAACAAAGGTCAAGGTTTGACTTCCTGCCACCCACGAGGGATGGGGCTTTAAAATCAGAAATTAACATTTGAAAGACTAAAATGTGCTATTTCTTGCATATTTGAGTTCGTAGACCAAGATTCAAATCTGCTGCGTTGGCAAAGCTCCAACCCAGAATTTCTCGAAGCAAGCTTTAGAAGGCCCGTTTCTCTCGGGAGGAAAGGTTTCGTGGTGATGCGGGTTTAGGGAACATTGTGCGCTACAACCTGTTCTTACTGATTCACAATGCACCTTAGAATATTAAAGCCCTGCAATGAATCTTTCCCTAAATGCATTTCAGCGATGAACTTTTCTAAAGGAACATCTATCACAGGCTGAGAAACTGGAATTGCTGAACACATTTTAGAAAACACCGTCCCCATATAGCACAAGCAGCCGGCCTCTCTGTCTGCAGGGACATCATATTGTCATCCTCTCAGTCTGTGTACAAAGCAGAACGCTAGGCCCCACTGATTGCCCCCTCAGAGTGACACTTTTCCATTTCCTAGTGAAGCAATGGCCTTCCGCCAGGTTTGGATTCACCACCAGATAAAGGTTGACATTCCCCAATTTTGAAAGCCTCTGCTGTCACAGTAACAAACTGTTGGTGAAAGTCTCCACCGGTGACTGTTCAATCACACGAGTTTGTCAAGAAAGCAGGAGGCGAGCACGAGCACTCTGGAAAAGCACCCCCCTCTTGACCCCCCCAGACCCTTAAAATGCCCACGTTTGCATTTAGTGTTTCCTTCAGAGATTAGAAATCAGACAGAGAGGACTGGGGCTAGCATTTTAAAAATAATATCAGCATAATATTAGAATTTAATAAGTTCTGACTATGGAACTGCTGACATTCTCTTATTGATTGAAGAAGTTTGGGCTGCAGAAAGAGCTTTAACTCATGTTCCCCTCAAGGTTTTTGAATTGCTTACTAGTGGATTCCTGATGTGGAATGATGAGTAATGGGAGAAGAGGCCCATCAGAGATGGGGTTGAGCAAAGTGAAAAGCCTGAATTACGGGAGGTTGGGGGCAAACGCGTGAAGACTGCTCCGGCACCAGGGCGTTGTTAAGAGAGTCACAGAGACAGGTTTCACAGCTGGATCCTCCAACTTCACTTTGCATAGCAGGTGTGTTGTTAAAAGGCTGTGGGTAAATTAGAATCTTTATAAAAACTTTAAAAATTGAATGAGTTGGAATAGGTTCAGAGTCTAGCATTGAGCCGGAGAATTAGGATACAACTTGCTTCAATAATCCATAATATGTAATAGGTATGTACCCACAACTGCACACACACAATCTAAGCAGAGTTTGAAGGGGTTTTTCATTTTGGGGGAGATGACAACTAAGGAAAATTCTCTCCATCATTTTGTTTTATAAAGATCTAAAAGGAGGGGTACCTGGGTGGCTCAGTGGTTGAGCGTCTGCCTTCGGCCTAGGGCGTGATCCTGGGGTCCTGGGATCAAGTCCCGCATTGGGCTCCCCACATGGAGCCTGCTTCTCCCTCTGCCTATGTCTCTGTCTCTCTCTCTGTATCTCATGAATAAATAAAATCTTAAAAAAACAAGATTAAAAAGGAAATATACTACAATATTAACTGTGTCTGACTTCAGATGTTGTACTCATGGCTAGTCTTTCTCTCATTTTACGTATGCTCCAAAGGGATAAATGGGACTCTCACTTCTGAGCCATATAACGTGTTCCTACTGAATGAAGTAGTGAGGTGCCACTGGCCTTGGAAACGGCCAGAGATTTTTTTTTTTTTTACAATAGATCTTCATAGTATATAAAGCACAAAAGTGGTACAAGGACCATGTGTGTGGGAAGGTAAACTTCCGGGAACATCATTCCACTATATAAGTATAGCAAAATTTACTCACACATCTTGACTGGGTATTTAGATTGTTTCCAATTGTTCCTCATTTGTAAATCAGGCTATGATGTAAATCTTGGCTCAAATTTTAGCTTTTCCTTTTTTTAAATAAAGTCTCAAAAGGAGGATTACTGTACAAGAATGCACAAGCAGGTCTATCTTAATTTGTTAGTGTTAAGTGTTAAAAATGTTATTTAACCTTTGCCAATTTGACAAACAGAAAATGGTGTTTCGGTCTAATTTGGTTTTCATCTTCTTTGATGACTAGAAGGTTATACCTTTTCCTGTAAGTTTATTTGCCATTTCTATTTCCTCTTTTGTGAACTGTGACTTCTTCCTCTCAACTCTACTATCTATCGATGTTTGGGTTTTTTCCCCTCAAGATGTACTTTTTACATTACGTTTATTCACCTTTTGTCAAATATGTGTTACAAACATTTTTCTGGTTGTTTTAATGTTTTTGTGAAAAATGTTATGGTTTTTTGCCCCTATTTTTTCTTTGCTTGTTAAGCCTTCAAAATCCTTCCCTATTCAGTGAACCAGATAAATATTCACTAAATTTCCTTAGAGTTTTTTATGATTTTTTTTCATTTAAATTCCAATCCATCAAGATTTTTATTTCTGTCTATGATATGAGATGAAAATAGAACTTGATGCTTCCCCAGATATCTAATTTTCTCGACACTCTTTTCCTGGCAATACCCTCTTTATCAAATATATTAAATTATTCTATCTACCAAGATATATTTCTCCTATAATAGAAAAAAGTTATAATTTTTTTTTTAGGTTTATAAATGTAATGAACATCTTGTCATGGAAGAGACCACAACTGAACTCCCTGAACACTTTTTTCAAACGGCTCTCATCTCCCCACACCTTCCCCTTTTATCTCTTAAGTAAATACTGACCCATCCATCAGGTTGCCCAAAGCCAAGTATAGACTTCGGTTCCCACTTTAGGTAGGTTCTGTCTGTTACCCACCGCCCCACCGCAGTGCCCCCCAAACTAGTGAGGACACTGAGCTACCCCCGTCCTCTCAATGCTCAACAATTCCTGGGGACACACACGGATGGGGTCGGTCAGTCCCAAGGGTGTTCTGGGGGTGCTGGGACAGGAAAGACTTGAAGTTTAAGAAAAGGACACTTGATGACAGAGATGAAGGAAATAGTAAAATGATTACATCAAGCTGCTTCCCTGGAACAAAATTAAAAAGAACATTCTAACTCCGCGGGTGCTCTCACTCAAAGCGACATTAAGTTGAAAAGCGATTCATGGTTCAAGTACTAATGTAATGAAAGAACACTGGACCACAAACAAGGAAACCTGAGGCTCTGATCCTGATTCTGCCTCTCGTGACCTTGGACAAGTCCATGAACTTCCAATGACCTTGGATCTCTCATCTATAAAATGAAGGGCTTGACTATTAGAGGATGCAGTTTAGAAGTTCACAGGCCAATTGTGCAAATGTATTTAGTTTGGCTCACATAGCATTTTAATTTTTTTTAATGCAACAGAGCATAGCATTCTATTTCCAAAAGTCCCTCCTGTCATGCAGCTGGTTTCACTTACTTACGTTCCCTATCTGGCCTTGGGAGAGCTAAATGATCCCTAAAGTCCCTTCCTGTGTTACAAGTTTATAAATCTATCAGGAATCCATGTTCATTGTGCCTCAAAATCCCCTGGAATCTGACCACTTCTTACCGCCTCCATTGTGACCACCCTGCTCCAAGCCACCTGCGGCCCTCATTGGGATTATTGCAATGGTCTCCTAACTGGTCTCTAGGGTTCCAGCCCAGCTTCTCAGTGGTCATTTCCCAGTAGAAATAGCCAGAGTAGTCTTTCTAAAATATAAATGAAGTCATTACTCAAATGTCACCTAATTAGGGCTACCTACACTGACCACCCTGTTTCAAATAGCAACCCCATCCATTCCCCATGCTCCCGAGCGCCCTTACCTGGCTTCATTTTCCACATACAATTGATCCCTTCTCACACACTACGTAATGTGCTTCTTTCTTTCTTTTTAAAGGTTATTTATTTATTCATTCATGAGAAACGGGAGGGTGGGGGCAGAGACACAGGCAGAGAGGGAAGCAGGCTCCATTCAGGGAGCCTGATGTGGGACTGGATCCCTGATCTCCAAGATCACGCCCTGGGCTGAAGGTGGAGCTAAACTGCTGAGCCACCTGGGCTGCCTGGTAATGTGCTTCTAAGTTGGGGGTTGGGTTTGCTCTTGGTCTCCTTTGACAACTAGAGTGTCACAGCACTGAGGACAGGCATTTGTATCTGTTTTGCTGAGTGGATGCTAGAGCCCCAGTGCCTGCAGTAGAAGCAGGCACACAGGGGATACTCAGTAAATATTGTGAATAATCAGGAATCCAAGAATAATCTGTCTCCTGGAATAAGTTCTTCTGGTTCCAAGAAGTAGCCTCAGTTAAGTGTCATTTTGAAATGGAGCTAGGATCCTATCTTCTCACCTTTACTGTTACAGCACACCACTTTACACTACTCGGCAGCTTGGAAAAATCTCAGCAGGGAAGTCACTTGCCAAATCAATGAGGGTTAGGGAGACTTTCATGTGATAAGCAGGCGGGTCCTTTATTAACAGTCGCCCACAAAGACAGGAGTTCAAACAGGACGGAGACTTCTTTTTCCACAGCCATCAAGTAAGGAATCAATAGAAGGATTAATTTATAAAACAAACAAGGCAGCCAGTCCCCAAAAAAGCAGGCTCGGCGATGCTCATATGAAATAGGTCAAAGTTCCATGATATCACCCATGTTCTTTGAGCCCATCATCCCTCGGGGCCATCTCCAGGTCTGTTTGCTAAATTCAAGGCATGCGGACAGCAAGATCCTTTGCTTCTCAAGAGCAATACATCCTCTTTCAAAGACTAGCAAAGGTCAAATCCCCTGCTCAAGCCCTCCTTCCTCCCCCTCCCCTAAAAATATTCCCAACCCTCAGCTGCTTGCAACAGCTTTTGGGTAAATCTCAAGTGTGGGCTGAACGAGGACACGCTGGGGTTGCAAAGGTGACCCCTGTCACTCCTCCTCTGCCGCCAGCGCCCTCGCTGTTGCCACCCTTCACTCCCTCCCTGCACCTTCCATCAACTGAGGGTGTGGCTCAAGTCGGCTCATAGACTTTGGTCTCACAGAGCAACGCAATCTAGAAATAAAGAAATAGAGAGAGAGCGGGGAGGATCCAACACCAGGTTGCCAACTTTTTATTTTGTCAAGCAAATGTATTTCTGAAAGGACCTCCTCGGCTGCATGTGCTGACCCCGCTCACAGGCAGCGCGAGGCACATAATCACAAAGTAAGTTTAATAATTTTGACTTTATGACATACTTGCTTTTCTCGCACAGCACGCGATGTAGTTCAGAGAAATTTTCTCAGGAACTGGCATTTGGGGAGCACCGATGTAAACGCTCCCGCATGCCTAATCTGAAGATAAAACCTCAGAGGGGGCCGGGCATCGGGAGCACGGCCCTGCCTCTTGCTTGATGCCTGATAAAAAGCCAAAGGAGAGGAACTCGGCCTTGCTGGGTCGCAGGCACACGGAGAGCTGGGCTCCCCGCGAAGTCACAACGCTCTGGAGCAGCCAAGTCTGGGAGGAAGAAGAGCTCCTGGGTCTTGAACGCCGTACACCCAGTGGATGCCACTGGGCCAGCTCTTGACACAACTCGGCAGCTAACTTTCCTTCTTGCTATTCCCTTCTGAATCCTTCAAGGCTTTGGCTGGTCAGCCAACGGTGACCAAATCTGCGTGGCCCCATCCTAGGAGGGCCACCTAGGACAGTCAGTCCCATTATAACTGGGCAGCTACCAAAGAAAACTTTAAAGCACAGTGCAAACCGGCAGGGCGCAGGCTAAATACGGCAGCCAAATAATTGGGGGGGGGGGTGAGGGTGGGGACGCGGAGGTACGAAGGGATATATATACATACATGCACACATGGTATACATAAATTGTGGTATTTACTCAAGACTGGATTGAACTTGTCTTGAAAAATCTACAAATCTGGCAACCACAGGGGCTCTCTCCTTCCAGCGGGGCTATCAGGGCCCGGAGCTGTGCAGAGACCGGTCATGCCCTCTTCCCTGGGCTGAGGCATTTCATTACCTGCAGGGAGGCTGGACGCGTCTGTGTGGATGACCCCTGGCTTCCCATATAGAAGGTTATTTATACTTCCTAATCCCTGAAAGGATTGAAAGAGGCTCAGAAGAGACAGACAAGAAGAAAGGGGAGGGAGGAAAAGCAACAATGCAATAAAGCCAGGGATAGGGTCATGACCCACGGTGTCCAGCACACAGGTCGAGACTCAGCTGGACATGGGCTGCAAATTGAGTTCGCAGCGTCTCCACAGCCGACCAGAGCTTAGAGCCTGAGACCAAAACTAAGTCACATTTTCTCCCTTGAGTGAAATACAATCTTTCTATGGTGGTTCCGCTAATTCCCATGAAGCAATGAAGCATGAGAGCAACGCAACGCATCATAAAGTGCCCAGACGTGTGCTACTGGTGCAAAAGTAACCTGGAAGGGGGGTGCCTGGGAGGCATAGGGGGCTGACAAAGGAGCCCTCAGCTGGGCCTGGGAAGATGGGCCCAATGCCCAGAGCCGAATAAAGGAAAATAATAACATCAAAACAAGAGGAGAGAGCGTCGAAGTCACTCAGCTGTGAGGCACTGCCCTCAATTCCCGGCAGCTCTACTTTTCTTCCTCAAGTGTTTTCTTGATTTGCCTTGTTGTCAAACTAGGGGAAACGCGAAGCTAGTTAAAAATGAAATGGCTCTTAGAGTTTAGTGCATAAGTACCTCAGCTTTGAGACTCTGGGACCCAATTTCTTTCTCTCTTCAAGTCAAGATGACTGGCACGCGGCTTTCCTGAGTTGTTGGGTGTGGGGGGTGTTGAGGGGAAGGGCTGGCTGCCCCTAAGGCCGCGCTCAGACAGTCACTGTCATCCTCCTGCCCCCCACTAACTCCCCCCCCCAAGGCAGCCCAGTGCGGTGTATTGCTTTTGCTTCCTCTCTCTCTTCAATTTGCTTCCAGCATCATCAAGACAAATATTGGCAGCTCCTCGAAAATCCCACCTCCATTTCTGTATGTCACCGAGGTGGAGTTTTGTGTGGCCTGAGCAAAATTAACGGCAAATCCATCTGGCAAAGCAAAACAAATCTCGAATTAACAAACAGCACCACTACCACTTCTCGTTTTATTAGCGGAGAAAGATATATTTTGTGCATTTTCTTCAGTTCGATATCTTATCTGTATCAAAATGAGGAACAAAGAGAGCTTATCACATCAATAATGGAATTTCAAGCAGCTGTGGGGAGAGGGCTGGTGTTCTTCCCGACACAAATGGAGATCTGTGAGCTCTACAGGGAATGGACTCTCTCCAGACAAATCAATTAAAAAATTATAAAGCATTTTGGCCGCTGAGTCAGATGGACATGAGAACATCGCGTACTTCTTCCTCTCCTCTCTGTACTGCAGAAGGTAGAGAGTTGAAATCTTTTTTCATGAGATATCGACTACATCCTCATATCAAAGCAGTCACAGTCATTACAGAGACTGCCAGTATTTCTGTAAGAAACCCTATCTAGGGAGGATTTACGGAATATTGGCTGCTTTCGATTCACAAAGAGCTGATTTTTAAAGCCAGGGTCTCAGTGGCCCTGAATTCATTTCATTTGCATATCACACGTAGTCAGAACAAAGCCATTTCTTGGGCCTCTGACCCTTAGCAATTTTACAGGGGTGACAATTAAGATAATAGTCTACTTTTCTTCAGAAAATATGTATTTTTTTTATAAAATTTTCTTTAAGATTTTATTTATTTATTTATTCATGAGAGACACACAGAGAGAGGCAGAGACACAGGCAGAGGGAGAAGCAGGCTCCCTGTGGGAAGCCCAACATGGGACTCGATCCCAGGGCTCCGGGATCACGCCCTGAGCCAAAGGCAGACGCTAAACCGCTGAGCCACCCAGGTGCCCCTGTATATATATTTTTAAATCTGAGAATCATGAAGATCAGATTCAGACTCAGCCTCAGTACGGACACATTTTCCTTCAGAATCTTGATCTTATTCTTGGTTGGCCCTGAAGAAAAAGTGGTGAAAGTACCATGAGAGTAATGCAGCTGATCTTCCCTGGTGGAGAAGAAAAGAGGGGAAAAGAGAGGAAAATACAGTGAGAATGCAGTTCTGCTTCGTCCGACTTCGGCCAGCAGAAGGACAGAGCTCAGCCAGGATGAGAAGGAAGGCAAAAGAGCAGGTGACTTAGCAAGATCGTACATGAAGTGCACGACTGACCGAGTCCAGAGAGGTCACTACATGCTGGAAAGAGAAGATGGATGATAGTTCCATGAGTCCATCAGGCAAGAGGTCATGACCAAGAGATCAGGCCTTGAGGATGCATAATCTGGAGATGGTAACTGGGGACAAAGGGTTAGGGACCTAAGTCAGAGAGGTCAGGATATAGGATAGAGAACTTAACACAGGTGCTTGTCTGCCACTGCCCCTGTATGGTATGTGCTGGACAGCTCGTTTGTGCAGCAGACCCTGAACGTCCTTGTTAGTCACCATCTTGAAAATGGGGATCCTCCATACTCCCCTCAAACAGAACATGTAGAAGAACATGCTGTTCAGGATTCAAGGTCAGGGGCTCCAGCAATGGCCAATCTGGAGCAGGTCCTTTGAAGAATGCCCGGATGGCAGGTCTCGATCTCCTGGGCACCTGGCTGTAGGGAGGAGGAAGCTACAGACAGTCACTAGGCTATGTTGCTACACTGTAAACACTTGCCGCACATAGATGCCACCAGCGGATGCTTTGTCCAGTCAGCTGGTCCTGGGGTCCCTGGATGGAAGTTCCCCCAGGGAACATCCCTAAGTCCCTGCCTCTGAGTCTTTTCTTTGGATTCACCAGACCACTATCCACCCTTGGCTTAGATAGAGTCTGCTGGGGTGCAGCTGCAGAGCCCCACGCGGGCATTCTGGGCTGGAAGGAGATCTGGAATTCTCTAGAAAGATGTGATCTTTGGCCAAGTTTGGGAAGCTGGATGGAGCAGGAGGGCTTTGGGTTTGCTGGCTTGCAGCCCAGTTCACTCACCATTCACCATTGCTGCCACTCAAAGAGACCTGAGCGTGGCTCTCCATGAGATACAACCCAAAGACATCACTTCCCTGAGCCATTTGTGATGGATCCTACAGAGCAGCTGAGCCTGAGATTATAGGTGGCCACAGAATCTAATACATGGCTCGAGGGGCAAACAAGATGAGAGATCAGATTTTTTCAATATCCCAGATTGTCTCTGCCCACAGTGGAACAGAAGGGTATAGGGTTAGTGGCTGGAATGCTCACAGGGAGGGTGGCACCAGGAAGCTCAGATGGTAGCTAGACTCTGGACATAGAAGGGAGATGAGAACTGGAGATGACATCTACTAGCTGGCGGTTAGACAAGGCCCTACGAGCAAGTGACTCTCCTCCTCTAGGCATCGGAGCACCTTGCCTTTATAGGTGGGAGGCTGTATCTGCTGTCACAAGAGCCTTTGCTCATGAGTGATGATCAGAACAGTGAATCAGATCTTAGCCAGGAATGCAGGGTCTGGTCCCAACAAAGGAGAGACTTCACGCTCTACTTCCTCTGAGACAACTTCTTCCAAGACCCAACGTCTTTATGGAGCAAGGGCAAGACTCCTGGCAGCAGGGACTTGAAAGGATCGATAGACCTACTTGATAGGATCATCTTGATACTGAGGAAGAAATGTGCTGGGAACCAGAGCTCCAGGCTCCCAGGAGAGAGGGGTGCTTACCTGGTGATCTGCCTCTATACCTGCCTTGTCTGCCACTGTGGTCCCTGCAGCTAGGGGAGGCTCTTGCTGCAGAGAACGTGCCTGATAACACACGGTGAAGGAATAAATGAATACCACTACATCCAATTTTCCACTACTAGCTATTTGCAGGGGGTGAAGTGACCCCTGAAAGTTACAATTTCTTTCTCTGAAAAATTGAGGGAAGTTGACCATAGCCCAGAAAAGTTGGAAGAACTCGTTATACAGCCCATTTGCCTAGAACCTCAAGCATGACTTTTCTAACTGTAATCTTCAGACCATCTACCTGTGAAACTCCAGATTCCTGGTCCTACATCCAAAATCTTCAGCAGGGGATGGCAGAAAACACAAGAATATGAAGCTTTCATAAGCCCTGCTGCTTGATACTTATGCATACAATGGGTTTGAGAAACACTGAGATTTAATTGATTGGAAAACACTCCATACTAGGCCCAAAGTTTGAGATTTCATCCACATTTTCTTTTAATCCTTGTAATTATCTTATGAGGCAAGTATTATCCTTCTTGTTTTATAGACAAGGAAACTGATTTGAACAAGTCGCACAACCAAGTAAGCTGCCGCGCCAGGATCCATCCCAGGTCTGCCTGAATCCAAAACCCTCGCTCTTACACACTGGAGTCGGTTCAGTGAATGCCAGCCCCAGAATCAATGATAAAGAGAATGCTCTGTGTGTTATATTCAGTCTTCTTTTACTTTAATTTTGATGAAAATATATGCTTGGGGTGTTAGAACTGAGAGGAAATACGGTTGCACTTGTGGATACTTTTGTTTTTACAGCCTATCAATGTGAAGAGTTGCAGGGGCAGAAAGATGGAAGGAAGGAAGGAAGGAAGGAAGGAAGGAAGGAAGGAAGGAAAGAAGGAAGGAAGGCAGGCAAGCAACGTGGATGGACAATGCAATATTTGTGCACTAAAATCAAGTGTTGGAGCTGAATTTAGCAATCTTGATTTAAAATGATCAGCAATGCTGGCTTATTATGCCATAATGGGCTTAGGGCATGACATCATATCAGTATCACCACCCATAACCACCATGACTGCCTACAGGTAACCTTGGAAGACCAATGCAGCCAAAAGTAGTCTCAAAAACTTGAGTTGTGCGCAAGAACCCAGGATTCACTGAAAGCTGCCATATCAAATTTTAATCGTGCTTACTCTAGCCAAAATGTTTTTTTCCCCTTCAAAGCAGTTGTCCAAGTCAAATATCACCTGTATAATTATTCCTGGAGCAAAATGGCATTGAGTTTCTAGCTTTTGGATGCTGTAAGTGCTCTCTTAATGCACCTGAAAGAGCCACCGGGCTTCATATAATGAGGAATAGGTAATTTATCTTTTGCAATCCAGAAGGATAGAGACCACTCCTTAAAAGTACCCCTATGTTATCAAGGAAAACACACCTCTAGGTAATATAATCTAGTACAAAAAGCATTGGAATTAGAGCCAAGAATCACTTGGGTGTAGTTTTATCAATAACCAGTTTGGTGTTTGTTTGTTTTTTTTAAAGTAAAAAAAAAAAAAAAAAAAAAAAAAAGACATCTCCATCTTGTTTGAATGTCACAATATCTCCCATTACTGTTACTGTTTCAGGAGAGTTTAATGAAGATCTCTTAATTCAATCACTATGAAATGATTTGAACACATATGTTGATGTTCTAACGTCATGATTAAGGATCACATCTGAACAAGACCAGGTTTAGGTGTGGTTTCTAGGAGCTCCTGGTGCTGGAGCCACTGAGCCACTCCACTATAAGCTATTCCACATACCATCTCGAAGGATGGATTTAAGTAAGTGATTCCTGCAAAGTACTTTGAGCAACTCACAGAAAGAGACATTTGAAGCACAAATTATTATTTTTATAGAAGATATTACAAGAGTAGGGCAGCAGTTACTACAATTACCATTCAGTGAAGAATCTCCTTAAGTGCATATGGCAGACGTGCCTGGTGAACCAAAGTATTTTCATGGATCTTAAAGGTTTAAACTAATAACACCTATCTAGTTACTGAGGATAATTTGATGACTATAATATATAGAGATAGATAGGTTCATTATAACAAATGAATTCAGCACAGTATGAAGAAAAATTGAAGTTACTACTATTATGCTGATGTGGCTGCCTAGAGCCAACCCCAGCTCCCTCCTGACACATTCTCTGCGTGTTCTAATAGAATTCAGACTATTACTTAAGTAAGTTTCCTCATCTGTAAAATGAGGGGGACAGAGGTAATCATTCTGGCTCCTTCCAGCACCACGAGTTTTGTATGCTGTACGAAATAACAATCGTATTGCAACGGTATGCCGCTCGTGAACAAAAGCCACAGGATGGAAGACAGAAAAAGGGCACTTGCCAGGCCACAAGATGGGCAATGCTGACTTTGGTTTAATGAGTGATCCTAAAACATTAACAGAAAGAGGATGTCATCTGCCAGGGATGAGCATTAGAGAAACAGTGTTCAAAGGGGCACAACGTGTTTGTTTACCCAGCAGTCCCCGAACAAATCAGACACCAGAGCTGAGGAACTAAACCAATTCTGTGACCAGAAAGGTAACCGCTACTGTGAGGCATGAACATTTTGCCACTTTCCCAGAGCTTCAGGATTACATGCCTAAATCACCTCCTTTCTTTGTTGGCCTCATGCTCACTAAACTACCTTTTGATGAGCACTTCCATTTCCCAGTAACTTCATTAAGAGAATGGGAGCAGGAGGGAGAGAAGAGGGAACAAGTGGAGCACAGAGAGTTCTTGATATGGGGACTTGGGATCTGACGTCCCCACCAAAGGGATATCACATAAATTAACTCCAATTTACAGATCATGACAACATCAACCTATAATATTTATTGAGCACTTGCTTTGTTCTAAGCACCTACTCAAGTGCTTTGCATACATTCAATCGACATGGTATCTTACAAGGAAAATCCCATGCTAATATGGGAAAACGGAAGCTAAGAGAGATTAAGTGAATCTACCCAAGGCTACACAGCTAACAGTGGCAAAGGACTAGAACCATAACCTCTGTATTGTTCTTCCAGTTTAGTTTTCCTGGGACAGAGACTGAACTGGATCACCCGAAATTTCTCACAAAATTGAAGATTAGACCTGAAATATGGCAACTGAGCTAAGATACTGCTCCTGAGAATCCCCGCCTGAGGTACTCTTAGACAATATCCTCCTGGATATGGCCTTTGGATCACTGCGTAACCACGTACCCAGTGAGCCTCAGTAAAAGGAAGAGCTTCCTCAACTAGGACTTGACAAATGGGAGAGATGACTCCCAGAGGTTGGGAAATGCCACCCGTGAATGTTCCCTAAAGTTTTGGAAAGGGACATAGGGAATGTTCGGGTGTACTGTTTCAATCTCCAGGGACAGATGAATGGATCCATCACCCTCAGAATGGATGATGAGCCATGCTCCCCACTCTCCACAATCCACTCCTGGAGAAAGGTCTAGTCACTGCCTGTTCTGTGTCCTGCTACACTGTCTATCACATTTGTTGATTGTTTCTATTTCCACTGCCACCTTCTCATCCCAGATTCCCTGACCTCATGCCTAAACACTACAAATGAGCTGCTTTCCTTGATTCTAGCCTTTACCACCCCTACTTTATTCTATGCAAAGTAGCCAGAGCAGCCTCTTGAATACTGTTTTCATCATGCACTTAATTAAATCATCCAAATATCAGGACACCTGGGTGGCTCAGTGGTTGAGCATCAGCCTTTGGCTCAGGGTGTGACCCCGGGGTCCTGGGATCGAGTCCTGCATCGGGCTCCCCGCAGGGAGCCTGCATCTCCCTCTGCCTCTGTCTCTGCCTACCTCTCTGTGTCTCTCATGAACAAATACATAAAATCTTTAAAAAAATAAAATAAAATAAATCATCCAAATATGAACACAGAAGAGTCATCAAAACGAATAAGTAGTTTTATTTTTTTTTAATTTTTATTTATTTATGATAGTCATACAGAGAGAGAGAGAGAGAGAGGGAGGCAGAGACATAGGCAGAGGGAGAAGCAGGCTCCATGCACCGGGAGCCTGACGTGGGATTTGATCCCGGGTCTCCAGGATCGCGCCCTGGGCCAAAGGCAGGCGCCAAACCGCTGTGTCACCCAGGGATCCCCGAGTAAGTAGTTTTAACTGATATTCTCCTCTTTTAGCCCTCGAGATATCGCTCCTTAACTCTCGTAAGTCTTAGAGTAAAGGTCCCCATATCTTTACAAATACAAATTCCCATAGAAATTGAGCCAAAAAAAAAAAAAAAGAAATTGAGCCAAATTATATAATATATAACTATATATTATAATAATCACATATAATTATAATTATAACAGCACGGTATGAAATTAGCATGGGCAGAGCTGGGTTAGAGTCCTCGTCCCACCAACCAGAATAAATGTGGTAAATCGAAGAGTCCCAGTTTCCCTAAATATAAGATAGGACAATGAGGGTGTCTTCCTCATGGGATTGCTGTGATGATTAAGGGATACTTGTAAAGAATGCTGGGCACAGTTTTCTGACATATAAATAAGTGCTCAGTAAATGTTCGCTATCATCGTATCATCATTATTATAGCAATATGGTTTAGTGGTTGAGAGCCCAGACACTGGAGTCACAAACACATGGTTTGGGCAAATGAAACTCATGAGGCAAGATCTCTATAAATTTCACCCAATCATCTTGCCATGTGAAAAACATTCCCTTGGCAAAATTATTTAAACCCCCAGAGCTTCTCTATCCCAGACATCCTTGAATATGGTTCAGAAATTTGTTAGAATAAAGATATTGGAAAGAAGAGGCAAATATTGTCCAGGATAATAGCACTTTTTCAAACCTATTTGATCAACAAACATTTATTGAGTTTCTATTACGCACTAAGGCCCAAGGTGAGGGACACAGTCCTGGCCTCAACCAGTCCTAGAACTAGGACTAGTCACAGGATGTTTTTGCTGGGTCCCCGCAACATGGTTGTTCCTGCTGTGTAGCACCTACTCCATGCCCAGCTCTGTGTGAAGCCCGCTCCACACAGTATTCTATTAGTTCTCTGGGTCATTCCTTGAGAGCAGCCCTATTTCTCCCATTTCTCACATGAAGCAATTGAGATAGAGAGGCTGGATGGCTTATGGAAGGTCACGCAGCAGGTGGATGGTAAGGCCAGAACTGGGAGCAGAGTCTGGCTGACTCTACCACCTTGGTGCTCATCGCTGGGTTATGTCTCCTGATTATCCAAGCATCGCCAATACCCAGTCTTTATCACACAGCAGCTGCCACACAGACAGCAGCAACTTTCAAATGGAAAATGTGTCTAATTGGAAAAAACACCCATGGGATAACATGAATGCCCATCAATAAAAGAGCAATTGTATAAATTATAGTGTATCTAATCCAACAAAAGAATGATGTAATAAATTATGGTGTATCCAAACCATATAATACAACCACTAAAAGACAGACCAAAATGTATTAACCTGGTTGGATGTTCACGGTATAGTGTGAAGTTTGAAAAAAAAAAAATTCTCTTTTTTTTTTTTTTAAAAAAAAAAAAAAGAAAGACTGTTAAATGAAGACACAAAGGACTCAGGATACAGACTCAGGAGACACATTAAATATAATCTGAGTCTGTACCTAATTTTCTCTAGGCTCCTTCTGATTTATCAGCGAAGTGAAATATCCTTTCAGTATAAACTATACCCCCGTGAAACATGCATGAAGAAGCATAGAAGAGTGGTTAAGAGCACAAGGTTGGCAGTCAGACAGATCCAGGATCATGTCCCATCTCTGCAAGGTACTACCTGTGACCTTGGACTAGTCACTTATCTCTAAACCCCACTTGCCTCAATTACAAAATGAGGATGGGAGTATCTTACCTCACTGGGATGTCCTGATGGAATAAGATAATGCAAAGAAAGCGTGAAGCACAGTACCCGGCACATAGCATGTGTTCAATTGGTAATGATTATTACTTTAACTATTTTCTAATTGCCTTAGAGATCAGCCTTTGCTAAAAACAGAAATCCTTCTGCGGATTGACATTTAAAAGGCCACCACCACAAAGAATATGCTTAGGCTTCCAGGAAGGTACTTGTGAAAGCGTAGGCCTATGAATAAATGACATTTGATTTTCTATTCCAACATCTTTCCATTTCAACATTTTCTGATTAGGCAGCCACATGGTACTCTCTAGCTGCTCGGCTTCCCTCCCACATTTTCAAACTGGGACTATTTCAAATGTGAAGTATGGTCCCCAAAGCCTCCTGCTTGCCATGATCACAGATCACCCACAGGTCTTCGGGTTCCAAGGCCCTGAAGCAGGTGAGGTAATTAGCTCAACGAACACAGCCCAGTTATTCCGTGCTTCAGCTGGAAAAAGGAAGAAAAAGGCAAAACGAGAGCAAGCGTGAGAAAAGGAGGACAGATGGATCAGCCTCTGTTCCCCCTGGGGAGGGTCACTGCAGGTTCCGGAGCAAGTCTATATGAACAAAGGAGAACATTTTTAATTTTGGAGAGATTTTTGGACGACCCTAGCGGCTCCGTTATCCACAGCAAATAAATGCAAGCTTATCAACCGTTAAAATGCTACTGCCCAAAGTGAATTAAGCCTCGCTTCAGAGCCTGTGTACTCAGCACCTGTCCGTATATAGTAATAGAGAGAGGCCACCCAGTCAAAACCCCACAGATCAGGGCATCCGTACTTGCAATTTCCCCCATGTGATCTCTGGAGTCCTGGGTTCCTTTAAACTACTTAAAGGCCCACTGGTATTAAAGTGGGGGCTCCTCCAAGACATCTGGGGCCTGAGTTCGATTAGAGAAGGGTGAGGCGGTGAGCCAACAGGTATTGACCCCAATTGACCCCTAACAGGTACTGACCCAGTGCTATGGGAGCGGCCTGCCCCCCAGTGCAGGTGACAGGTCCTGTGAGGCCGAAGTCCAGCTCCGGGGCAGCAGCGAGCAGGTCAGACCCACGTGGTCCCTCCTCGGAGCCCGGGCTCTTCCCACGTTTCCCTCCTGCCCCCGGTGGTCCTCGGTCCCCCACTGCACCGAGCAGTGGATGTCCCCTGCCATTAGGAGTGTCGCTGGCTGCAGCTGCTTCTGAATTTGTTGCAAGCACGTGGTAACCCAGAGCATTTCCCTCTAAGGCCTCCCACCTACATATTTAATTTTTCCATCTCCTAAAAGAAATCATGGCCATTTCAGCTGAGCATCATAATTCTGCATTCTTTCAGAACATGCATTCGTCTTTTATTTTCCTGAATGAGGTTTTGCTTATTGCATCTAAGATAGGAAAGCGGGATTGAAAAGGCAGGGAGACTATAAATCTTCTCCTAGAAACAAGATATTCCGCTCACATTTGATTGCGTTTAGAGTTCTCCGATGCCCTCAGTTGCCTAGAAAATTTCGGAGGAAGTCATTTGGAGGGTCCACAAATATGTCCAAAACAACCTTGCTGGGTTTTCCAGGTCTGCCGTGTAACCTGGAGGTTTCTATTTCTTCAATCTCATGATGCATCCTGTAGTATGTAGACTCTGACCCTTTCGTTTGAGTTCCTTGTGTGTTCTTATTGCCAGATCTTTATTTCCAGCTAGACTGCAAGCCCCCTGTGGGCAGAAACCACGGCTTACCAGGCCATGCACACCCAGCCCTCCCACAATACCTTATACTAGCAGGCGCTCAAGAGAAATTCAATTAAATCAGAGATAATTTATTTTTTTAAGCAAACTCTGACTCTGAAAAGTCCACATTGTAGACTGTATTGCTTCGTCCCAGGGGAGCCTTCAAATGACAATAAAATTGATTTCCTTCCCCAGCAACAGGAAGCCCTGATGGCTCTGAAATTATCATCTGAATATAAACCCATCCATGTTAAAGGTACCCACTTCTTTAAAAAGCCAAGGAAGAGAAGATCTGAAGAAGCAATATTGGATGAGAATTTCTGTTCTTCTAATTTTAAAGATTATACAGTTTTATAAGGGGGTACACTCTACTTTTAAAACTAAATTGTATCATATCTAGAAGTTGCTTAATAAATATTTATTGAATGAATATCTTCTTCCAAAAAAATGAAACTTAATGCCTCATCTTTTTTTTTTTTTTTAAGATTTTATTTATTCATTCGTTCATGAAAGACACAGAGAAAGAGAGAGAGAGATTGAGAGGCAGAGACACAGGCAGAGGGAGAAGCAGGCTCCATGCAGGAAGCCTGATGCGGGACTCGATCCCAGGACCCTGGGATCACGCCTTGAGCCAATGGCAGGCGCTAAACCACTGAGCCACCCAGGGATCCCCACGCCTCATCTTACTTTTCAACTGAGTTTCACTGTAAAAGTTGGGAGATAGGTTTATGACGAAAAACACTTTAGATAACACGTGAATCATTTTAATTAAAGACCAATTCTACTTTGAGAACGTATCAGTTATATGAGACAATTTAAACATGAAAAAGCCACTGCAACGTGCTTACTGCTTGTAGATGGGACAGTAAAGCTGAAAGGTCACAGCAGCTTTCAGGTTCCTGAGAGGGGCCTAAACACAGGGCCTGAGTCAGAGGTAGGCTAAATGGGCAGGGCCGCCAGCCAGAGCCACTGGGCTCCTCTGCTTTACAGGGTGTGACTCTGCCTAAGATTCAATTTAATGAAAGGAAAAGCACTGGAGAGTGCAAAGATACCGGACAGAAAATAAAATAACACCATCAGGCTTCCATCACACCCTTTCCCCCCAATATCATTCAGCAGAATGGCCTGGCATTTCTCCTCGGTTTCTATCAACTATGAATCGTGGCCCATTTTAGAAGCTACCAGCTTTTGTTAGTGAACAGTGGGCATAGGCCAAAAAAGACAGGGACAGAGCATAAACAGGGACTCAAGAGAGGCAATGAAAGAGCGAATGGAGGCGAGATCTACTGGAATATCAAGGAGCTACCACTGCTGACGCGTACAACTCAAGAAAGGCACTTGGAAATTTTTTGAGCTAAATCAGGTGCTCCCCAAACCAGTACCTTTCAAACCTCACCAGGGTCTTGTTGAAAATACAGATGCCTGCACTCCACCCCAGATTTCCTAAATCAGAGTCTCCGAGGGCGGGGGAGGACCCACGCCACTATATATTTAATAAGTTATTCTGACGCACACAGGCTTCAGAAGCACTATTATAAGCCACATCAGCATCATTCTTGGCAATATACATTCTTGACGATGTAATTCTTATAAAATCAATTTTTTAAAGTTAAGGAATATCAAGACATTTTGATTGGTGATAATAAAACCATATAGTGTAATAGAGGTATTAATACCTTTCCAACATCCAAGAAAATTAACTGTCACTTTTAAAAATTGGGGGCTTCACCATATGCTCTGAAACCTTCTTTATAAACATGACATCATGATGCAATGCCTCCCTGTAACGGTTCTATACTTGCAGCAGAGAAAAATAAAATAAAATTCCCTGTCTCACTCATAATAACTAGCTGCTTTTGACAACTGTCAGATTTTCTCATTGCTAACATTTGGAGATTCATCAGAATGAATTGCTAACCAGACATCTGGTTTTGTAAGTTTCTTTAGAAATATAATCAGTAGCCCTGAATATGGACAGGATATTCAAAGTATTGTGAATGCCTCAGATTACTCTGATTCTAACTTTTGCGACGAGGGTTTTTTTTCCCTACTCTTGTGAAATCACTATTCAGTGTGTCCTGTTTATAACTTACACAGCACTTGTTTTCTCAAGTCTCCTGGAGATGGAAAAAAAAAAAAAAGAAAAATCCCAAGTAATTTTATGTTTTCAGAACTTCATGATGCAGGGGCGCCTGGGGTGGCTCAGTGGTTGAGCATCTGCCTTTGGCTCAGGTCACGATCCCGGAGTCCTAGGATCGAGTCCCAAATCGGGGTCCTTGCATGGAGCCTGTTCCTCCCTCTGCCTGTGTCTCTGCCTCTCTCTCTCTCTGTCTGTGCCTCTTATGAACAAATGAATAAAATCTTAAAAAAAAAAAAAAGAACTTCATGATGTACTTCCAATTACTTAATCCCATTGGGGGTATCTGCTGCCATCCTGTGAATCCATAATAAGTACCAGAAGAGGGGATACATTTAAATTTTATTAAAACAAAACAAAACTCTAACGTAACCACATGTATCCTCCAAATTAATTCTTTTTAGTTGACTTATATTTTGGGGGGGAATCGATACAATTTAAACTCATGGAAGCAGTGGGAAGCCACTTATGATACCACTTTAACATACACCTACCCTGCTGTGAAGCAACTTGTTCAAGAATTTTCCCTTCTTCCCATTGCTATTCTTTGCACTTATAATGGGGGTCTCTCGCTGACTGAGATTCAGTGTCTTTTTGTTATGATTAAAGAATATTACAAATAGCTGGGCTGCTCCTACATGAAAATTACCCTCAAAAATCACTACAATTTTAAAAAGTGAATGGATTTGCAATCAATTCAACAATGGCCCTTCCAAAGAAATAGAATCAGAAAGAGGGAGGGAAGACCATTACCTTTTTCTTCTCTTTTTTAAATTACAAAGGTAATTTAATTCTTGTTATAACAAGTCAAATGTACACAAAGTAGAAATATATCTTTACACTATTTTAAAGTACCTTAATTTTTACCTTTAAAATGTTGGATTCAATTTTGCTAAGTTTTATATTATAAATACCTAATATTTTTTTCTTGACTAGTTAAATAAGTTCTACTTGGGACCCCTTTATAGCATTTCCCACTTGTACTTGATTCTGGGGGTGGGGTGTGTGTGCATGTGTTTTACCATTGAGAGTTTTTCTTTAATTCTTTAATTCTATCTTTGTCCTGTATCATTATACTTTATTTTTCCTTTTCCTTTATAGAAGTTCTCATAGAAGTAAATGTACTTGGTTTCTATTGCATTTCCTTATACCATTATTTTCCTGACTTTTACATATTATCCTTTGCACTTTTCTTTAATATTTTGGTAAGAACGTTCAGCAATGTTTTAAGTGGACAATAGAGTATTGCTAGCTATAGGTACAACCTTGTGCAGCAGAACTTAATCATAAACTTAATCAACCTGCACAATCACATCACACCTGTTGAACAGCACTGCCCTCCCTACTATTATTGCCTTTTGCTTTTGTCCTTTTCTTTCTAGCCTTTCAGTTTTCAACTATTGTTCTGGTGTAGCTTTCATTTCCTGGCACATAAGAGAAAAAGATCAAGTCCTTAGCATAAGAACACACAGCTTCTGGGTAGGAACAAGCCTTTCAACCAGAGGTTGAAAATTCATGTTCATTCAGGGGGCAGGAGGCAACAAAGCAGTGAAACAGGGAGGGAGCAATGGGGACTGTAGCAAACTGCCCTGGAAAGCCACTTAAATTCGGCTGAATTTAAATTTGCAACAACCAAATCGAACACATTCAGGGGCTGAATTCAGCCTTACAGGGCCAGTTTGCAACCTCTGCAAGATTTCATTCCCCATCTCGGTTTATCTCTCTCCAGACAGGAAGTTCAATTGACTCTTTCTATACTATAGAATAGATAAAACAAAAGAGCAGATAATTCAAAATCTGCATACGGATGGCCTCAGTGTGCACTGCTTTTCCTACAAAACGTATCATTTAGCAATAATTTAGGTCAAGCTAACCCTGCACTAAAAATAGTTTGTATTCCTCCCAAGCCCAAATAACTCAGGGGGTCTAAGGGAGGAGGAGGGTGATAAGATGACACAGGGATATAGTCAACACATGGGGCCAGACAGCTTCATTTAAAATTCAGGATGGTTTTAAGACGAGAAATCCCCAGGCAGATTGTGACAATAAAGAGATTCCCAGTGTCTATGTGACATTGAATTTAGGCACTGAATGTAGCCTTTGCAGATGGTTGAACCTGGTAAAATAAAAGCCAACTACAGTTTCTCCCTTACCATTTTGCCATTGTCAGGAGGGAATAATCTGTCACAAAAACAAGTCTTTGAAATCGCATCCAGTGTAAACTCGGCCCACTGCTTACCAAAAGTGGAAACCAACACAAGAGGAGCATAATTGTCTTTTTCTCCTACCTCAAAAAAAGGCTTCTAACAAACCAAACAGGGGTGAAAAGTCAAATCTCTGCATGATAAAGGGTGAGCAGCTAATTCCACAGCAGCTTCCTTAATTGCAGCTAAGCACACCAATATCCAGCTTAACACTCGTTTTCTTCTTAGAGCATTAGAGCACTATTCTCCTCTGATCCACTTACGCCTAGAAATAGTAACTGTCCTAAGAACAGAGGAAAATCACATCCGAGATGGCATATATTTAGATCTCTACAGCATTTTATGGCTTCAAGGTTTCGTATGACCATTTGCATGATTCCTTCCATCTGCAAAAGCACAGAGATAAAGTCACTTGCCAAGGTCACAAGGAAAATTAACAGAATGAGAATCCAAACTTCGCCCCTTCCAGACCATTACTTCATGCACAGAAGTCTTCTACCTCATTTACCACCATTTCCCCCTTAAGTGCTGATCGGCCACTGAGAATCCTTTCAAAGATCCCGAGGTCTACGCGGCACGCACCAACCTTCCAACAGAGTCCCTCTGGAAGACGCAAGCCAGCGGGGAACAGATTGTACCCCAAAAGCCCATGCCGTCTGTTAGAGTACTGGCAACTAAGAATGTCAGGATGCTCTGCAAAGAGGGGCCTCCTGCGCTAAAAGAGTAAACGATGCCTGGTTTGCTTGCCTTACTGTGTTTTCAGCCAAACTTAGAGTCATATGTCACCATGGTGATGAGGGTTTCTGTAATTGCATCAATAATTTTCCATGGGAGACCACGCTCCAATGAAGCCCATCTTAACTACGGAATAGCAGAAAAAAAAATTCTGTAATTTGACCAAATCTGAGATACAGTCTAGCAGTGTCATGCAATATACCAAGTCTGACGCTTCACAACATTTTTAAGACCTGGTATGTTGACATAATCAATCTCTTTCTGTCGTGGTCTCAAAAAAGCTTTGATTCTGTGTCAGTCCAGGTTCATGTGGAGCTTTAATAGTGAGAGGCCTCCCAGTTTAAATGAGCTCCTCCAGTTTTCTTTAAGCCAAACGATATCAAGGACAGTATTTTTGTCCAGAACTTCAGGGAATTCCGGAAACACTCCTTTCCACTTCCTTCTTCAGAAAGGGAATAGGGCATATTCTCTGTTACCAATTTACTGGTGGAAAACAATGCAGAAGAAAGAAGTTTAAGGTGGAAATACTCCTAACCATCAAACCCAAGACTCCCAGGGCTTTTTTTTAAGATAAAATTATACTTTTCTCTATATTACATTTCCTTCAGATTTCCACTCTGGGAGTGAGTGTATGTGCATGTGTTTCACATGAAAATACTGGCTGGTGACATTCCAGTACAGTGAGCCAGAGCACTTCCAATACTGTAAAGAAGCTACACAATGTACAAGTGGTAAAATTCTATTTTATAGCCTCCTTTTCTCCACCTCCTCCCACTGGTATTTTACCATCAGAAAGAGAATCTGATCGATCGGTTCATGACAGTAGACAGTGATTTAATTTCTGACACATGGCAATAAGGTAGACTTCATCAGCAATCTTTGATCCATGAAAGATTGCCTTATGATCCTCCCCTCCACAAACCTCATTTAAATTGAATGTGATCACAGAACAGCTTACCAATTAAATCACAATGTCTTAATATTACAGAAAAGAGATTCTTAAATGCAATAACAGCATTTCTCAGCTGTGTTTACAGCCTTGGACATTGCTATTTAAATACCCCCAAGGATATAAATTCTAGAAATAATTTCACTTTGCACAATCTCAGTTCACTGGCTCGAACCACACATCTCTCTCAGCATCGGTAGCATTTGGGAATGAGAGTCTGGTCCCCGGTCCAAGAAATTAAGAAAAGGGATCATGTTCAAGGGAACTGGATCAGATGTGTTAGAAATATCACTTACATTTTTTTCAGATTAAACAATGCACACGTATCCTTTTACACATACACATGAAACAGCTCCCATTTGATAACTGCATGCAAGGGTTTGGCTAAACACCACACACATATTATCTTAGTCATTCCTATGAAACCCTTGAGGGGAGTGTTTGTTTCCTATCCCAGTGGTGCTACTGCGGTTCAAAGAAGTTAGGTCAATCACCTCTAATGAGATCTCTAAGCCTGGATTCAGATCCCTCCGGACTCTAAAGCCAGTGTCCATGTAACTGTCGCAGTGCAGGGCCACCCAGCCCATGAGCCATCTCCATGGGCCTATGTGCAGCAGTTACAGAGGCAACTGCACCATGTATAGGACCAGATGAGCCACTCCAGGCTTGGATCCTGGCCCTCCATCACCAATTTAGCATCATTAAATTCCTCCCATTTGGTCTTTCTGGTTCTTATTGCCCTGGCATACCTCTCTCCACCATCCAAACAAACAATTAGCCCCTGAAAAACACGTAAACCACACTATGGGCTAATTTGAAATTTGGACATGTTTGCCTTTAGTTTTAATCATATTTGGGGCAGCAAATTCATTCATTAGGACCTTAACCTAACATCTTTTTTGAAAGAGGCACTATGCTAGGTTCTGAAGCAAGATAGTTGCTGCTTATCGAGCAGTTGACAGGTTTATAACTGGAGTCTGCAGACAGAGAGAGATAGAGAGGAAGAAAGGGGGGGAATGAGGATTGGAGAATGCACTGAAGGAATCAAGAGTGAGAGATTGGCAGGAGAGAAACTTTTGTGAACAATCATAGAATATGTTAAGAACCATAGCAGAAGGCTCTACAAGGTCCTGTGGATCTCAAGGATGATTTTATAGTGTTCATTTTGGGTCTGGAAACCCAAACTGAGTAAGAGTTCACCAAGCAGAAAAGAAAGAGACAGGACATTCCAGGCACAGGAAAGAGTCATCAAGAGTGTGGATGAAGCCCATGATGTGATCCGAGAACAGAGGAATCCAGAGCTGTGAAGGGTAAGGCTAGAAAGGGAGGCCAGGGCAAAAATTAACAGGTCTACATAAGCTGTATAGAGTTTAGATTATTCTCGAGGCAGGAGAGAGTCACCAAAGATCTCTAAACAAAGGACTGGCTGGGTGAAGTAACAGGCTTTGAAAAATGATTTTGGCAGAAATGTAGACCAAGGATTAGAGGAGAAAATGGGTAGAGGTAGAGTAGCTTTATACAGTAATATTCAGAAAGACAGTCAAAATCAGAATGAAGGCCATGGGTAGGAAAGGAAGAAATATAATGGACTAGAACTGGTGATGATGGGGTGAAAATAGGAGACTTTGGTAACTAGGGTAGGTAGTTTTGCCATTTCTAAAGGAGTAGCACAGGTCGGTAAGGCTAAAAGAAGTGAGAAGGAGGGAAGACAAGAAGTTCCATTTTCAACGTATGGAACTTGCACTGCCAAGACTTCTATCCCAAGGCAGGTGGGAAGTCAGGGTAGAGACCAGAGGAAAAGTCAAGGTTGTAAACACCCAGATTTGAAAGTTCATCATATTTGGCAACTAATTGGTTTTTAGTGATGTTCACTGTTCTCTGAGCAAAAAAATGTGTGTAGAACAGTCAACTGAAGCCAGAATACATGAAGCTAAGGAGTGGGTGAAGAGTATCTTACATTACTAGTGAATTATTTCTAAAGATTTCATATGTGTATTTTCTATCCCTTCCACTGAGTAGAAACTCCTCAGGGTAGGCACCATGACAGACCTTCCTTGTGTCTCAAGGCTATTTTGCTGGCGCTAACAAACATTTGCTGAACTGAAGAAGTGTGGTTGAGAGACAGAGCAGTTAGATAAGACAGCCCTTGGAAGCGTACTTGGAAGCTCCTGAGATTGCAGACAACAGCTCTTTCTCTTTCACCTCTGCAAATGAGATTCAGGTTTACTCCTGGCTGATGGCCTCTGCTTATTTTCCATGGATTAACGCTTCCAAGTGAGCTGGAATTGACTTGCCAAGTCGTCTAATTCACTTGGCTGGTGTGTCTCACTTAAAAAGCCATTAACAAGTCAGATCAGAGAGGTGAGGAATGTCCAATTAAAGCAATTGCTGCAGTGTCCAAATGCCTAGCAGCTGTGCCCTCCTCACACCACCAGCCTGCTATGAAAATAAGATTTGAACAATTCTTTGATAGCATGGCCAAAACTTTGCCTGGAAGCCACTGAGGCCTGACAAGAGCAGACTAGAAATCATAAAGCATCCTCTTCTATATATTTCTGCTTTTAAAGACCTGAAAGAAACTTCTGTGAATTAGGCCACTGTTCCTTAGATGTGACACTCAAAGAACAAGTGACAAAAGGAACAGCAGATAAAGTAGACTTCAACAAAATTAAAAATTTTGTGCTTCAAAGGATTCCATCAAAAAGGCAATCTACAGATGAAAGAAATATGTGCATATCATATATAAATCAGGGACTTGTATACAGAATATATAAAGCACTCTCATAGCTCAACAATAAAAAGACAACTCAATTTAGAAACAGGCAAAGAATTTGAATAGGACTTTCTCAGGAGAGGACATACAAGCGGCTAATGAACACATGAAAAAGTGCTTAACGTTATTAATCACCAAAGAAATGCAAATCAAAACCACGAGACAGCACTACCCACTCACTAAGATCGCTAACACAAAAAAAGATGGGCAATAACAAGTGCTGGCAAGGATGCAGATGAATTAGATCCCTTCATACATGTCTGGTCGGGTTACAGAAAGATGCAGCCTCTTTTATTTTTTAATTTTTATTTATTTATGATAGTCACAGAGAGAGAGAGAGAGAGAGGCAGAGACATAGGCAGAGGGAGAAGCAGGCTCCATGCACTGGGAGCCCGACGTGGGATTCGATCCCGGGTCTCCAGGATCGCGCCCTGGGCCCAAGGCAGGCGCCAAACCGCTGCGCCACCCAGGGATCCCAGATGCAGCCTCTTTTGAAAACAGTTCGGTGACAAAACTTAACAGTTACCAGTTGATCAGCACTTCCACTCCTAGGTACATACCCACGAGAATTGTAAACATCCACGCAAAAATCTGTGTACAAGTATTCATAGCAACCTTGTTCTTAACAGCCAAAAGATGAACACATCTGACAGGCAGATGAGCAAAAGATGCAAACTCCTAGGATGAAATGCCTTCCAGCAAGGAAATGAATGAGACATTGACACAGGCTACAATATGGGCGAACCTCAAAAACATGATGCTAAGTGAAGGCCAGTCACAAAAAGCCACACACTGCACGATTTCAGTTAGAGAAAATGTCCAGCATCTCGCAAACTGGTGGAGAAAAAAGTGGATGGATGGTTTCCAGGGGCCAGCAGAAGAGGTCATAGCAACCAAGTGCAAAGGTGTCCTTGTCGGGAGGGATTGAAGAAATCACGTAATGGAGTTGGTTGTACAACTCTGTGAGCATGCTAAAAATGACGGAATTGTATTTGTTAAAAGAATCGAAGTTTATGGTAAGTGAATTCTATCTCAATAAAGCTATTTTTTAAAAGATGTTACTTATTTATTTATTCATGAGAGAGGCAGAGACATAGGCAGAGGGAGAAGCAGGCTCCACGTAGGGAGCTTGACATGGGACTTGATCCTGGGACTCCGGGATCATGACCTGAATCGAAGGTAGACACTCAATCACTGAGCCACCCAGGCGTCCCTAGATCTATTTTTTTTTTAAAGAAATTGAACGTGTACATCTCTCAGGGTCACCCCCTCAACCGAGAACATAAACAGCTTCCATCCAGGAAGGAAGAGGGGTACGCCGGCCTTGACAGTGTGTAGAGAGCCATGTTAATACAAAATACGTCAGTGCTTGGAGGAGTAATGTATTATTACACCTGATCTCAGTGCCTTCCAGCTTGTAGGTGGCCACAAATGGGACAGTTCCTCAATCTTCTGCGCCATCCTCTTTTCATCTTTCTCTTTGTGAACAAAGGAGGAAGAGGGAAGAGAAAAGGGAAAAGCAGAGGATGGGGGAAGAGAAGGAAGGGAAGGAAGGGAAAAAGAGAGGTAAATAGTGGGGAAGGAGAGGAGATGGGAAGAGAAGACAAGAGAAGCTAGAAAAACAGGATTTTGCTTCTAAGAGAGCAGGTCTGGAAAACACTTGCTTCATGTAGACAATCCACACTATGGATCTTCAACCAAAATCAAAGAAAAGTAAAACATGCCTGGGCTTAGGATAATAGCCATTTAGTTTCTCACATGCACACACACACACACACACACACACATACACACAGACCTTTAAAAATGAAGGGGCAGTGATTTGATTAGAGAAAAGCATTAGATAAGCAAAGGGCTTTAAAAATAGGGATTGCTAGACTTGAAACCCATTCCCCTAATTCCAATGAAGCTAATTACTCTGTTTCCTTAGATGAGATGCAGAGAGAGGTGAGCTGTTATAACTACACACTTAGGGAGATGGGGACATTAAAAAGGCTGTAAAGGAGAACAAAAACAGCCTCAGAGTTCGATATTGCAAACACATTTTAGAAGGGTTTTTAAAAGAGGAAACAAAAGAATGTTCTCCTTAATGAGAAAAGCCAAAGCCAGTAGCCACTGGCTGTGGAAGCTGCTCTTGAATAAAATGAAAAGGTGGGAAAATAACAGCACCTACCATTGTTGAACGACTTCTATAAACCACAGACTATACATATAAAAAAATTTTAAGATTTATTTATTTGAGAGAGAGAGAGAGAGAGAGTGAGCGGGAGGGGCAGAGGGAGAGGGAGAGAGAATCTCAAGCAGACTCCGCAAGGAGCGTCGACCCCGACACAGGGCTTGATCTCATGACCCCAAGGGCAGGAGCTGAGCTGAAACCAAGAGTTAGACAGTCAACTGACTGTGCCACCCATGCAGCCTAGACACATAAAATTTTTTGGTCCCAATAACAGCCCTAAAAGAACCATTATCTCCAAGTAAAAATAAACCTTACTTCTCAATTCCCACTACCCATGTCCCACATTTGGAGGTATTAGAGGATGTCCACTGATACTAAATAATAATGCCTTCATATCTAGAGCAGCACTCTCCAGTAGAAATGTAATATGAGCCATGTGTGTAATCTTCAATTTTCTAGCAGCTGCATTAAAAAATTTTTTAAAAAGAATTCATTTCAATGATATATTTAACCCAATAAATCCAAAATATTATCATTTCAACATTAATGAACTTTAAAATTCTTGAGTAATTTGGACATTCTTTTTTAGAATTTTTGTATGAAGCCTGTGAAATCCGATGTGTATTTTATAACTATAGAATGTCTCAATTCAGATTAACCACAATTCAAATGTTCAATGGTAACATAAAGGGGCTCCTGGATGGCTTAGTCAGTATTAACCGTCTCCCTTTAGCTCGGGTCATGATCTCAGGGTCCTGGGATGGAGCCCCGCATCAGGCTTCCCGCTCAGCAGGAAGTTTGCTTCTCCCTCTCCCTCTGCCCCTCCCTTCTGCTTGTGTTCTCTCTCGATCTCTGTCTCTCAAATAAATAAATAAAATCTTTAAAAAAATATAGCAACATATGGCTAGGGGCTACCATCTTAGACATAGACAGTAGGGCTCTACAGGGCTGTACAGACTTAAAATTATGACATGCATTATCCGAACTAATCTTTACGATAGTTCTGTGACATAATGTGCAAGTAAATTATCTGAAACCCAAGAAGTTCAATGGTCCAAAAAAGTCACATAGACTATCACCACTTTTTTTTTTTTTTTTTTCAGTAAGAAGGAGAAGGGTTGGATAAGTCAATTAAAATGCTCACATAGCTGTTAGGTGCAAAGCCAAGTCTCAAACCCAGTTCTGCTTGTAGGTTCACTGCTCTTTTGAAAGTGCTTTACAGTTCGACATCTTCCGGCTGTCTCAGTGACATTCGGAGATAGAAGGAGGGAAAAAATGAGTGTGAAGGTAGGCTAAACAACCAGCACCAGAAGACCCAAAATTAAACGGTTCAAAGACAATAGTTTATTTCCAAATGCTCCAGTTCAGTGTGTGTGTGTGTGTGTGTGTGTGTGTGTGTGTGCGTGTTGGGTAAATGTGGAAGGTTTACTCTGCAGGGACTCAGGCTGAGAGCATCTCAAGTGAATGGCTTCCAAGGTCACTCTGGAAAGCCCATCCCAGTTGTTTGGAAGGGGGACAGAAGAGCACAGAGGAGGGCTTTGGGAAATTAGCCTGGAAGTGGCCCACATCACTTCCGCTCACCTCCCGCTAGTAAACACTTAGTTAAGGGCTTACACCTACCGATAAAGAAGGCTGGAAATGGAGAGAAAATGGCCAAATGAAAGAAAAACAGGAGAACAGATCTAGGTGGACAGCCAGCAGTTTGCGTTCACCACGGCCAACTCGATGGAATTCCACCAGAAACTGAGACGCAACGCTAGCAAAGAGTAAGACAAGTTAGAAACTTTGTGTGAGGCTGGATGAGGAGGGGCTGGCATTTTTAAGCATTTTCTGTAAAACATTATACTAAGTATTTTATGTAGGTTTCCCCCAATTGATCCGCATGCAAATCCAATGAGGTGGGTCTCATTTTCTCAATTTCCAAAGGAAAAACCTAAACCTAGTCCAGGTGAAGTAGGTTGCCCAAGGACAAAGAGCCAACCATTGTTGGAGAAGGCAGTCACAACCTAAAGCTCTTTCTAGTATACCATCCTCCTAATAAAGAACTGGTGAGAGCTGCCATTTATGGACTTGTCTGGAGGACAGGGCCCTACGTGATGTTTTCCACACATGTTACCTGACTTTATCTTCCCAGCAAATCTAAAGGCACAAATTTATTTCCTGTTTACATTTAAGGAAACTAAGACCTAGAGAGGTTAGATAATTTTCCCAGTGTCATATAGCTAAGCTGGTAATAGTTCCTCGATTTGAACCCACTCTGACTTCAAAGTTATATAGACTCTTCACCCAGAATTAATTTACCAATGATCACCTTAATAGGGAAAGGCAGATATGAGGCTGAGGACCAAACCTTGTGCCTAGGAAGTGGAAATAAAGAGTAGGTAAATAAATAAAAGAGGCGAGTCCAGAAGAAAACACTAAGGTGCTGATAGAGGACAATTTCTTTAGCACAGGGCCTTTTTTGCATCTTATCTCAGCCTTGCATCAGGTTTTATAACAAAGTTGTTGTTAGAAGTTGAAGTTTCCTTCTAGGAGAATTCAGGCTCCTGTCTCCATACTCTCCTCTTCTTCCCCATGGAAGAAGAGTGTTGTTATTGCCAGGTCAAATTCAGGGATGCTAATTTGGGTCACATTTTTGGAAACCGGGAAGTTGGAAAAGCACCATTGAGGTAAAAATGCCCCTTCTTCTATGTGTTCTCTCCACGTGACCAGGGAGACAAGGCCAGAGCACTCCCCTCAGATTCTTCCTTCCAAGGGGCCAACCTGAGATTCCCCAGGATTCAACTACTGGCCCACTGGCTCTGCCAACACTCTTGGGGCCGAGTCTCCTTGCTCTTGTGCTCGCTGCTTGCTTCCCCAGCCTTCTGTTTTCTTAAACAGTAAGAATCCAAAATATTAAAGTGAGCTGAGTGGGAAGATAAGACTGGCTATCTAGACTGTTCCGGATTAAAAAAAAAAAAAAGACTTTACATGCTTCGATAAAGAGTATGGACTAAAAAATCCCTGGACGTGTCAGTACATGTACAACCAGGCCCTTCTGCACCTGCTATTTCCTGCCCTTGGAAAACATTCTATCTCACAGTTATTTCAGCTCTTCCATCGCCTCAAAAAATCCTATCCACCCTTTATAGTTGAAGTGTAGGGTCATCACTTTAATAAACGCCTCTCCCGTCTCCTCTCTGTACCGGCCCCCTCCCCTGTGGCTCTCGCAGATCTTTGTTTATCGTGTGCAGAGGCAATGGCACTGCATTCCTATTAGCTAGGGCTGCTTCATCCATCTCCCTGGCTAAACCGTGGGGCCCTGTGGAAGGTCCCTGCACATCTGGTGCCCAGCGCCGGGCCCAGCAGGGAACACACCTTCCGCCAACATCTGTGGATGAACCAAGAAACGAAGGCTTCGAAATCCCCTGAGATGGCCTGCTTGGTCTTTGGTGTTTCAGGAGGCTCAACCTCTCCTGGCTGAAGGTTGACTCATGCTGTGGGCCTCCTCTGGTGCATCTTTCATTTGCCATAATGGCCTCTCCTTATCATGCATTTTATTGATCTGTCTTGAGCACGGAAATTTATTATTTATTAGATTTCTGTAATAGCTTTGCTCCAAAGAGCACAGTGTGATATGTAGAAAATGCCAGGGCAACAGAAGGAAGACCAGAACGACAGAAGCACGGCGCAGAAAACGGAGAGGGAAGGGCAGAAGCTAAGAACGAAGGACCAGAGACGGTCCCTGCTCTCAGCACGGTGACAGCCATGCCAGGCTCCCAAAAGTCCTGGGCCGCTTCTGGTCTCGGCCCAGCCCTGATCCATACCCATGCCTGTTTGACAGGCAGAAGAAACTAGTATGGCAAAGCACATTGAAAAGTTAAAAGCATCCTATAAATGCAAAGTAATATTATTCCATTATCATTAATCAACATCCGTTGGTGGGGCTTGGGCCCAGTGAGAAAGGCTCAGATTGATGGTTAGTGAGGAGTGTGCAGAGGGACCTACATGGAGTCATTGAATGATTTCATTTGAGAGCAGGAAGTGTTTCGTACTCAGGCAAGTGAGGAGAGAAGTTGGGAGGCTCTGTCTTCCTCTAGGACTACACGCTCTTCTAAAGCAAGGACCCTACCACACTCACTTTTGCACATGGCACCAAACCCAGTATTCCCATCTCCAGAAAATACTCATTTTGTCAGGAGTCCTAGTGGATGACTGGCTGTTAAATGTCCCTTCCATTCGATTAGGAGTTCCGATGGCAGATGGCCCCATGAGAAAACAGCTGGTTTCATTCCTCCATTTGTTGTGACTGCTTGATAAATTCGAAGCCTGTGGTACCCATTTAACTTCCACCATCTTTCTGGAAAATCAGGCATTGATTGATACAGATAAGTAGATTTCAAACCTTTCAGCTTTGTTTACTGGTCCCTTTTTTTTTTTTTTAATTTTATTTATTCATTCATGAGAGACACACACAGAGAGAGAGGCAGAGACACAGGCAGAGGGAGAAGCAGGCTCCATGCAGGGAGCCCGATGTGGGACTCAAACCCCCGTCTCCAGGATCACGACTGGGCTGAAGGCGGCACTAAACCGCTGGGCCACCCGGGCTGCCCTGACTGGTCCCTCCTAAGAGCCCAGGGGCACAGCTGAACTGGGTCCCCACTTTGCTGCACTTGCAATGAAAATAAGATTCTCTGCAGAGTAAGAATACGTGAAATCATTCAATGACTCCATGTAGGTCCCTCTGCACACTCCTCACTAACCATCAATCTGAGCCTTTCTCACTGGGCCCCAGCCCTGCCACATTCACCCAACCAATTCCAAGCCTGGCCGGTGGCCCAGCCCTTCAGCACATTCCTGAATCCAACCATGAGCTCTCTGAAAGCAGGAGCCTCATTTTATTGGTCTGGAGATTCCTTACACAATATCAGGAACTGTCCACTGAATGTTAACTAAATCAGAAACCTGCCACTACAGACAACATCAAAATGACTATTTTTATGTCTGTTCAGTTAACAGTTTTTATGCAACAGCTGAGCGTCCCGTCTTAAAAAAAAAAAAAAGGCAGATCCTTGATTATGCAAACTCCATACACTACACAGAAAATTGCATTTACATACAAAGGCAAGAAAGGAGTTATACATTTTTGAGATCTTCTTCCATTATCCCAAGTGTTTCATAATAAGGTTGAGCGTATAGTCTTATTTATAATCATAAACAACTTGTGAAGCTTCAGGCACATGAAAATCACATCATCTCTCTAGCCTCAGTTTACCCAGTTGTAAACTGGGGATACTGGAGATAAAGAACCTACTTTGAAAGTTTCTGTGAGGTTGTGATATAAGGAGCACTGAGTGTGATACCCAAGTGAGGAACCACTGAACTCTATCTCTGAAAACTAATAATATACTCTATGCTAATTAATTGAATTTAAATAACTTTTTTTTTTTTTTAGAAAAAGAAGAAAGGTTCTGTGTGGATTAGAAAGAAATATAACAATATAGTCCCTGCACATAGGAGGTCCTCAAATAGTAATCATAATTATCTATATTGTTATTCTTTAGGCTGCCTACTTACTAATAATAATTAGAGCAAACTCTCACATAGTCCTTCATATATATACTCATTTAATCCACACAATACCCTATGAGGTGTTACGGGTTGAATTGTGCCCCTCCCCAAATTCATATGTTGAAATTCCAAACCCCAGTACCTAAAAAGGTCACCTTACTTGGAAATAGGTGTACACTTAGATATATTTACCTGTAGCAATCCATGCTACATTACGATGAGGTCATATTGGAGTAGAAGAGGTTCCTAATCCAATATGACTGGATGTCCTCAAAACAGGACATTTGGATACAGACATGCACACAGGGAGGATAATACCACGTGAAGACGAAGGCAGAGATCAAGAACACCACACAATGTCAGAAAGCCCAAACTGGGAGGAGGGAACCAACTTTGCTGACACCGTGACCTACGATTTCCAGCCTCCAGAACTGAGATGCAGTAAGTTTGTTGTTGAAGCCACCTCCTTTGTGGTATTTTGGTACAGCAGCCCCAGCCAACTAGTGCAGGCACGTATCCTTCATGACCCCCGCGTTTTAAGGATGGGGAATCTGTGGCATAGGGATTTCTCTATCATATCAAGTGAGAGACACCTATTTACTGATCATCCTAAGAAAAGAACCCTGGCTTTCTCACAAGCATCCCAAACAGGTATGTTTTAGCACTTGGCACTCACATGTGTGAGTCTGGGTACTGAAAATGCAAGGAGTAACTTTTGTTCTCTTCTGAGCAGCGGCTCAGAACAGTTCTTGCTTTTCTCTCAAGAGCCAGAGACCATCAGTTGAGTGAGCGACCCTTGGTCCCCTCCGCAGACACTGTCTCAGTGCCAGGTCCCTGCTTTGTCAGGTGTAACCACTAGCAGCATCTCCTTGACGCTGAAGCCCACTCTTCTAGGTTCTGGAGAGAGGGGCGAGACGTTAGATTACCTAAGTAGGGCCCTCCGGAGTGCTCTTGTGAAGGAAGCATTTAAATGTAAATTTGACTGATATGCTATTATTGCTCATATTCCTCATCTTCCATGGGCCCTTTGGGAAGAAGAGAACAGAATCCACTCATTCCTGATAAATTGATCCTAGATACCCTGGTTAAAAAGCCAAGGCTGCCTGTTCAATTCTTGCAAAGCAGCGCCTCTCTAAGCAACAACAAAGCATCTGTCCTGGCTGCCACTGTTTACTATAAAATGTGCTTTAAGACTGAACCTTCTCGGAGTTGCTACACAGAGGAACTCGGGCGCAGAGCCCAGTCCACAGGGGAACCCCAGGAGATGGCAGTCAAGAGGTCAGATGGAGACACAGCGCACGAAGGGCTTCCGTTAGAGCTGGACGTCATCCTTCCTGCCGCGATTTGCTGCGTGGTTCTGCAAAGCACAGGGTCCCAAATTGCTTCCCTTTGGCCTGGAAGAGGCTCCGACACCCCACTGGGAAATAGCCAGTCCTTTGGGCGGTTCCTCCGACTTTTAACTCTCTTAATTTTTTTTCTATTTCTTAGTGCATTAAAATGCAAATACCCACCCCTCCAACCCAGGAACCTAAATTTCTATGGAAGCGTTCCTCAGCTAACTATTAAACCCCAGAGACTGGCGGGGGTGGGGAAGGGAGAGGTGGGTTCAGGGGCTCAGAACCTAGAGGGGGAAGGAGGGCCCAGGCCACCACCGGGACATGGAGGAATTGGGGAGGAAAAAAAGCAAGAAGCACCTGGAGCAGGTAGAGAGCTATCCCCCACCCCCACTCCCCCCCACCCCAGAACACGCAGCGAGGAGGCAAGGTGGTGTAGTGAATAAAAAGCACATGTTTTTGCATCACAGAGGGTATGAGTCAGAGCTTTCCCACCTAATCATTTTGTGTTCTTGGGCAAATTATTTAATCTCTCAACCTACACTTAAACATCGACTTAATAAAAATAATACCAGATGGCAGTAGTTCTTAGGCTTTTTAAAACTTATTGCCACCCCCAAGAAGCCCTTTAGATATCTTTTCTCAGTGCCCCCCATTGACTATAATACTACAGATAATACTGCATTTCTGTCTATAGGTTCTTATGTACGTCTGTGCTTTACACATAAACAAAGTAAGATTATTTGTTCATTTTTGCCCTTGGTGGAGATATTGCCCTGCTATGGAATGTTTGTATCCTCCCCAAATTCCTATTATGTTGAGATCCTATATGATGGTATTTGGAGGTGGGGCCTTTTGGGAGATAATCAGGGCATGAGGGTGGAACCCTAATGATGGGATTAGTGTCCTTACAAGAAGGGGAAGAGAGCTAGCTCTTTCCTTCAGTGTTCTCTCCACCATGTTGAGGATACAAAGGAAAAGGGCCTCACTAGACATCAGATCTTTAGACGTGGACTCTAAGATCTCCACCTTGATATTGGACTTACCAGCCTCCAAAACTGTGAGAAATAAATGTCTGTCACCTAAGCTGCCCAGTCTACGGCAATTTGTTAGAGCAGCCCTAACTGACTAAGTGACCCCCCATTGATAAGTGCATGCCATATAAGGACATTGTTGAAGAATAAATGCTATATTGTAGATGAAGCCCTTAGCACAATGCTTGGCAACAAGGAGAGATATTCAATATCTTTACTAATAGGCTCCACACTGGCACTAACATGTCAAGTATGGGCACTGCCCATTTAGAATGATAAATGTCCCCAACAACAGTTCATTCATACCCGTTCAGACCCTTTGTGGTAGATTAAATCAGAGGTTATGATTCTTTACTCTCTTGTAAAAAGAGACACACCCATGCCTTGCCTTGGCTCACATTTCTTGGATGCCCTTCATCACTCCTCACTTTGGGGGCTGATACGTTGTGCTTGCTTTGGCCAATGGATGTTAGATTATTCTCAACTAAAATTTTGAAGTCTCTTTTATAATGTTGCTGCTAAGCCATGTCTCAAGCATCCTATACACATGCAGGTAAATTTTTGGAAATCAAAAGTTGGTCTATGTTCGTAACTCTCTCAATCTTTTTTCTATTTTAGTTTATGTATAATTTTTAATTGAATCAAAGTAGATACCACCAAATCTAACTAATGGGACTCTTCCAGTGCTAACATTGTATGAATTAGTAGTACTGGTAGTGGTTTTAATTATAATAGTTCCAATATTGATATTATTATTATTACTGGAAAGGAATTTAGGAGGAAGTCAAGGAAGGAAGGAATGAGGGAGGGCAAGTATAGTGAAGCAGCAGTAAACATGAGTTGAGTATTTACTACAAAGTAGGCACTACACCAGGCCATTTAGAGACTTTGTTCTGATCCTACAACAATTCTGTGAGGTAGACACTCCTGACATGCCTGAGTCTCAGAGGTTCGGCAAGGCTACGTGCACTGTACAAAATCACATAGATCCTAAGTGGTAAAAACCGGAAAATGCTCTGGCCCCAAAGCCCAAGGCTTTAGGTTCCTCTAGTAGAGATACCCTTCTGGATTTTATACTGACAAAAGGTTCATCTAGGTCTATCCCAACTTTGGCCAAGGCATAGTCTTGGTCCCACCTGAGTGGAATGTGGCCTGGGATTCAGAGCCCATTCATGCCCCTCCCAGTAAGTCCCTTTTTTTTCTGGCCCCTTGCACAGCTGTACCAAATAGCCACAGAATAGAGGGAATGGTCTCTGTTGGTCCCAGTACCATCCCCACCACCACTAGGTTAAGCCCTGCCGACAACACAAAAACAAGCCCCGAGGCCATGTGCTATGTTGTGAATGTTTGTGTCCCCCTCCAAATTCATGTGCTGCAATCCTAGTGTCCACTATGATGGTAGTGGGAGGTGGAGCCTTTGGGAAGTAATTAGGTCCTGAGAGCAAAGCCCTCAGGAATGGGTTTATTTCCCTTATAAAAGAGGCTCCAGAAAGATTCCCTACCCCTTCCACCAGGTGAAGACACAAGAAGAAAGCATCTGCTGTGAACCAGGCAGGAAGGCTTCCCCAGAACACAACCATGCTAGCATTTCGATCTTGGTCTCCTCAGCCACCAAAATAGTGAGAAATAAATTTTTGTTGTTTATAAGCTACCCCGTCTGTCGTATTTTGGTATAGCAGCCCTAACGGACTAAGATACTACCCTATGATGGATAAATACTGTCACCTCTGGAAAAGCACACTTCCTTGAACTACATTAGTCATAGACAGTCATCTTTTCAATGTTACTGGTTACTGATGCTTCTCTGTCCAGTGTAGACCACTATAAATAAAACAATTCTGAACATTCTTTTCTGTAAAGTACTGCACTGTGCCATGCTAAAAAGCTGGATTCTGATGCCAGACTTCCAGAGATCAAAGCCTGGTCCTGTTCTGTATATACCACACAACCTCAGATACACTAATTTATCTCTTACAAAATGGGAATGATGATAGAACCTACCTTTAGGTGTTGCCAAAATTCGATCAGTTGTTTCTGCTGTCATTATACAACAAGTCATCTCATTATTAATGGCTTAAAACAACGACGACTTAAAAAATGGAGTTGTCATATGATCCACCAATATCCCTTATGGGTATATATCTAAAAGAATTAAAAGCAAGGTCTTGAAGGGATATTTGTACGTTCACGTTCATCGCAGCATTATTCATAATAGCCAATGGGTGACAGCAACCCAAACACCTGACAGATAAACGGACAAACAAAAAAATAATAATATGCATACAATGGAATATTATTCAGCCTTAAAAAAGAAGGAAGCTATAACACAGATGAATGTTTAGGGACATTATGATAGGATAGATGAAATAAGTCACAAAAAAGATGAATACTGAATGATGTCACTTATATGAGAATAGCCAAACTCAAAGAAACAGAAAATAGAATGGTAGCTGCCAGGGACTGGTGGGAAGGGGAAATGGGGAGTTTTTTTAACGCACACAGAGTTTCAGTTTTGCAAGATGGAAAAGTTCTGGAAATTGGTTGGATAGCAATATGAATATATTTAATGCCACTGAACTCCACACTTAAAAATTACTAAAATGGTAAGTTTATGTTATGTGTATTTTATCACAACTAAAATTTAAAAAACCATAAAAACAAATTTTAAAAACCACCATTGTCTTGGTTGACAATTCAGTGGAACAACAATTTGAATTGGGTCTTCCCTGCAGTCATTTGGTAGCTCCACTAGACCTGGATTGCTCAAGATGGCCTTTATGATTGTCAGTTCTGTGTGTCAACTTGACTGGGCCAGGGAATGCCCAGATATTTGGCAGACATTCTGGGTGTGTCAGTATGGATGTTTCTGAATGAGATTAATGTTCGAAGAGGTAGACTGAATAAGGCAGACTGTCCTCCCCAGTGTAGGTGAATCTGATCCAATCCATCGAAGACCTAAATAGAACTAAAAGGCCGAGTAAGAGAAAATTTGCTCTCTTTGTCTATGTTTGAGTTGGGACATCAGACTTCATCTGCCTTTGGACTCAGACTCTGAATGGAACTTATACCTTTGGCTCTCCTGGTTCTCAGGCCTTTGAACGTGGACTCAAACTCTGTCATTGGCTCCCCTGAGTCTCCAGCTTGCCAACGGAAGATCCTGGCACTTCCAGCCCCCATGACTATATAAGACAATTCTTTATAATAAATATCTTTAAAAATCTAGATCTATTGGTTCTGTTTCTCTGGAGAACCCAGAATAATATAGCCTCACTCAGGTAAGTCCTCCTAGCACTCGGCTAGACCTCCCACTCTACATGGTCTTTCACCCTAGCCCTGTGTTCCAAGAAGGTAAGAGAGGAAGCAGTGAGGTCGCTCAAAGCCCTGCCTTATAATGTGCAAAACACAATTTCCACCAGTCACTTGGTCAAAGAAAGTCATGGAGTTAACCTAGATTCACAGAGTAGGGAAACAGACTCCCCTCATGGAGTGGGGGTGGGGGGATAGACATCAAATTTACATTGTAAATGCACATGAATAAGCTATAAGAGAATTATGACAATGATCGTCACAAAGAAACTACCACTTAAGGTGAATAGAATAAAGCACCAAGGACCAGTGCCTAGTATATAGTGAGCACTCAATAAAAGGCAGTTATTGGTTTGTTGTTATTGTTGTTATAATCCTGTGAATTTCAGAAATATTTGCCAACTCACAAATCGGAGTTGACTTTGATCTTTCCAATAGTATTTCTTGTGATCGCCGAGATGAAGAAAATTCATTAGTTACTAATAGGCATCTTCATTTAATAGTCATTATATATCTATATATCATATAGAAGATGTATATTATATATAATATATATTGCATATAGACATATAAGGCTTTATATATCTAAAGTCTTATTTTCAGGAGCACCTGTGTGGCCCAGTCAGTTAAGTGTCTACCTTCGGCTCAGGTCATGATCCCAGGGTCCTGGGATGGAGACCCATGGAGCAGTCCCCACTCAGTAGGGGATCTGCTTGTCCCCTTCTCTCTCCATCTGCCCCCCCCAAACATGCTGCTTGCTCTCTCTCTCTCTCTCTCTCCCCCTTTCTCTCTCCTCTCAAAGTTTTAGAAGAAATATTTAATAAATATTTATTTATTTATTTATTTTAGAGAGAGAGTGCACACACAAGCAGGTGGAGAGGCAAAAGGAGAGGGAGAGAAGCAAACTTCCCACTGAGCATGGAGCCCAATGCAGGAATCGATCCCAGAACCCTGAGATCATGACCCAAGCAGAAATCAAAAGTCCACACTTAACCAACTGAGCCACCCAGGCACCCCAATCTAAAGTCTTAAAAAAACAAGGTAACCCAAAAACTAAACTATTAAATTTAATAATGCTCATTTCATGCTTTTTCTATAAACCAATATAATTCAGTAGGTTTAACCAATCATAATTACATAAAATTAAATTATTTTAAAAAATACTTAGAATCTAGTATATTGCCATAGGATCCTAAAAGCTAAACTCAATAAAAGTAAAAGATAATTTTAAAACAATGTAGATCTTTCACCATGAACAATGTTTAAATATTTTTGTATCCTTCTTTTGTTTCATTTTATGAAAGCTCCATAATTGCAATTTTTAAATACAGTAATAACAGAGCAAAGGCAGATAGTGAACTCAATGCAGAAGAAACCAAATATAATAACAAAAGAAGGTGTGATGTGGTTTCAAACTGTTCTTAGGCAATTTTCCAGCTTCTCATCTTAGTGCTCATATGTGCTACTTAAGGTTTGAGAAGAGGTCATTGCTGAAATGTCATTGAATTTTCATTAGGAAAAAAAAAAAACTTGCTTGTGTTTCTCAGTCTTGTTATATTGGGTCCTATTATCAGTACAAATAAGAGTATAAGGAAGTTGAAGCTTCTAAGTCAACTCATCTATAAGCAAGTACGAGCCCTTTAGTGACCTGCAAAGGTCAGATTTCCTATTTCCAAATCTTCTGAGGATAATATTTGAAAAGGTTTTCCTTTATATTCTCACATTTAAAAAAAAAAAAAAGCCATTGGCCATTGATCTCTGTGACAAAGAGGCCCTCTGCTTCTCCCTCCTTGGTGCCACGAGAATGAGGTGCACCATCAGATGGTAATGCATGCATTGACATTTAGTAATGTGCTTTATAACTCTGCCCTTTCCACACACGGAATGGCAACTGGGGGCCATGATGCAACTCTCTAAGGCCAACCACAGTCCCCCTCAGAGCCAGAAAGTTCTAATGCACCCAAGGAGCAACAGTCACATGGAATCACCCATCTGCAAAGATTAAAAAGTACTGCTGGACAATATCATTCCTTGCCCAACCAGGCCCAGTGGAAATAAGCAAAGACCGACCGAATGAGAATAAGCATAGGCTACTCAGACCTTACTACAGCAAGGGAGTCAGCCACCGTCACTTGCATTTTGGCAGACTCAGAGGTGAACAGAGTTGTGGACCAAGCTTCAAAGTGGGAAGAAGGAAGAGCTTTGGGTAACCGGAGGTGGGTGGCCTAGAAACAAGGTATCGCATGTGACTGATTAGGAGAACCTATGTGGCTTCCTCTGGTTGGTCCTAAGCTGGAGGGAGAAACAAGAATTAGGAAAGTCGTCAATTGTTAATCAACTCCTGGCTGTTTGAGGCTGATTATTAGAGAAGTTACTGTTTAGCTTCCTGGATTGTTACTAGAGATAGCAGTCTGACTTCCAAAGGTCTAATTTATAGCAGGTGCCTGCCTGGGCTATTTATCGTAGCTAGGGGTTAATTTCCTAGGCAGATTGCTGCGGGTCACTGGCCAAAGTTCCACTTTTATATATGGTCTGGCAATTGTCTGTTTACGTATTTAGTCTCTCGGCCCTAAATGAAACCAGAGCAGACACATCAAACATTATCTTGGTGAGTGTAATTTGAATCTGATAAAGCCTATTTGAAGGCAGCTCCCTTCTCCAGGCTGCCTTATTAACTGTTCAGATATCGAGTCAACATTTATCACCAGAGAATGATCAGCAGCATACAGGGCTCTCTCTGACTGGTGTGAGCTTCTCCAGGCAGATGCCACTGTTTATGCTGCTTCATTTCAAACTTAACAAAACGAATATACAGCAAACAATTTGAATCCAAATTTACTCTCAGCTAAAACGCAAGGAGCTACACATTTTATGTTTTCTTACAATAGAAAGCACATCTCATTTACAGAGATAACATTTTTCCTGGAAGTAGACCAAGTGGGATGTCTGAGGAATGGATAATTAAAAAATAATTTGCAAGACTGACATAATTGTTCCTCTAGAGTTCTGAGACCGGCTTCCTACAGAGTTTTAAAATGCTGCCATAGTTTGACCCAGAGCAGAGAAGAGACAAGGAAATGGCAGTGGATTGAGTTGAACATAAAGTAGCGCAGAAATGAATTTGAAAGGAGGCTTCATCTGCACGCGCTCAAAACTGACCTTTCCTGCCAGGGTCGCTTATGAACTAACCTGGTTAATGCAAATGTTCGAGAAAAAGAATGACTTGGGCCCTAAACTTCCCAGATGAATGCAAGACAGAAAAGAAAGAGAATGTATGAGTGAGTGTGTGAAGAAAGTTCTACGTTAGTCGGGAAGCTTGTTCCTACAGAAGTCATGATTTGAGTCATAGGATTAATGAAACCACAAGATTTTGCTTAAAATTTGGTACTCCCGAACTATAATGTTCTTAAAATTTTTAAGTGGCAGGCAAACCTTGGGCCAGGTCTATCTCCAACATTTCAATAGAAAAACCTGTCCTTGGGGCCCCTGGGTGGCTCAGTGGTTGAGCATCTGCCTTCGGCTCAGGTCATGATCCCCGGAGTCCCGGGGATCCAGTCCCACATCAGGTTCTCTGCAGGGAGCCCGCTTCTCCCTCTGCCTGTGTCTCTGCCTCTTTGTGTCTCTCATGAATAAATAAACAAAATATTTTTTTAAAAAATTAGAAAAACCTATCCTCATCTAGAGCAAATGCATTTTGCTACAATAGGCATCTTTCTGCCTTGACATTCTAACCTCAATTCTCTTGGGCCTGAAGCATAATTGTGGCTGATTGGTGTTTACCTCCAGATACACACTTTGTTAACGAAGTAATGAAATTAAATGTTCCACAAATGTGTGCTTGCAGATTGTAGATATTTCCCCCCTGAACACAGGTTCTAGAAACCACAACCCTTACAAAGGAGTTCAGCACAAGTTTTTCCAAGGTTTCTGTACAGTCATAGCTGCAAATCTCTCGCATTACTCTCGATGGATATACACTATCTGGTCACTGGAGAGCAAATAATACTATAAATAAACTAGTCTTTAGGGTATTTACCCTACTTTTTAGCAGATGCTGTTACAACTCTCAATGAACTTTTAAAAAGAGTAACAAGGAAGTTTTGAAATTTTCTCCTCTAGAGATTTTTAAAATATAGGTCAGAAACTCACCCAGTCAATAGTCGGGTGACAAACTAAACTGACGCTAAAATATATTCCAGTGAGTGTGATTTAAATACTGGTCTGTTCGTGACACAACGACACACTTGCATTTACTTAGAATAAAAATTACAAATATGCTCTACAGTTTTCATTCATTTGGCAAATATTTACAAAGTGCCCTCTCTGCTAGACACCAAGTTGGTGGTAAAGATATAAAGATGGGTAAATACAGACCCTGCCCTCAGGGACGTCACTGTCTAGTAAGAAATTAAGCTGGACAAACAAATAGACAAACAGTTTTAATACTATGTGATAAATGTCACAAGAGAGATTGATCCTGAAGTTCTTTGGCATCCCAATCGAGAAGGCAATTAATTCTTCCAGGAAGGACCTGGGAAGGCTGACATCACTGACACTTGGGCACCAGCACCATATTGGATGTTTACAGCCTGCATCTATCTTTGATTGATGTGGACCAAAGCCCTCCTGAATGTAGAGGAAGGAGACGAAGTCTACCCAAGGGCATTCCAGACTTAAAAGAAAACAAGGATACCCTTCCTGAACGTCCCTGTCATTTCCAGTTTCCAACTAAAGATATTTCCGGTTGCACTGGGTTTTGATTTCACTGTAAACTCGAATTGCTTTTAGAAAAACAAAAACAAACACCTGTGTTTCTACATGATGAAGAAATAGTTCTCTTTTTGTCACAAAAATCAGTTAAACCCAACCCAGGAACTGGAATTATTCTCTGGTATCTCCGATTACCGGGATTCTGGTAAAATTCTATTTGCCGATACCAACAAGATGCTTAATAATATATCTGTAATAACTTTTAATTCAGTGCAACCCTCTAGAAGAAAAAAGAAGTCATTCCAAACAGACCAAGAGAAACCACCGAGGCTCCCTTGAAAGGAAAGAGGCCCCCATTGCAGGGACCTCTGACCCTGGGTTGTCCTTAAGTGCCAGGCCAAATATTGATGAAAGATGTACTTTAGGAAACCAAACAAAGTGAATTCTCTTTTTCAGAAGAAACATGGGTTATTAAGTCAAATTTCGTTATTTCTCACCCTCCACTATCTGCCAGACAAGAAGAAAAAACCCAGAGTGCTGTGTTTTATACTCACAGTCTGGGTGCAATTGATTTACTTTCATTGGAATCATTCATCTATCAGGGCTGAAAACATAAATGTCAAAGCAGCCATAATATATTTGCACCAATAAAGTCATTGGTTATGCTTTCACACCACATAGAGAGAGAGGACTTTATTAACCTTCATGAGGATTAAATACAAAAATAATGTTCAAGGAAAACACTCGTGAGTATTTTGGGTGACTGGTGTGTGGGTGGGCGGAGCAGAATGAGGCAAGTGAGCAAGATGCACAGAGGAAGAGGAAGTGCCTCTTAAAACAGAACAGCTCCTTTCAAAGCTTAAATCTTTGGTTCCCATAGAACTCGCATTCCCCTCTCATCCCCATTTGTCATCAACTTCTCTCCCTTGTACAAATCACGGATGCCCGAAACTTATTAGCAAACTATTTACCCCACTTTTCCACAAGCTATTATCTAAGCAATATTACATCCTCACCGAATGAGAGTGCGTTAATTAAGTTCTCTAAATCTAGTGAAGCATATGGCACGTTAGGAACTGTCTTCAGGATAGTGACACAGGCGGGGGGGGGGGGCGCCTGGGTGGCTCAGTCAGTTGAGGTTCTGCCTTCAGCCCAGGTCATGATCTCTAGGTCCTGGGGCCCTGGGGTCCTGGGATTGAGCCCCACGTCAGACCCGCTGTTCAGTAGTGGAGTCTGCTTTTCCCCCTCTCTCTGCCCCTCCCCTTGGTCATGCTCCCCCCACCCCAGGTAATTAAATAAAATTCTTAAAAAAAAAAGAAGAATAGTGATATAGCCAGTACTACTTCTGGTGGCCTTAAATGCTATTGGGGTGTGTGTGTGTGTGTGTGTGTGTGTGTGTGTGTTTATGTGTGTGTGAGTGAGTGAGAGAGAGAGAGTAGGGGGTGTTGGGGTTGTTCTTTTTCTTCTTTAATGGGCTTCTCTTTCCCCTGATGTCTGTACCAGCTCTCTTTCTTGCCTCCATCAATGGCTCATCTCAGGAAAGGAACCACGGATAGACTCACTCAGACTAATACACACATGGCTTAAAAAGCATAATGCATTCTTCACAAGGGACCCAGACCTACGTTAAAGCATCGTGTTTCTGATTATGAAAGTTCTGGCATCCAGGTACAGGCATGGGGACTGGGGTTGGGGTGGGGTTGGGGGAGGTGTTGTTCTTTGCATAGAAGACATAAGATTCTAATATCAGATTAAATCCCATGTCAGCAAACTTAGAAGTCCTTTAACGTTTTTGGGCGTAGTCAACTTTGAGTGCATCCAATATATTGTGAAACAAGAAAGACTTTGCCTCGTGGATCAGCAGGTAGGCGCTCTGTTTCTCAGTAGATGAAAAATAAAAGAAGGCTTCAGAAGACCATCACAAGAACCGCCACAGCTCATGAGTAGCCACTGCTCAACCCAGGTTCCTGATGCACAAATCAGAAGGCCGCCATCTGTGTAGGTACCTCCCTGTGCTATAATGCCAGGTAGACATCTAGGCAGTCTGAAGTGAACCGTGGTTCTCTGCTGTCATCAGATGCCCACAATGTGAACAAAACCTCCAGGGGACGCAGCACCAGACCAGATCTCTCTTTTTATAAAAGAAGGTTTGCATACATACTATCCACAGTCACCCAAGTGAGCAATAGTGCGTTTTAAGACGAGACAAAGGCAATTTTGTCGTGCAGATCCTTTTAGCAGGCTGATTTAGAAGAAATCTTTCCACCCACCTAGGCCCCTTTGTTCCCCTTGGAGATTTAGTGAGAAGCTTATAAGTGCCAAAATCAACCTCTACCACCAGGAATCCTTTGTTTCATAAAACTTAAAAGAATCCATTATAACCTGTCTGTGATGTGATGAACAGAGAATCAGTACACTATTATTTAATGTAGGAGACCAAGAACCTCATCCAGGGCACAGGCAACTTGATGTTCTGATTACATAAGCCATTCATCAGCAGGAAGGCACAGCTGATCGCAGCACTAGGGTCTGTAAGTCTGTCTTAATTCCATCTAAAGAAAGAATGTGTCTTCCATCCTTTTGCCCATTTGTTCAACAAATATTTAATGAGCCTTTAGCTGTACATTGCACTATACAGATGAACAGAATACCTGTCTTGTCCTCAAATTTAGTGGGGAAACAGAATGAGTGTTACGATGGAGGCAAATAGATGAGAGAGCAACATTTTGTTCCTGGCAAAAGAAATAAAATCTCTCCAGGGAACATGGCTCTGGAGTAAAAACTTGAGGGTCAAGTAGAAATCCATCAGGCAAAGTCAAACATCTGGAAAGGGCATTACAAGCAGAACGACCATCAGGATCAAAGACAGAGGTAAGGAAGAAAAGCACGGTCAGGAGGATGCCTGGGTGGCTCAGTGCCTGGGCGTCTTCCTTCAGCTCGGGGCTTGGATCCAGTCCCACATCGGACTCCCTGCATGGAGCCTGCTTCTCCCTCTGCCTCTGTCTCTCATGAATAAATAAATAAAATCTTAAAAAAAAAAAAAAAAAAGAATTGTCAGAAAATGTTGACTAGGTCAATGCAAGGGAAGCATCATATGACGGCTGGAAGTTGCACGTAAAGCGAAGCAGGTGTGTTCCTTTTTTTTTTTTTTTTAATTTGATAGTCACACAGAGAGAGAGAGAGAGGCAGAGACATAGGCAGAGGGAGAAGCAGGCTCCATGCACCGGGAGCCCGACGTGGGACTCGATCCCGGGTCTCCAGGATCGCGCCCTGGGCCAAAGGCAGGCGCTAAACCACTGCGCCACCCAGGGATCCCCAGGTGTGTTCCTTATTAAAGAGTTAAGGTACTCAAGAGTGGATGAAGGATACCTTGGACTCTGATCAAACCCCTGGTGTAGGACCTCCTACACCTAAAATTTTGCATCCAAATTCAGAGTTCACCAATTTCCTGACTGCAATTTATGGACCCAGGTTTAGGAATTCCTAAAGCTGGAGAGATTTGAGCCAGAGAGTTACGTAACCGAACTATTTTGAAGAAACAGAAGCATCCTAGCTAGCATCAATAATCAGGACAGACTAGAAACGTGAATGAGTAGAGTCAGGATGACAGAAGGCTATTGCAATATTCCAGAGCACACCACAGCACAGGTTCGTACATCGATCAACCACAAGATAGTAACATGGATTTATACAAGCTCTGGCCTGGCCTGGATACTGCCAGAAGGACATTCCAAATGTCTAATTTTTAACACTTAGAGAAAGAGCTTTCGTGGAGGCCAGAAACGAGGGGGGAAAAATAGAGAAAAAGGAAATTTGAGAACCCTGGCCACCCAGCAACAGAGCAATCATTCCCCTATTCATCACTCACATGAAAGAGCCAAAAACACAAGTTCATTCTTTCCACACAAAGCTCACACCAAGAACTGAATAATAAAATTTGCACGGAGTGTGAACTAGCAGTGATATTTCCTGAGTCGAAAAATTTTTATACTAATAACTTATACGAATAATTTCTACCCCTGGGTTAAATTAAGTGGGGGAAAAAAATCTATCATTCATTACAGGAACAAACAGAAACAAAGCCTATCTCTTCAGAGTTTGCATTCAAGACTGACAAGAAATGCATAGGACTCTTTTGTTTTGAACTGCTGAGCACGTGAAGGGAAAGGAAAGAGCAGAGGCGAAAACAGGGTCACAGATCCTTGTTGCGGACTCACTTGGGCAAGGAACTATGACTTGAAATGATGGATGGAAGGTGATCTGAATGACGTACAGCGAGACAGATTCCCAGGGAGAACTGGAAGAAGGAAGCTATCAAGCCCAGGGAGAAGCTGAAACTACTTAAAATAATTATTTATATAATTATTTTAAGGTACCCAACTGCCAATGGCTGCTCTCAGTACGGCCAAATCCACGTCACGGTGACAGCACACGACAATAGTAGCTTCACTGCAGGTTAGTAAATCCCTGGTCCCACGGCATGTGCTTGGAACTAGAACCCAGACTCTTTGGACTTTTCCTAAGTCCAGGGCTCTTTGTACCATAAAACATGACTTTTTGATGTAATATGACTTTGTAACTTCAAGGTTTCTTAGGAAACTATTCAAATTATGCCCCATGACTATGATCCATGTGCCTCTAATATTTCTTTTCACAGAGGGTTCCAGAACCAAAGAGATTCTTGATATCTCCTCCTCCATCTCACACCCATTACTTCTTTCTTCTCACTAGAAGCAGTCCTGGAACCTTTGATTTACAAGGGCTTCCTGTCTCAACCCCCCAGAGTATCTCTGGCCCAGGCCACACAAATCCGTACTCATCACTCCAAAGCCAACCTAGCCATGGAGTGGGGATAAACTCTTCGGCAGGTTTGTGCCTCAATTAAGGGCAGAGGACTGATTGCCTGATCCTATCAGACTATGCACCTATCAAGACTGGGATAGTGTTCACCAGGGAGCCTTTGCAATATTTTTCAAACCACAAATGTCAGAATCGGAAACAATCTGAAGTTCTTGCTCTTGCAAATATCTCTGAGAGGAAGAAGATCTCAACAATGCCTTGGCTCGTTCCCAGGTCCCGGCATCTGCATGAGCTATGACCTTGATCCAAACCCCCTAGGCCACCCCACCTCAACAGCTTTACCAGGCTAGCATTCACTGCTTCCTCAGGACCTGCCTTACATCCTACTTCTTCCAGGAGGAAGTCCTGCACCTCCCCCAAATCCATTAGGTCACTATACTGTGTGCTCCCACAGGGCTCGTCCCAAATTACCATGATCTGCTTATTTGTTTATATTATGTCAACAGATTATAAGTTCCACAAAGGCTTCAGTAGCCCTATTACCTGGCATATAGAAGGACTCAAAAACTAACTAAATGGAATAAATGACTCAGGGCATGAGATACCTTACAAATGAACCAAACTTCTAAAATATTTTTACTCTAGGTAAAATGCATGTATCTAAAGAACAGCTACAAGCAATGAGAATTTACTTATGTGATATGTATAACCTCAACACACACTCTTTCCTGTCTCTGAAGTCTCTCCAAAAAATACGAAGTTAGGATAGATCTCCAAGAAATTATAACCAAACCACTGAGTTTCAGGGCAAAAATTTGAGAAGCCTTGCCCTGTCCCCACACTTCTGATAAAATTTACCAGATTAGGCAAGCTTTTATGAAATGTGAGCCAAAGAACACTCAAAAATGAAGAGGAAACTGTAGCAAAAACAAATTAATTGGGAAAATAAAAGTTTCCACTGTAGCCGAGTTTGCCATTATAGATTCTCAAGCAAAAAAAAAAAAAAAAAAATAGTGTTTGCAAATAACAGTAATAAGCTTCCTCTTCATTCACTGATAGATGCTTTCTCTCTGACAACCGTCGTGAGTCAGAGGAATGACTCAGGGTTGGGTCACACAGCAACTCAGGACTCAGAGCAAGATCCAGAATCACTCTCCAGGTCCCTAGAAATCCAAGTTTCCAATCCCAACGCCTGTAAAACAAGAACTATACCTGGGTTACAGGAGGCAATGTCTATGTGTCAAATGGGTCATTTTCTCTATCATGGAGTTTTATTCAGTTACAGAAAGAGAAGTGCACACTAGCAAGTAATGCCGTGTCCCAGGCACAGTCTCCACATCCAGTCCTGCAGCTGCCTCCAGCCACATACAGGACACGCTTAGCAACACAGGGGCGAGGCCCAAGCTCCCTGTCGCTCTTCAGAGCCCCTCGTCACCAGGAAAACCCCCATGTGGTGCTTCTAGATTTCTGCGCACAGGGGAAGGCTGCCCTAGAAGCCCCGCTTGGACCCAGCACCTGCTTAGCTGCAGAGAGAACTTAGGAGAGAGCACCGGGCAGAGGTCTTGCATCTACAAGCCCAGAGGTTTGTAGCCGTGCCCACGCTGCATCTACCCCCATGATCACTCCAAAACATTTCCTGAGTTCTCCATACTTCAGACTCTGCTGGGTATTCTAGGCTGATGAAAAGAACAAAGTCCCAAACTCAAGTAGGGGGCTAGGAAATAGCCAAGAAGACAGGAGGAAGGAAGCAGATGATCCAGTGTTAAAAACAGACAGCTAAAGGCGGAGCAGAATCAGCCATACACCATGTGGGCCCTTACCATGTTATCCTGTGCCAGGTGCCCAGCTGCAGACATGAAATAGTTCGCCTCCCCGAATCACCCCAAGCAACTTCCTCAGCAGGAATCAGTACCTCCTTTTACAAATATGAAACCAAGTCTCAGGAAGTTTGAATTACAAAGCTAGTCCCAGTTCCTCTACTTGCTATGTGACCTTGGGCAACACATCATATAAAATCTCAAGGTACCCTTGCCACAGCCATAAAAGGGAGACAATAAGATTATCTATGTCATAGGATGGTTACAAGCTTAAATGCAAAATGCATGCAAATCCCTTAGTGCCTGATAGGGTAAATGACTAATAAATACAAGTAGCAGAAGCAATTGTCATCCACAGTCAAAACACTAACAACAGTAATGATGGTGGTAGCAATCCCAGTCTCACCAGGAAATGGCAGTTAGGATTCAAATACAGGTTCTTCGGGTTCTAAAGACTCTGATCCTAATTCTTACACCTGCAATACAGTACTTAGCTAATAAGAATCAAGATGCATGAAAAGATGGATGAAGGGAAGGGAGGGAGGGAAAACTAAGGAGGAAGGAAGAGAGACAGGAGGGGGAAGAAGGAAGTGGGTGAGGAAAAGTAAATAAATAGTTAACAAATACTAATATATATACATATATGTATGAATATAATATTTTTTCTGCAGGAAATGGTGGTCAGTTTTTCTTCATTTCAAAGAGGTAATATGCACATGGCACATTAGTTCTTTAAGTCAGGAATTTCTCAGAACCTACTGTTTCCCTCAACACCTCCGGCCCCAAGCACAGAATCTGAGACACAGACAAGGTTCTCAATAAAATATCTGTTGACAGAGTTTTCTCTCAAAGGAGATTCTCATGAGAACAGACGGCCAGCTGTTCAAGCCTCTGAGGTCTGTGAACTGGACAAGAGGCTGGAAAGGTTCCCCTCCTGGGAAGGCTGTGATCTTGTTCTCCTACAGAAGGCCTCCCAAGCCAGGTCCCCAGGCTTGGTCCCCGGGCTAGGTGGGCTAGCTGGGTTAGGTGGGCTAGGTGGGCTAGGTCAGGCAGTGAGAACCACAGCCAGCCCCTGACCTTACGTCTCTTCAAAATTACAGTTGCAAAGTAAGGTCCCCAAGTTACAAGGGAGCTGAGACATAGTCACCCTGGATGGCAGTGAGGAGGCCCTATTTATGCTAAGAACAAAAAACACAAGTTCTACTGAATGCCGGAATAAAGATTTTGTTGGATACAGGACCATAATTTAGACTAACTCACCATGATAGAGATAAAATATTTGATTCACAAAGCTTTCGCAACCTCCTTCTGGACTAAGACTAAAGGAAAAATCTACTTCCCAAAATGAAAGGGATTTAGGATCACAATTTAATTTCCCCTTCTCCTTGAGAAAAACACACAAGAACACAAAACAAAGTAACCGAGGATTTCTGAAAATTTTCTGTCAATAAAGGAAAGTTATTAAAGAAGCAGAGAGAGGTTTAAGTTTTTCCACAGGGAGTTAAAGGCTACTATTGTGATTTTAAAACTTGTATGTTAAAAGACCTTTGAATTGATAGATTTAATCGTGTATGAAATTAAAATGAGGTGTTATCTTAAAGCGCTGAATTTATTTTTGTACAACTCAAGCATTTTAATATATGCCCAAGGTTGACTGTTTATCAGAGTTGGCATTTTTAAAATAACAAGGGATGATGCTAATACTTTTTTTTTGTAACAAGATTTGTAATTTATGTAGCAAGAACAACTTAATGTGCCAGTGATTTGTCCTCCTGAATCTGTAATTGATGACAAAGCACTAATTTTTACACATCAAAGAAATTAAACCTAGCTTTCCTCTGCATTATTGACCTTTCCTGTATCCAGAGTGGTTCAGAAGGAACAAATTACACTGCGGTAAAGTTTCGTATTTCCGTTCCACATTGGATTTCATTCAACGGTTGCCTGAAAACTGCTAATCAGTGAATAATGTTTTGTCTTTAGAAGATGCTATTCCCATCTGATGTGAGGGGAGAAGAAAAAAATGACAGCTTGAGAGTGGTCATTCTACACATAGGCCACCAAATTTATCCTTCAGAGATGCCAACTACGTGGTCTCCTTTGCAAGGAGTTTATTCAGGCCAGAATAGAAAATTCAAGACACAATTGGTGAGATGCTACAGAAGTAGATGATCCCGAAGGTTTATTTAACAAATATTTCTTGAGCACCTCTGAAAGCGCACCACTATTCTGGCACGGAGGATATATCAGTGCACACTTCGGACAGCAGGCCTGGACTGTGTGAGGCCACACACAGTGAGGAAGGCATGCAATTAGTATATGTGTGTGTGAGAGTGAGCTCAGACAGTGATAAGGGGAAAACAAAAAGAAAGGGGGATAAAGCGTCAAGGTTGTGATTTGAGCACAAACCTGAGGGAGGTGAGAGTACATTGTACTGCCATCTGGAGAAAAGGTGTTTCAGGAAGAAGGAAGGGCATCTCCATCCTGAGATGGAGAACACGCTGGAGAAGGAGTGGAGGGACCTCTGAGAACAGCAATGAGAACAGCATGGCTGAGGCAGAGGATGGAAGAAAGGGAGTAGGAGGTGAGGTAGAGGGTGAAAGAAAATGTGCTGGTAGTTGAACCCACCAACCAGCCTTTAAATCTATAAACACCGTAGGACCACCATGTGGACCACCATAAAATCTATGAGGTCTCTGCCAATCTCCAGGATCTGGTAATCCCGCCGTTTCTAGAAAGTACTATTGTCAGCACGCCCTTCTCCACAGCCATCTCCTAAAGCTTCTACTCAGTGGATCCCCGTCTACCCTCTGAAATACCAGGGAGAGGCACTAAATCTAGCTTCCTAAGATAGACCAAGTGAGCAATGGCCAGGATTGTTACCTCTCCTATCGTTCCCTAAGAAAACAACCTTCCCCTCTGAACAGTACAATTGCCAGTGTGCTCCTTGTCCCGACACCACCCCCTGGATATACTCCAGACGTGTGGGGGGCATTCACCACTTCATGCAGCATGCATTTTTCCATGCAAGTAACATTTATAGACTGTGCAAATCCAGAATGAACAGAATGAAGCAGGACCTCCTTCAGCCTGGACCAGGGGTTCCCAAACTTGGCTGTGCATCAGGATCACTGGGGGGAGGGGGGCACAGCAGAAGTTAAAAATCCCAATGCTAAAGCTGTATCCCACACTTGATGAAACCAGAATCTCTGAGAAAGGTCCACTCATTAGCATTTTTAACTTCGCGGGAGCACCAACGTGCGCCACTGGATGCCTTATGCCTATTTCTAAAACTAACTCTGGCAGCCACATCATATGGTGCATGACGCTAATTGTTTCAAAGTCTCCAGGTCTGTTTGCAAACTGAGGTCAAGCTGCACATGCTCTGTCCGCCACCACTGCAATTTTTCTTTGAACCAATCGATATAAATCATCACATTTCTCCATATTGAACCTGAAAGGATTAGATTTAGACTATCTTTTCAGTCTACTAACATCCCTCTGAATCAGACTCTAATACCAGGTTGCAATATCCACAACTTCAAGCAAATATCCTGGTTGTTGAAGGAGAGACATTAGCGAGGACGGAATGGAGACTCACCAATGACATTCTCCTACTTCTCTCCTTCGACACTACTCTCATGCTGGCCTTTCATATTGCCATCTTTGATACTCATGACAGCCCTACAACGTGGGTATTATTATGAAGACGAGGAAACGGTGATTCAGAGAAGTGAAATGACTGCCTGGGACCACAGAGGTTGAGTGAAAGAACCAAGGATCGAAGGTAGATCTATATTTGATTCCAAGGCTTCTGTTATCTTCATTAGCTGCTTCTCGTGGTTATTCAGCTACTGAGCAACTCATGCAACTGTCTTATTACCCAGCAACTGTTGCTTCAAAGATAGCATGAGAACCTTCTTCTTTTCTTTTAATAAAACTGAAATGAACCAAATCAACCTTATTTCTCTGATAGTCATTCAACAGATATTTACTGAACACCTTCTATGCTGAAAACATATTGAAAATATTGAGAACTCGGCAATGAAAAAAAAAAAAACAGGTCAAAAATTCTTCCCTTCATGACGTTTAGATTGCTATGCCAGTCGTAGAAGAAAATGAAATGAATCTGTCATAACCTAACTTAGTGAATCCTTGATAGCTCCTAATTATCATAATTTTCTTCTACAAGTATTCAGAAATCGTCCTTTTGTTATTTGCTGCAGAACCTTTCCCAGAATTTAAATTACAACAATCCTAAGAACATATCATGTGCTTAAAAAAACAAAAGCAAAAACAAAACGCAAACAAAACAACAACAAAACAGCATAGTGCTATTCAAAAGAGAAATCAAATAAGTAAAGTTTAAGATCTTACTGGCTTTATTCAGAAATTCTTTTTTTTTTTTTTTTCAGAAATTCTTGAATTGAGCAACATCCAATCTAACATACAGAAAGCTCCAAAGAGCTAATGCAAGGGAAGGGATTTTATAAGTAGAGGGGAGCAGAAACAGGGGAGTTGTACAGGCAAAGAAGGCAATTAGTTATTACAGGGTATTTTCCTTTGGGGTATGGTAGACATTTATCAGGAAGATTATTTAACTAATCCTGATCAGATGACTCCTAATTGCCTGGTTTAGAATTCCAAGTCTGAGAGAGCTGAAACTAATTAAGTTTCGGGGTAAAGATGTGGGCTTGGCATAAGTGACTCCATTTTGGGCCTACTGTCTGGTTTTCCAACAGTGCTTTTAAAATATATGAGTAGTGAGAAAATCTAAAAATGTGGTTGTGTCACAAAAATATCAAAGCTATAGAATAGAACTTTCAGCCATGATGAAAATTTCTTTGCCTCTGCTGTCCAGCACGGCGGTCACTACGCTCGTGTGCCCACTGCACACGTGAAATGTAGCTAATGTGACTAAGGAAAGAAACTGCTAATTTTATTTAACTGTAATTCATTTAAATGGTCACATAGGACTAGTGGCTATTGTAACAGGTCACACAGCTTTAAGGGAACCTAGGTTATAAAATGACTGCCCTCAAAGGGAGGATGGGGAGGAAGAAGCAAAAAAAATCTCTCTTTTTTAAGATTTTATTTATTTTGAGAGAGAGACAGCGAGCATGCACAAATGGAGAGAGGGGCAGAGGGTGAGGGAAAGGGAGGGAAATCTGAAGCTGACTCCACGCTGAGCATGGAGCTCCATGTGGGGCTCAGTCTCACCACCACAAGCTCATGACCTGAGTCAAAACCAAGAGTCGGACACTTACCCAATTGAGCCACCCAGGCGCCCTGAGAAAAACTTATAAACTTGCTCTTTACGGCCTTTGGTAATTGCTTTTTCTTGATTTTCTTTCAAAACAATCCTGAGAGTCAAGCAGTTCATTAATATATGCTTAAGAAATAAGCATTCACTTAAGACCTACCTAAAGCAAATTACATGGTGGTCATACGTGGGACCTATGAGCTTTGACTCTGCAAACACATCTCCTTCGTGGGATTCTTCACAGCTAAGAACATGTGCCTGAATTGGCACCTGCCTTCCCTTAATCGGATGGTGCTGGCCACCAGAGGTAGATGCTCCCACCTGCTGGGCTGTGCCCAGAACGCAGACACCTAGAGATGTCAGAGGCAGGAAAAACACCTGGCACTATTCACCTCTCTAAAACACTGTGTCTGTATTTGTTGTTTTAACGTGATGTGACTTCACAAGGTGTCTGACAAAGGCTCAACTGGCCTGGAAGTTAGCACATGGCTGGGACTCCACTACAAATAAGTAGGGCAAAAGGAGGATATTCTTAACGGGGCAGAAACTGGCACAGGTACAGCGTTGGTGAGCATTCACTTTTGTGGGAGTCAAATATTTTTCAGCATAATAACACTGGGAAACAAAGCCAAGGTGAAACCTTATTGTTAATTGGCGCAGGGTACTACAACAACCCCCAAATCCAGTTTGGGTGGCTTGCAACACAATAAAGGTTTAGTTCTTGATCAAATGACATTACAGTCCCACGTGGGTTGGTGAGGGGCTCTGTTCCATGAAGAGTTTCAGAGACGCAGCCTGCTTCCATCGTATGTCTCCACTATCCTAGCTTTTCCCCTGCATCTTTTGCATCCAGTCATTGGATAAGGGAAGAGAGCAAATGGGGAGGGTCATGCAGGAGGACTTTTACGAGCCAGGTTTTAAAGTGCTGTACGTCATCCCTACCAAACCCCACCGACCAGAATTCAATCCCATGGCCCTACCCAACATCAAAGGAGAATGAAATACCCAATTCCAGCTATGTGCCCAGGAGGAAGCGAAAAAACAGGAGTTTGGTGAACACAGAGCGCTGTCTTTGCCTGTGGCAGTAATTTGGATTATTGGGAAGTAGTCTAGCCTGAATTAATGAAGTCATTCACTTACTCAGTCAGCTATTCATTTCAAGCATAAGCAGTAGATTTTAGCTATTTGCCAAATGTTTCTAGCCCAGAATGGATCAGACTTTACTAAATAAGCCTCAGCTGTTTCCTTTCTCCCATCCTGTGTCTTAGACCCACCAGTGACACCCACAGATACTATGTAGCCCAGCAAGTAACTGATCAAATACTGCAAATAAAAAATTCATGACCAAGAAAATGGCCCTTATTTCATTATACTGATAAGCTTCCTTATAACAACCCTGAAACATTTCATGATTAATCCCCAAGGAATTTGCATTTTTTTTTATCATGCACCTGCATTTCAAAACGGTCTGAAAAAAACACCCTCTTCTCATGGAAATCACTTTTATTCCCAGAAAAAAAATCTAGTTGTTGAATTTGTTCACTATCGCCTGGTAGACATGAAAATAAGCCCTGATGATCCCTAAATATTTGGAGATGCGAGGTGGATAATCATGTCCTCCTCTTCATTATCACCATTACCAAAATTACCCATTAATGTTATATACAAGGTGGGTGCTTTTTCCCCCCCAGGTAACTAAGGCCTCTAACTCCTCTTCATGATCTGGATCCCAGGAATCTGGACTCCAAAACATCAGGAAGTATTTTTCAAATGATCAAAAAAGAGAAGCTGCCAAAATAAGTCTCTTGATTAAAAATCAACATGATTACTGCAAGCACAGGCTGGGGGCCAAGCCTGCCAAGCCCTTCGAGAATGCTGCTTATGGGACAAATACGGTCCAGAAAACACCAATTTAATTTTAACAAAATGAGATTGCCTGGAAGCATTTCACTATATTTAACATAAGGGAGCAGTTTCCAAAGATGAGGCTTAGATTTTTGGATATAACAATTAGGATGCCATCTAAGGGGCAGGATCCAAAGTGTAATTACGGCTAAATGGAGTGTTTCTCTGAGGGTGGAAATGAAGTCTTTAACATGGCTGCATCAGCCCAAATGGACGGGAAAGGTATCACTAAAATGTTGTGGTTTTATTATCCACTGGATTTGTTCAGATGAGAAAGTCTAGTGAGGGTGGGTTACCATGGAGTGAATTGTGTTCTCCCAAAATTCATGGGTTGAAGTCCTCGCCCGAAGGTGACTGTATTTGGAGATGGGGTCTCTAAGAGGGGTTAAATGAGGTCAGGAAGGTGAGGCCCTAAATCCAACTGATGTCCTTAGAAGAAAAGCAAGAGTCTCTAGGGATGCACACACAGAGAAAAAGCCATTTGAAGATACAGACGGAAGGCAGCCATCTCCAAGCCAAGGAGAGAGGCCTCACCGGAAACCACCCGTGCCGGCACTTTGACCTGAGACCTCCAGCCTCCAGAATTGGGAGATATAACTCTCGTTGTATAAGCCACACAGACTGCGGTATCTTATGATGGCATCCCTGGTGGACTAATTCAAAAACGAATACAGAAAGCTTCAGGCCACACTAGCACGGGCGCCCGGGCGAACAGATCAACTCAGTTCATCGTAGCTAAGGTCCAAGCCGCAGATCTCTAACAAAGGGCAACACCAAGAAATGTTTGCTAAATGGAATAGTACTATCCTTTCGGCATTCTAGGCACTTCACACGAGGAAAACCATAAAAAATCTAAGGCACATGCAGCTCTCGGATACACCTACAGCACTACAGCGTGCCCAAGAAGGCTGACTTCCAGAAAATGCAGTCCCGACGACGAGTGGGGCTGCTCGGGGCACTGACCAAACTGGGTGGAAAAATGGAGTCTGGCTGGTCAGAGCCCCTGGGGACAAGGTTACCTCACTAGAGCGAGGCTGCCTGAATAGAACCCGGGAGCAGCAATTGCCTAGGGAGAGGGGGGCTCAGCAGGCAAGGGTACTGCAGGGGCTCCACGGGCTACAATCAGATCCGTAGCTCTGCCTGCCAGTCCCCTACTCAGTAAAGAATAACCGAGGAAACATAATAAATCATCCTGGGCATGTAAAATGCTAGCAAATGCCAAGTGGTTCTTTAACAACTTTTAAACAATTTCTTTTGGCCTCTAATCCTTCAAGATTCCAGGTGGGTAAGCATATCTTAGTCTCCCACAAAAAATACCACCACCTCTTCTTTCACCTTTTCCTCTCAAGATACCTAGCCAAGTTAAAGCAGACCAGCTGCTGGCCCATATGACACCTTTGTGCATATTAGGATAAGGCCCCTCCCTTGGGGATGCAGCCTTGTTACCAGGTGCAAGACTTGGCGAAGGAAGCCCAGGCTGGCAGTCAGCCCCCACTTGGCCCCTCGGCCCAGCACGCTTGAGCAGGATGCAATCTGCACAACCATATGAGATGCTGCGATGTAAAGGAGTTTGGGAAGCCTTGTGAGCCACTGTGCTCGTGACAGTAAAAAGTCTGTGCTTTTATTTACAGCACAGGCTCAGTGGCCGGAAGAAGCATCCCAGTAAAGTGGATGTGGGGTGGAAGCAGCCATTATAATGGGCCAAACATCATGAACCTGCTCCGGAGACAATGCAACTTCACAATTTACCAAGCGAGCATTAGACCATCGGCTCAGCAAATTCTAAGAAATCTTTGAAACTAAAGGAATCAAATAATAAAATGCCCGAGAAAGCTCTCACACGTAAGCAAAGCGAGCCACTCAACACAAAAGCTTTGAGAAGTACAAAAGATAAATTCATCTCTAAACATGAAGCACAGGAGGTTTTTCTGCGACCAAAGAAACTCAAAACTGGGCCAAGAAAAATTAAGGAAAACACCAGGGAAGGGTGGGTGTGGGGAGAGGGAGCAAGAGAGAGAGCACAGAAGAGACAGAGAAACTCCATAAAATCCTTATCAGCACTCATTGTCTCCAGAGAAGTGGGGGGAGGAGGGGAGATGTCTATAGAATACAGTTAATCCACTTGAAGAGCACACTTAATGTGAAAAACATTTATGATGTATATTATTCCAAGTACAGTGTGATTGGAAAATGGTGGAAGCAGATGTTAAAAAAAAAAAAAAAAGTCAACCAACAATGACTTTAACTCCCTCATCACCACAACAGCAAGAGAACCCTGCTACGTACAACACAGGCACTGAGATCCCAGCTGAGGACAAGAATCAGAGACAGGTGCGATGACCCACCCGACCTCTCCCAACCAACCACGTATAATGGGGCTTGTACTTGGATCCACTCTCAGCCTTTTGAGGTTGGACTCAATGGCTTGATATAAAAAGTCCCCTGAATGCCTCCCTCAGAAAGTTAGACTAAAAGTCTATGAATTTCATCCTGTGTGGCAGAGTCAGACCCTTGAAGGCAGAGGTGCAGGGTTTGAGTCTCTGCTCAGCTTCCAGCAGGTTGTGACTTACTAGACCCTAATCCTTTATAGACTAATCCTCCAACCAAATGTCTTGTTTAGGAGCTTTTGTTCGTCCAGCAGCTGCGATACAACAAATTTCTATGATACCTGCTATGGTCCGCATGTTTGTGCCCCTATGAAAATTCGTATGTTGAAATCCTAACCCTCAAAGATCGTGGCGTTAGGAGCTGGGGCTTTGGGGAGATGCCAAAGTCATGAGCGTGGAACCCTCCCGAATGCGAGCAGTGACTTCTTAAAATGGCTCCAGAGAGATTCCTTCCCCTTCTGCCTTGTGGGGATACAGCAAGAGGTCTGCAACCCAGAAGAGGGCCCTCATCCAACCACACTGGCACCCCGATCTTGGACTCCAGCCTCCAGAACTGTGAAAAATAAGGTTCTGCTGTTTACAAGCTACCCAGTCTTGGGATTTTGCTAGAGCAGCTCAATGGGACTAAGCATCCTACCATTTGCAAAGCATTCTGATATACAAACCATTGTCTTTATAGTCATCAGGACCACCTGCCAAGGGCTGCCCATATGCCTCAAGCCTCGAGGTGCTCCCTCTAGGAGGCCAAGGTCAGCCCTCAGGAGGACAAATGTGGAGAAAAGGTCCCAGTATGAGACACCTGGGTGGCTCAGTGGTTGAGCGTCTGCCTTTGGCTCAGGGCGTGATCCCGGGGTCCTGAGATTGAGTCCCGTATCAGGCTCCCTTCAGGGAGCCTGCATCTCCCTCTGCCTGTGTCTCTGCCTTTTTCTGTGGTCTCTCATTAATAAATAAATAAAATCTTAAAAAAAAAAAAAAAAAAGGAAAGGATAAGGTCCCAGCAGACCCTGAGATGTGGAAAGGGCTACCTGGGTGGACAGTTCTAGGGTCCTGGATCCCTGTGCTGTAGAAGGGATGGCATGGTTTCCAGGAGAACTGTCTCCCAGGAGCTGGGGACTCCTCACTCACGGTGGGGAGTAGCTGGGACCAAACACTAGTGTGAGTCCCTCTGCAGCACAGAGGGAGGGCACAGGGCCTGGTTCCTCATGCCCACGTCTAAGGACAGGACAGCTTCCTTATGAAGCGGGTTCCAAGGTCATTTTATAAATTAGGGCTCGTTGGAGCATTTAAGGTGAAAATTTAATGGTCAGTAACGAATCTGGGCTGTGGGGAATCAACAGTGGAGAGAAGATAAATTTAACATCCATTTTTTTAGCATCAATTTGAAACGGGGGGGCAGGTAACCTCCCCACTGTACAGACTGCCAAATGCTGCAGAAACTCCCAGCGCAGGGGCAGAGGGAGCCCAAGGTGAGGGGGTGCGGCCCAGGGGCGGGTGGGAGAGCAGGTGATCAGGACCCCATGGGAAGAGGCACGGGGTCTGCAGCCTGACTGCCACCCTCTCACTCGCCGGCCACCTATGCCATTTGGGCTTCTAATTTGTCAAAGGGACCTAACGGCTACCTTCCAGAACTGCTGCTAGAATTAATGGAGACTCATTGCATAAAATGCTCAGCACGAGGACTCAATACGTGTTGTTACCGCTGTTACCAGAATGACAGAAAGAGGAACCAGAAGCCAAAAATAATGGATGGCCAGCACCCTCCTACTATGTGGTGGAAGCCACCTGAGGCTTCCTTCTTCGGGAATTCTTAAGAAATGTCAATGGGATGAAAAATAAAACAACATATTGCTTCCTCAAGGGGAACAAGCACCTCTCCGTGATATATCGTGTAACGCTGCTAATTTAGGGGAATGAAAAGTACTAAATCTGTCATATAAAGAAAGACAGGTTAACCTAAGCAAGGTGAATGGAGTCATTTTGCTGGAAGTAACCATTTAAGTATGAGTTTAGTGGCCCCATAGAAATACCTTTACTGTTACAATTGTTGTTAATGACCATCACCACCTATCGAGTGCTTTCTAAATGCCAGCCCTTTGCTAACTGTGGGCATTAGTGCTACGCCTTACGCGTCTCTGGAAGGTAGGGATGTGTCTAGTTTTGCTCAGAAATATCAAGCCCTCTGCCTACAACCGTGCAACTGGAAAGTGGCGGGATTCAAGCCCAGAAATAACTCCAATGGCCACGCTCCTTGTACCACCCCCATTCCAAAACCCAGAAGAGCAGTAAAAGGCCCAGCCGCCTCAGGCTGACAAGAGACCAGGCATGCTCACATCCATCCTGAAAGCTGGTCTCATGTTCTGTGCGGTGCCCCCTCTTTCACCGCGGCCCTCATGGAACTTCATCATATAAGGCCCCATCGGACCACTTTGTGGTCTCATTTCTCTGTTTCTTGAAATACAAGCTTCTAGAGACCAAAGACAATGCCTCACTCTTTGATCTACCCTTCTCGGTAGCTAGCACCAAGCCATAACATGAAAGGGGCTCAAGAAGTGCCATTTGAATAAATGAAATGATGTCCTAAGAGAGAAGTAATGGAAGAACAAAATTGGGAGAATGTAATGATGACGGCTAGGGTGAGAAACACGAAGGCAACTTCATTCAATTCCAAGACGGAAAATAATACTGACATTTGCTGTTTGGGGATCCATCGTCTAATCTCCTCTAACGTCCCCAGTGCTTAATCTGTCAGTCACCACGCACAGATTTAGTACTTACTGCCAGGTATTCATTCTCAATTCTTTGAAGCATAAAATCAGCAGCATCGGATAATATAGCTGTGGAAATGCTTTTGGTTTCTTTGGGAGAAAAAAATACATATGCACTTTCATTATTTCTCACTCCCATTGTAGATTCCCCTCCTTTTCGACGACATGACAGTAGCGGCAAGGGTCCCATTCATAAAGGCACTCTCACTTTCCCTCAGAGGATGCCAGACAGGACATACACGACGCTCCCTGGGGAAGGGGCGCAGGTGTCTGGCTGGCACATCCCCAGGCCCTCATCCTCTCCTCCTCCCTGCTGTCATATCCACTACTCTTCTGGTGTTGAGATCAGTCTTCTGTGGAACATGGGGAGCCAAGAACTGCCCCGGGCTTTGAGGGACACCGAGAGGGAGGGGGGCAGGTTGATGGGGAGGTGGGGCGTGCCCTGCCCACCACCCGGCCTGCGAAACGGGACACCGTGGATTACCAAGTGCACACTGGGCCCTTTCTTCCAAAGTCATGCTCTGCAGGGCTGACATGGGAACGCATTTGGAAGACGTGGAGCTCTTCACTCACGTAGAGTGCCATTGAAATACTCGTATACTACACTTAAAATAATCGCCTAAGGGCCGCGGGCCCAAATCAGATTTAAACTAGACAAGCCTTCACTCAGCACACATTTAATAAGCCCTGATTCTGTGCCAAGGGTATCGGGAATATAAAGGCAAGGAGGAGAACTTGCCCGCCCTACAGGGTCCCACTGTCCAGGAAGAGAAGATGGGAATAACAGCAGTATGGGGAAGTTTGAGGACTCCTAACGTTTCCCGAGTGCGCACTCTGTACCCAGCTCTGTCCTCAGCACATTGACATATGCCACTTCATCCAAGAGGGGCTAAGAACCCTATGAATTAAGACACCATCATTAGGGACACCTGGGTGGCTCAGTGGTTGAGCGTCAGTCTTCGGCTCAGGTCATGATCCCGGGGTCGTGGGATCAAGTCCTGCATCACAGGCTCCCTATAGGGAGCCTGCTTCTCCCTCTGCCTATGTCTCTGCCTCTCTATATATATCTCTCATGAATAAATAAACAAAATATTTTAAAAAAGAAATTATGATTATATAAGATTCCAAGGTTATTGGTACTCTGATAGAGTACTATGGGAATCCAAAGAACTCTTTCATGCCATCTTTCATTCAATTTTCTTAAATTCTATCAAGTAATTCTCCCCACACTCCATATAAAAAGACTGCAATTGCTTGATTGTAGCAGTAAGACACACATCCTACAATATGGAATTTTCTCTCTTTTGTTTTTTTACAGAGAGAGCGAGCATGAGCAGAGGAGCAGAGGGGTGGTGGGGAGAGAGAGAGAGAGAGAGAGAGAGAGAGAGAGAATCCCAAGCAACTCCATGTCAATCACAGAGCCTGATGTGGGGCTTGATCTCACGACCCTGAGGTCATGACTTGAGCCAAAATTAAGAGTCAGACGCTCAACAAACAGGGGCTCAACCCAGGCGCCCCTACAATATGAAATTTTCTAAATAGTGCACATTTGGGAAACACAATCTTGGATATTTAGGCCAATGACCCTCCCCACACACACCCTTGATTTCACCTCCAAAGTATAATAAAAAGGACTCCCACCACCCCCAGCCCTGCCAGCACACCCAGCTCCCCCCACTGCCTCTACAAACAGAAACTAAGCTTGCTCAGAGTCCCGTTAACGGGGCTCTTCCACTTTAGAATGTTAAGGTAATTCTGGCAGAGAAAAGAATCAAGTTTTCATCTATAAAGTACAGTGAGTGGTGAAAAGTGTATGATAGAAAAAAAGAATTTCGAAGAATTCCTACACTTGGAAACACCTCCATCTGAATCAGCATGCTAAATACAAACCATTTTTGTTTATTCATTAAGTATTTACTACTTATATTTTCTTATCACTGCTTGCTTTTATTCATTTTCTTGGCATGCAAACATAGGCCATCTTGTGCTTTTCCTCAACAGTCTCACACATCAAATCGCCTTTCCCCCTCCTGTGACTGTAATCCTCAAGAGGCCAAGGTCTATACCACTGGTGCTAAATCCTCAATGTGCAGCAGAGTCACCGAGGGAGGCTATAAAACTTACCGACCCCAGCCTGATCCCCAGAGGCTTTATTTAATTGATATTGGGTCATTAGGGGAGCTCTCCAGAGCTTTGATCTAGTTCTCACAGGTGGCTGCACACTGGAATCATCTGAGGAGATTTACAAACTAGTGATGTATAGGACCCCCTCCAGAGGCTATGATTTAATTGATCAGAGTGCAGCCTCCATTGATCTGAGTGTGTCCTTCATTGATCTGAATGTGTCCTTCATTGATCTAGGTGCCCCTTTTATTGATCTAAGTGCCCCCTCCATTGACTTGAGTGCTGCTTTCATTGATCTAAGTGTGTCCTTCATCGATCTGAGTGTATCATTCATTTATCTGAGTGCAGCCTCCATTGATCTGAGTGAAGCTTTCATTGATCTGAGTTTCAGCCTGGGTCTCAAGATTTTTCTAAAGTGCCCCAGGTGACTACTTTGAAGCCAAGGCTGGGAACAACCTCATGTTTCTTTGGCATATCCCCGAAGACTTAGCCTAGCACCTGCACATGGGGGACAGTCATTAAGTTTTTTTTTCTTTCAATATATGATAACAGTTCCATTTAAAATATTCTAAACTCTGATTCTGTAACTTCCCACAAATTAATCAGGACCAATAAAGTTTAATTACACGTTAAAAGTTACAGTACGTGGATCCCTATAAAAACTGCAGACCTGATTATCTCAGGAAGTATTTCCTTCCTTGACAGGCAATTTCTTCACAATTAAGATGAACTGGAGAACACTCAGATCTCCATATTGAACACCAGAGGCCCAAAGGTCACATCAATATATACCTAATAAATCAGTCCTTTAAAAATGCAATGCACTAAGGCCACATATAGATGACTTGCCCACACTTTTTAAGACTCTAAGCAGATTCTTTTCACTGAAAACATTGATCTCAACATCCAAGGCTGACTGGATTCATCAGTACAAAATAGGCAGTCTCTGACTGCAGACACTTCACACTTCACTCCACTCATTGGATGTTGTGTAATATCCCCTCTACTTCCCTTCCCAACAACTCACCTCACACATTCACCATTTCCTCCTGCAGAGTTTCACGAAAGCCATGACTGCGGGAGGGGAGGCTAAGGCAGAAGGACTTGAAAGATAGGCGGGGGTGCTCTTCACTCCCACTGGATGCTCAGCTTTATAAAAGCAAAGCATAGGGCTTTGCCTATATACACACCCTCTCCAACACCTTGCAGAAGCTTCACACAAAGAAGGTTCACAATAAATACTCATGTTGGACTTCTTTGAAGCCTTGGAGCTAAGTGCATGTCTGTGTTTGTACATATGTCTACACACACTCACACGCACGCACACACAATACACAGAGAATCCATCCACAACACCTTAAAGGACTCCCTTAGAAACACCAATGGTTTTCCCTAGTTCTCTGGGTAAAGACCACTGCCTTTGAGCTTAACTCAAAGGCAGTGGTATATGCACGGCTTTGTCTCTCTGTGTCTTCCTTCTGTTGTAGCCAGATAATTCCCGATTTGCCCTCTGTGTCCTTCACAGTTATCTCTGACATCGAGTCACTTTACCCAGAAGGAGTGCTGAGTCAGTTAATTACCTTTGCTTTAATGGGGATTCCGTTATTTTACTAAGCCAATGCTCCCAGAGCTTTGGGATAGTTAAATTTACTAATGCATTTGCCAATATATTTTGCACATGCTGAATGCTGTGCACATGGAGGTTATTAGTAATTATAAACTGGAAATTGCCACTCTGCGTCCAAGGACAAATTCTTGCCATTTTGCATGTCGTCCTGTTAGAATCCCAACTGACAGTACTCAAAGGCACTCGCCTACCTTTCTGCGGAAGCCTCTGACTTCCTCCTCTTTTTACCTTTCTTTTGCCTCTTACCCTTTTCATTCAGTAGCTCCACTGAAGTACAGTTTATTTTTTCTGGCCCTCTTTTTTTGAACAGCTATTTTCTCCCTACAATGTACATCCCAGAGCAGAGAAACCATTATTTTTTTCTACACACAAGAGAACTACAAATAATTGTCATCAGTGCCAACTAGCCATACAACTACCTATAAATTCAGTTTCCATCTCAATGATGGATTCTCTTTTCTTTCTGGGTTCTCAGTCTCAGCGTAAGGATTTAGTAATCTGGGTGTTTTTTTGTCCTTTCTCTTTTATACACTGCCACGTTTTCAAAGGCTACTCTAGCTGGGGTGGAGTAGGAAAAGCCTAAAAATTCAAGTATGGATATTTATATGGCACTTTCTATGGTCCTGATAACTTCTTGGTCTCAAAATGTTTGTTTGTATTCATTATAATATTAGCTACCATTGCCTGAGCACCTATTGTGTGCTAGTACTGAGCATTTCACATGTACTATTCCTCCAACCCAAAAACCCTGTGTATTATTAATCCTATTTTAAAAGGTGTCATCAGTTTTTACCTGGGATACTGACATCATCTCCTTCCTTGTCTCCTTACACTCATGTTCTCAACACTGCAGCCAAATGATAAAGCGATTTGTCTTAAAACACTAAATAGATCATATCTCTGCTTCTCTCTCCACTTTTCTTCCTTCCCTCTAAATTCATACGCTCTTTTGTAGGTAGCATCAAGACTCACCTCCTCTTCAGCACTTAACACAACTGGAATTTAACAACTTTGATTGATGCCTGCGAGCTCTAGACAGGTGGCCTTCAAAGTGTGGTTCTGGGACCTGCAGCAACAACTTCATTTGGGAACTTGTTAGAATCACAAATTCTGGGGGCCCACCCCAGAGCTACTATAGCAGAAATTTAGAGGAAGAGTGCAGAATCTGTGTTAACGAGCTCTGCGGTTGATTAGGATACACACTAAAATCCTAGAAGCGATGCAGACTATAAGTGTCAAGAGGGGTTTTTTGGATCATCACAGTATTCCACCTTATTTGATGAATGAATGAATGAATGAATGATGAAAAACCTAAGACTCTGAAAGGTTAAATAACTTGTCCAAAATCAAAAATCTAGCAAGTAACAAAATTAAGAAGTATAATTCTTTATCACCAATTTTGCAACCATTTTTCTTCTTTTCCAAGAAAAAACTAAGCAATACTCACTCACTCGTATTTCCACAAATAACATCTGGACTAGCTTCTCAGATTTCCCTTCTCCTGCTATACTTTTCCATATACCCACTTTTATATAGACACATACAGGATATGAATTCTGAGAACACAGTAAGGGCACCTAAAGGTTTTTTACCTTACTTTGGGATGCTAAAGGCCATAACCAGGATGATACAAAATGAGATTGTAAAAGTTACCTTGCAAGGTTTTAATTAAATGAACATAACTGACATTCAGAAAATAACAAGAAGCCACATAAAGACCAATATGATGTCAATAAATAATTGGGAATTACATAAAAACAAAATTTACAATTCACAATTTTCACTTAGCTAAAACATTTGCATGTGATACACATAAAACTCCCCAATTCATTAGAGTTAGAAGTCAATTACCCATTTTCTCTATACTTTTTCATGCCCACATGCTTGTGCACTACTCTAACGACCTATTTAGCTGGTAATCATACTTGGGTAAGTACAACTATTGATCTTTCATCTCTCATTATAATAATTTCAAACCACAAAAAAGTAACTTTAAATTTTTATTTTTACACTAATAAGAAATTCCTATAAATGTAATTCTAATATCCTCACCTTAAAAATTTTTGAGGTAAAAAAGTGAAAATTTCCTCCCTTGCTCTATCAACCCCATTTTCTCAGAAGTAACACTTTCAACCTTTGGGGGCTATCCATCACAGTATCTTTCTTTTCTTTTTTTTTTTTTTATCAAGTATCTTTCTAACCATAGAGACACAGATCTTTCTTTTCACATACAATACATGTGTCTACATACAAATATATATTTATATACAGACATATATTCACAGTTTCTGAATAATAAAGGAACACTAGATACACTGGGATACATTTTGGCTTTCCATTACTATCCTATAGGCATAGGAACTTTGTGAGGATATTTATTATTAATAATCTTCAAATGTCAAAGACACAAGTGCAGTCTTCCTCCCAATGGTTAAAAACATTAGGTCATCAGAGGGCCTTGGTTAGGCTGGGATCCCAAAGCACTTACTTGAAGGAACAAAGAGGAAAAGGAGTGGAAAATGATAAACAAAGTCTCTTGGGAAGTGGGTTGGAAGAGATCTTTTATCGCAAAGGCACTTCTGGTCACCACATCCTATTGCCTCCTAACTGCCACTGAGAGATTCTCCTCTCCTCTCCTCTCCTTATCTACACATCAAACTTAAAAGGCTTAGATTACTAGACCTAGAATCAGTCATTGCTTACACACACACACATATATCCTTCCTTTGTTTTAAGAATCTCATGTATATTGTTATATTTCTTATGCTTATTGTGGTAGCATATATAGCAGTATTTTCAGAAAATGTCAGTAACATTCAAACCAAAGATTGGCTCAACCTAAAGCCATCAAGTCAACTCCTAAAAGAGCTCCTTTATGGATATAAACAAAATATGATAACCACCATCCAATCAAGAAACAACAAAACTCTAGGCAATGTAGCCGATTTCATTGCTCCCATGAGCAAGAAACCATCTGAGCTAGTTCAAGCACACAGGGTGATTTATTAGAAAGAGACAGGGCCTCTTGCAAACCCCTTTATTAGAAGGATACAGAAGTCTTTGTCTACAAGAGACCCCAAAAGCATGGATGAATTGGGTCTTGGAAACTCACTGGAACTGAGGACTGAGATGTTCCGGGGAAGCCTGGGAGTCCCTCCTCTCCATTACTAGTCTCTGCTTCTTTCTCCTTATTCTTCTATTTCTATAAACCTGCTTTCTCAGTTTCCCTATTACACAGCAGAAAATGGCCACATCCAAAATCATACTGGGAATTTGGTGGAACCAATTACAAAGTCCCAGACTCAGGGGGACATATAGCATAGCTTGGTATACAGACTTAATCCTGGTTCAATCAGTCACTACTGAAAAGTTGTATTATACAAAACTGGCTTCTCCCATAGTCACCATGTGAGTAGGTGAACAAGTGGAAGTTCCAGGAAAGAGGAAATGGTACTAAATTCAGGATACTAAATCCCCCCTACAAATTTAGTACAAATTTTATTTTGCCCAGCTGTAGTTTTCCATTTGAATACACAAATAAGCTCTCATTTAATCAAGAGTCTTAGGTTTTCTCGTTGGGTTGACTGTAAATCTCAACTTCCCAACTCCTTCAGGACAAATGGGACACATAAATTAGAAAAAATGAAGATCGCCAGACCAGAAAATGTAAGGCATCTAAGGGTTTTAACTCATACATGAGCTATTGAGTGCATTCCATATTATGTGGGGAAAGTTATGAAGCATCTTATTTTAATTAATAGACCATTGAATCTATTGCTAAAATTTTAAAGCATGAAATCCAAGTACACGGCACAGAATTTCCTTACAGTCAAATTAACATATGGCCACGGGACCCAATTCTGAAATAGTCATGATAAATCACAACCATTTAGAATGCACTGGATCTTAGTTTTATGTAAATAATACATTACTGCTTTCAAAGGTTAGGTATCCAGAGCACACACCACTCAGGAAAAAAAAATCATACAATATTGTCAAAGTTGATCTTAGAGACTTGGTTATGTGACATCATAACCCTTTGGTGATAGCGACATGATCTCTAAATTAAAGTTATTGCTTTTTCATTAAAAGTGGCTTTTATAAAACAGAAACACGGTTCTACTACTCATCAACTCCAAAGGCATTTTTTTTAAGGAGGTGGCAAGTGATCTCTGGCTGAGGAAATTTGTCTCCATTACAAAGCCTACTGCATAATTCAGCATCCTGGGCCAGCATCAATCCTACAGAAGCGCAGCATCTGTCCTCAACTCTAGATGTTATGACTCAGAGCTGCTGCTCCGGGATGTTAGGAGTAAATGTGGTGATCCCCATAACCAATCACACCCCTCTGTTTCTTGGAGGTTCCAATAACTGCAAAGTGGCCTTAATGAGTATCTCAGACCACATGAAACTTAAGTTCACTGAAGGAAAGACAGGATGCTGAGCCACAGACACAAAGTTTGCTCCTCTTCACAGAGCTAAGCTCTTCTAAACCTCCCTGGCACTGCCACCTCCTGGTCTTCCTCCTCCACATTCCTCCCTTCATCAGCCCCCCTTCCTCTTGCTGGGACCTGAACTTAGGTCCCTGCTCTTCACCCCCAATGCGTTCTTCCTTAGCCTCACCCAGAGTTTCAACTTCCATCTAGTTACTGACTGGCTCAGCTGTGTCTCCTAAGTTCCAGAACCAACACTGCTCTACAGATGAAAAATCTCCACTTGGCTCTCATCTGGAACTTCAAATTTGATTATGTCTAAACTCTACAACATTCTCTCCTGATCCTCCCAAATAAATCTGTTCCTTCTCCTGTGCTCCCTTCATCAGTGAATAGCACCACCACCTTTTTTCAAGGTCCAAGCCAGAAACTTTGAGTCAGCCATGATTCCTCTCTTTTCCTCACTATCCGTGCATAATTAGTCACTAACATCTGTCACTTCTATCACCTAAATATATCTCAAGTCTATACTTTTCTATGTCCCTACAGCCACTCCCTTGGATCAGATGGCTGGTATTTCCCACCTGCTGCAAAGGCACGCTAACATGTTTCGTGCTTCCAGTCTTACCAACCCCTGATCATTCTCTACACTGCTACCATAGTGATTGTCCAAAGGTATAAATCTGTTCACGTCACTCACCCGAATAAAATATTAGAACTTCCCTCACTGCTCTTACTATAAGGGAAAACTTGGTAACAGTCATTCTGATCAGGGGCAATTTGATCCCCCACACCCACCCCCAAGGGATATTTGGCAACACCTGAAGACGTTTTTGGTTGTTAAGACAAGGGGGGATTGCCACTGGCATCTAGGACAGAGACCAGGGATGCTGCTAAACATCCTGTAATGCTTAGAACAGCCCCCACTCCCGCTCCAACAAAGAATTGTCTGGCCCCAAATGTCAGTTGGGCTGAAACTGAGAAACCCAAAAGACATGGGGGCATTACCTAACTTTTCTACCTTCTTGTGATTTCCCACCTTCTACGCTGCTCCCTTTGGCCCAACGCTAATGGACCAGCCAAAGTAAACTCTTTCTCAAAGACAATGTGCTTTCATTCTCTTCCAGGTCTTACATACTATGTATTTAGGCTGAAATACTGTTCCCATAGATTCCCTACTTTTTTCACCTGACTAATTCAAAGTTGCCCTAAGTTTTCAGCTCCAATATCACTGACCCTGGGACCCTAGGAAAACATCCCTACCCCCTCGTGAATTAGGTGCCCCCTCAGCCCAACCAGCATCCTACCCTTCTCTAATTGTAATTGCTGTGCCCATCTTGGCTTTTGTTCGGTTCTCAGCATCTAGCACAAAGCCTCCCACATGGTTAGCAATCACATATTTGTTAAACAAATGTACAATTTTAAATTAACAACAATGGTAATCATCAAACTGCCAAACCTCTTCATTTAGTGCATCTTTCAGCAGCCTTAAAATCAGCAGCCTTATCTATACTTCTGAGCCCTGAGAGAAAGTAAGCTATGGCAGGTTCAGAAAAATTGCAAAGATGCCCTGTGACATTAGTCAGGGTGCTTAGAGCTGTAGAAAATGATGCTGATGAGTAAAACCATTGGCAATCAGGTGAATTTTTGGAACCCACTCACCTGGCTTCAATAGCAATTATGCGCAGCAAAAACAGAGCATGTTTTCAAAAGTTAATACTGCATCGGGTTATTGGTCAGAGAAAAAAACATACAAACATGCAGGGAAATTTTCGATTCTTGGGAAAAAATTAAATGAAACTAACCAAACTAAACAGGAAGAATATGTGGACATCATTTTCCATCTAAGGCTATCAAATAGGCATTGGCTTGCTGGTTAACCAGGAAGGAAAAAGACACAGAGTGAAACCCTCTGATTCAGTTTCAAGGAATGTGCTACCCAGAAGAATAGCATCAGTATCACCCAGGAACTTGACAGAAATACAAATGCGTGCGCCCACCTCAGACCTCTTTAATCAGAAACTCCAGAGGTAGTGTCTAACAACCTTTGTTTTAACAGCCCTGCGGGGCATTCTGGCAACTGCTGAAGTCATCCTAGATGAACAGCAAAATTCCTCCTTCATAGTAACAACATTTAGATAGGTCGTACTGTGTATCAGGCCCTGCTCTAAAATGGTGAGACATGAATTCAAAAAATAATAATAATATTACATTCCCATTCTACAGGTGAGAAAAACCCATGGACAGTACCATTCTGTCCCAACAAATCTTGGAAACTCTTGGTTTTCTTTAAGGAGAAATTACTCCAGAATCTGAGCTTCTGAGCTTTAGGACTCCTTCGCTAAAACCTCTTCTCTCTCTTACCAATCTTATTTAAGGGTTGTCCATCTCTACCCAACACTCATTTCTGAGTTGCTAATCCTTGAACTTTATACTCAAACCAGGTGCAGGCCTGTTCCTGGTTTCTTTTATGGAACTCATCCCATGACATGATTCCTTTAGCCCAAGAGTTCTCAAAGGAAGTCCATGGACTCCATTAGGGGTCTATGAGGTCAAAATTGCTTTTGTAATAATATGAAAGTGTATTTGCCTTTTTCACTTTGTTAACATTGGCACCAAAGACACAAAAGCAACAGTAGGTAAAAGCACTAGTGCCCTAGCATGAATTAAGGCACTGGCACCACACTACCTGTAGTCATAGTGTCCTCAAGTCCATGCCACTCATGATAAAATAAATTTCAGTTCCAATTAAAAGTGTTCTTGGGGCACCCAGGTGGCTCAGTTGGTTAAGCGTCTGCCATTGGCTCAGCTTATGATCTCAGGGTCATGAAATAGAGTCCCACATGGGGCTCCCTGCTCAATGGGGAGTCTGCTTCTCCCTCTCCCTCTGCCACTCCCCCTACTCATGCATGCACATGTGCGCTCTCTCTCTCTCTCTCTCTCAGATAAATAAATAAAATCTTTAAAAAAAAACTATTGTTAGTGGAGCAGTAAGAATTATTAATTTTATTAAATCTAAATACACAGCCTTTTAATATTCTATGATGAAATGGGAAAAATGCATAAAGCACTTCTACATGTGTAAATACAAGGGCTGTCCCAAGGAAAAGCACTTGTGCAACTGTGTGAGTTCAACTAGTTGCTTTTCTCATCATATACAAGCTTTACTTGAATGGAAAACTAACAAAGTATGATTATTTAGATGCAGGCATTTGGCAGGCATTTGCTTGAAAATGAATGAAGAAATCCTACCACTTCAAGAAAAACAACTAACAGTATTTGATGCCAATGATAAAAATCTAGTTTTAAATGAAAATTAGGATTTTATAAAACTTGTGTCTGCCACCATGGGCTTGACAGTTTCCCAGTACTTAAAGACACTTCTGCTGAGATATTTGAGTGGTGATATTAAGGGACACAATTTTTGGCTATTGTGTAATGAAATGTGTCAACATTTGAAAGATCTGCATTAAGTCAGTGAACTGATATTCTCAAATGACCAATGCAAGATGTCACAAAATCATACATGGGTAAAAAAAATCCATTCCAAGTGTAAGCTAGACCAATGGATTTAAACATAACAGAATATGAAAAGTTCATTGATTCAGTTTCAGTTCTCACATTGCAACTAACCTTTACAACACTCCCACTTGGAATTCTGCTGTAATAACAAAACAGAATACCCACAATTATCTGAAAGGCTATTCAAATGCATCTCCCTTTCCAGCTACATACCTGTGTAAGTCCGAATTTTCTTCATCTACTTCAACCAACACAACATATTGCAGTAGACTGAATGGAGAAGCAGATAAGAAAATTCAGCTGTCTTCTATTAAAGCAGACATTAGAGAGATTTCAAAAAGAAAAGAAAAGAAAAAATTCTATTAACTTTCTCACTATTTTTTTAATTTTGGAAAATATAATTATTTCTTTTAAATACATATTATTTGTGTTAACATGTAATGAGTTTATCATTATTACTTTAAAATGAATTAATAAATATTTTTAAATCTTCCCAGTTTTAATTTCTAATACTATAAATGTCAGTAGGTATCGTTCACATAAACAAAAGCTTTTTAAGATTCTCAATATTTTGTAAGAGGTTCTGAGACATAAGGTTTAAGCAGTACTGTTCTAGTCTATAAAATCCCCTTCCTTTTGTCTAGTTCCATGAGAACCTACTCAGATTACTTCTCTCCCCGAAGTCTTTCTTGGTTTACACCCAATCAACTCTAATCACTTCTTTAGTCCATAGGCCCTCATTGTACATACCTTTACACCTCTATAAGGCCCAATTTGAGTACAAAAGCAATAAGCAATATGACTCAGCTGGTTAACAGTACAACTCTGGGCAGGCTCCTCCCTCTAAGCATTGGTTTCCGCACTTGTAAAACAGAGATAATCACAGTGCCTAGCTACTTCATTAGGGTTCTGGGGAGGTGTATGTGTCCCCCGAAAATATATCTGCTGAAGACTTCAACCCCAATGAGGCTGTTTTTGGAGTCAGGAAGTAATGAAAGTGAAATGAGACCATGAAGGTGGGGCACTGATCTGATGGGATTAGACTCCTCACAAGAAGAGATGTTAGGGACAACTGGGTGGCTCAGTGGTTGAGTGTCTGCATTAGGCTCAGGGTGTGATCCTGGGGTCCGGGGATCGAGTCCCATATTGGGCTCCCTGCATGGAACCTGCCTCTCCCTTTACCTATGTCTCTGCCTCTCTCTCTCTGTGTCTCTCATGAATAGGTAAATAAAATCTTGAAGAAGAAGGAGAAGGAGAAGTAGAAGAAGAAGAAGAAGAAGAAGAAGAAGAGGAAGAGGAAGAGGAAGAGGAAGAGGAAGAGGAAGAGGAAGAAGAAGAAGAAGAAGAAGAAGAAGAAGAAGAAGAAGAAGAAGAAAGAAGAAGAAAGAAGAGACATCAGAAAGCCGGTTGTCTCTCATTTTGCCATGTGAGATTATCATGAGAAGGTGGCTGTCTATAAGCCAGGAAAAGAACCCTAACTAGAAATCAAGTCAGCCAGATTTATCTTGAACTTTTAGCCTCCAGAATGGTGAGAAAATAAATTTCTCTTGTTTAAGCCACCCAACCTATGGTACGTCATTATGGCAGCCGGAGCGGACTAAGACAAAGGATTAATGAGATGGGTAAAGCATTTCACACAGTTCCTGGTATACAGTAGCACAATAAATATTCTGTTGTTATCGTTATTTATTCAACAAATATTTATTTAGTACGTACTACAGTTACACCAAGCCTCCTGCCGTCATGGAGCTTATAGTCTAGGGGTGAGGGGTGGGGTCAACTTTAAACAAATAAATATTCAAAAAAATACCTAACTATAGTTGCGTCAAGTGGAAGAGGAAGTCAAGAATGCTAAGAGAAGATATAAAAGGGACACATCATGTGTACCGAAAGGGACGTAGACGTTAAGGAAGGCATCTTTGAGAAAGTGGCATTCATGCTTTCACCAAAGGATAAAGGGAAGTCTTCCAAGTGGCCATGTCTTTCTTTCGCGGACCTTGCACAGAGTAGAACAATCTGTTACTTTCATCACTAGGTATTTTTTTCCTATCTAATTTAAGCAACACTCAGAAACATAAAGGTTCTAGTTTTTATATGACACTCCTAAAACTTAATGTTTATTCTGGCTTTTATATAAATGTCCTAAGCTTAGTGTTTATTGAGAATTACTAAGAGAAGTAGAATTACCTTCTGGGGAAATTGAAAAATGACCTTTACAGGCAAAAAAGCAGACGATAAAAGGATCAATAAACAAAAGTCCCCAGTTTCCCAATTCGCCTGACTAATGTTACAATCAAAAGGAATTTAATTCATAAGGTCAGACTCTTCAGAGAAGTGAAGACCAGTAGGTGAGAACAAGGACACATGGGAGTCTATGAAAGTAGATTCTAGTCTTACTGTTAAGTGATTTTTCCTGATCAAAGAGCAAAGGCAGTGAAAATCTTTGAAAAATGATCCACGGTGCTGAGAAGTATATTGCAGTGAATATTCCAGCTAAGGCAGGATATTTTAACCACCTGGCCTCAAAACAAAACATCTTCCTCCCAAAACACAGGCCCCAGCAAAAAGGAGCCACCAGAAGGATGAAAAGCAGCTATGACTTCCTGTTGGCAGTGACAATGGAATGGGCCTCTGAGGCTGTGTGTCAAGATAATAAAATATTTAAGTGTCACTCTCTTTAACTTATCCTGCTTTCCCACAGATGTTCTGTGAGAGCAAGACTTCTCAAAAATTCCTTTCCCAAGTCAAGTAGAGTGCAGGCAGGCTCTTGATAAATCATGAAATGCAAATAGTCTAGCAGAAGGAACTTCTAGCTGGGAGCTAGCAGAGCCTGGTACCTAACCTCAGTCCCTGACTATTGGCAAAATTTGTCACATATCTGTTGTGCCCAAGATTCTCCACCTCTCACATGCAGATGATGGACTTTGAAGAAAAATTGTTCATGTATAAAGATGCTCTGCCTTTTTAGAAATAAGAAAGTATGAATTTAGTCAATACAAGATGGCCAACAGACATGAAAAGATGCTCAATATCACTCATCATCAGGGAAATGCAACTCAACACCACAAAGAGATGGGTGCCTGGATGGCTCGATTTGTAAAAGCATGCAACTCTTCATCTCAGGGTTGTGAGTTTGAGCCCCATGTTGGGTAGAGAGACTAATTAAAAAGTAAAATCTTAAAAAACACACACACATACACACACACACACACAGTAAGATACTGCCTCACATTTATCAGAATAGCTAAACTCAAAATCACAAGAAGCAAAGGCTGGCTAGGAGGTGGAGAAAAAGGAATCTCTATGCACCACTGATGGGAATGCAATCTGGTGCAGCCACTGTGGAAGGAGAGTATGGAGGTTCCTCAAAAAAATTAAAACAGAATTACCCTATGATTCAGTAATTCCACTACTGGGTATTTACCCAAAGAATAATTGAAAAAGAAATAATAATTCAAAACAATAATTCAAAAAGATACATGTAAAAAAATACACGTACTCCTATATCCATTGTAGCATTATTTATAATAGCCAAATTATGGAAGTGGCCCAAGTGTCCATCAACACATGAATGGATAAAGAAGTGGCGTGTACATACACACACACACACACACACAGAAATATTACTTTGCCATAAAAAAAAAAAAAGAATAAAACTTTGCCATTTGCAACAACATGGATGGAACTAGAGAGTATTATGCTACATGGAATAAATCAGTCAAGGACAAATAACATATGATTTCACTCATATATGGAATTTAAAAAACAAAACAAACAAAGGAGGAAAAAAAGGCCAAAAAACAGTCTTAAGTATAGAGAACAAACTGGTAGTTACCAGTTTGGGTGGAGGAACAGATAAAAGAGGTAAAGGGGATTAAGAGTACACTTATTGTGGGGATCCCTGGGTGGCGCAGCAGTTTAGCGCCTGCCTTTGGCCCAGGGCGTGATCCTGGAGACCCGGGATCGAGTCCCACGTCGGGCTCCCGGTACATGGAGCCTGCTTCTCCCTCTGCCTGTTCTCCGCCTCTCTCTCTCTGTGACTATCATAAATAAATAAAAAAAATTAAAAAAAAAAAAAGAGTACACTTATTGTGATGAGCACTGACTCATGTACAGAAGTGTTGAATCACAGGGCACCTGGCGGGCTCAGCTGGTTAAGTGTCGCCTTCAGCTCAGGCCATGATCCCAGGGTCCTGGGATGGAGCCCCACGTTGGGCTCCCTGCTCACTGGGGAGTCTGCTTCTCCCTCTCCCTCTGCCTCATCCCCTGGCTTGTGCTTTCTCTCTCCCACTCCCTCATTCTCTAATAATTAAATAATTAAATAATTAAATAAATATTTAAGAAAGAAGTGCTGAATCACTATATTGTACACCTGAAACTAATATAACACTGTATGTTAATTAGACCACAATTCAAATTTTTTTTTAAATTAGTGCAGTCCCACATTTTTAGACCAGCATTTGTTTCTCTAATTACATGATGCTTAGCACTGAAATCTAGTATATAGAGATCTAGAGTAACTCTTCCATTATGGAGACGTAGAAAGGATTTTGAATTTACTAAGAGTGTGGCCAAAACAAGCTACAACCCAGGTCTCATTCTCAGACTACTCTTTCTCCCCCATCCCACCCCTAAAGTGTTCTCCTGCACTTTCCTTAATCCTGTGACCAATCCTGACCTTTCCTCTCACCTCCATTGTCGGAGGGAGCAAGCCAATCATTTTTGACTATCTTCAATTTTCCAACTTCCCTACTTAACACTTCCCAACATTCCAGTTTTTGTGACTTCCCTCTTCTCCTTCCCAGCTCAGAAGAACAAAGGTCACTCACCCAGCATCTGCACCTCAGTCCCTCCTCCTCCCTAGGAACCTCAGTTGCTTCTCTTCTTTCTCTTCCATATCTTATTCCCAAAGGTCTCCTCTAAAATACATACATGCCCAAGGCATGTCCAAGTTCAGGAAAAAAATAAATAAAAAAGTAGCAGCATGCCTAGCTGGCTCAGTCAGTGGAGCATGTGACTCTTGATCTTGGGGTTTCAAATTCAAGCCTCACAAAGATATTATTAAAAAATAAATAAATAAAATATTTTTTTTAAAAAAGGTGCCATGAACCCATGCTCCATCTTCGGCGAGGACTTTTTCCACATCCATTCCATGTTGCACTTGGCCAAGCTTTTGAAAGGTTAGTCCACACCGGTTGTTCCCAAATTTTAATGTGCAAACAGATCAACTGAGGAGCACAGTGAAATGCAGATTCCGATTTAATAAGCCTTGGGAAGGGCCGGAGATTCTGAATTTGTAACAAGTTCCCCGGTGGTGATGGTGATGGTGCTAGTGCTGGCCTGCAGGCCAAACTTTGAGAAAGAATTTTCTATACTTTAATTTCACTTCTATTTCTGCTACTAGAATCAACATCCATTTTTTAATGAGCTACCGGGGATGAAAAACTGCCTGATTCCATTTACATATGTCCTTCGAGTCAGAGCACCTTTCTCCTGGGGGCCTCAAATAAATATAGCACACTCTTATTTACTCTTTTTATGTATCTATAAGAACAATGGCAAATAGCCTATCAGTCCCACGGTTTGTACTGGATGAATAATAAGCTTTATCTTAGGAAGAGGAGACCTCTTTATGTAAAAACAAAAACAAAAACAAAAAACAAAAAACAAAAAGAGAAAGAAAAGAAAAAAAATGTATATATATACTGAATGGCAAATTAAGTTTTTCAACAAATGATGAAAACATTATTTTAGAAATGTGATCAATAAGGGTGGGTCAAATCCTGAAGCCCTCGTGGACCACAGACATGAATCTTCTCTGCACGTTCCAGTTGACATTGGTAAGAAATTGCCTCACTAAATAATTTCATTTGTGTTTGTTTGTGTGGGGTTTTTCATGTTGTTTTCCCTGCTCTGTCTGCTTTGTTTTATTTTTCAATATGATGTAAGCTAAATCCTTCCAACTGCTGGGCATATGTCTCAAAGCTTGCCAAGAATGAACGAACAACCATTTCAAAACAGCGAGAAGTCATTGGGCGGAAAGCTTGGTGTCCTGTGTACTTTTCTAACAATTTTGCATTGTCCTCTGCAATCTTTACTTCCCATCTCTGAGCTTGACTCTCATCCTACTCTAGCCTCCAATCTATTCGCGAGGATGGCGGATAAGGCAGTCTTTGAGTCCTACCACCGTCATAGAACTCTCCTGAACAAATCACCATCAATTACTACACTGGTGAAATGTCGTGTCATGTATTACATCACTTTGGTTGCATTAATTAACACTTAGACACAATAAGTCGCCTCCAAACGAGGATTGTTAAGACTCTACCCCAAAAGTCAGAAGGTTCTCATAAGGAAAGTCAATCAGATGGACTTTCCTTCACCGGCCACAAGTAAGCTCTCAGAATTCACATTCTACTGGGATTCAATGACAAACTCATGCCTCCAGCCAGGGGTAGGGTCAGGTTCCCACAAGGTCAGTCCCCACATGATAACTTTCAAGGGTCCCTTCAGGCCTCCAAGATGATACTCAAACTCCCTATCATGGACCACCAGGCGGCAGCTGGACCCGGCCCCCACCCTGGTCCTTGCACTCTTCACTTGCACGCGCTGTACCTCTCCCAAGGGCTTCTCCCTTGCCCACCTCCATGTGGGGCAGCAGGACAAATCTACTTGCAAATTAAGCTAGCATTCCTATTTAAGATTAAGGAATTTCAAGCTTTAGACTATTGTTGGATTTACTCTTTGCAGGCTTCTGATCTGTGAGGAGTCATCCCATTCACTATTCATTCTTCAGTCCATTATTCTCAGATTTAAGAATTCTGGATTCACTAGCCACAAAGACCAAAGTGAACCTCAGTGCACTCATATTTCACTCCACTGTCCATTGGCCTGCTGGCTTCAGCCTAGATCAAAGAAGGGACACAAGAAGCCCAGGGCAACTGCATCCAGAAATGGCTACAACAGAAGCAGAAAGATCCTATGTGCTCATGGCTGGTCTCTGGATCCTAGAAGCTGTGGACTTATCACAGGGGTGGTAGTGATAGATGGAGGTAAAGGATACAAACTCTCTTCGCTGTAGGAAAAGAAGTTCTTACCCCCATGAAGATGGGCACAAAGTATATTCTCCCAATACAGCAACAATTTCCCCTACAGAAAAAAGCATACAGCTTGGCAAGGCCAGATTGCTCAAGGAAGCTCCTGTCCCTATTCTCCTTTGTAGAAGGGGGTAGGATTATACTCTCTTGTCTCGACCCAACTCTTCTGGAAAGATAGGGATTGGCTCTGGACTGCTGCCTGCCAAGAAGCTAATACCTGGTTAGACCCTAGGCAGTCTGAGTGCTTAAAAAGACTAAGCAGAGGCACCCGGGCAGCTCAGTGATTGAGCATCTGCCTTTGGCTCAGGACATGACCCCGGGGTCCTGTAATCGAGTTCCACATTGGGCTCCCCATGGGGAGCCTGCTTCTCCCTCTGCCTGTGTCTCTGCCTCTTTCTCTGTGTCTCTTATGAATAAATAAATAAAAATCTTTAAAAAAAAAAAAAAGCAGATCAATTTCCCACATACAACAATCCCTTAGTGGAACTCACAATCCTAATCCCACATAAGTGAATTCCTTCCTGCTCCCAAACACACTATAATAATCTCTTTTGCCTTTACTTACTAAAGATACACGGATTATTTCCAAATCTACTGCTACCTAGTCATAAGTTGACTCATTTCCGAACACAAATCGGATCCCAAGCTCCACATGCCCCAAGAGCTAAGCCTCGGGGTGTTTTCAAGGGAAACACACAAATAAAAAACCCTAAGGTATAGATAGGTGTCTCTATCAAAAGGTCTGAGGGTGCGAGGAGGCACAGACACTGAAGGCAATCCCAGGGATGGACCCGGTGATGGGGAGGCAGCTGCTCTACACCCGTAGGCACCTCCAGGACTGGGTCTCTGTAAACACAGTGCTGCTCACCACTCTTTTCTACGAGGGGAGGTGTGTGTGTGTGTGTGTGTGTGTGTGTGTGTGTGGTGTGTAGGGTGGGGAAACCGAAGAATCAGGAGAGATGGTTTTCAATGGACACCTCTAATGCCTGAGCAGCGGTCCTGCGTGTTGGCATCCTGTGACGTTGTGCAGCTACCCACTACCCTCCAGCAGCAAAGCACTCCAGAGAATTCTGGAGTAAATACACACTTCATTGCCTTTTGTAGTGAACATGGCTGCCCGAATTCAGTGGTTTACACAACATCCAAGAATGTTTTTTAAGTCACCAGTATGTATCATAATCTTTGGAAGAATGATGCTTAAGGCCAATAATTAATTTACCCGGAGGCTGCAAATTTATGGAATCTCTCCGGTCAGTTTAACTGGAATGCACACACATACGGAGCGTGAAATGCACCTATATATCTTAGCCTAATCTTTACTTTACTTGCAGGCCTCACAATGGAATATCAAGTAAGCAATTATGCAACTATAGGATGAAAAAACAAGCAGAATATTTTGGCTAAAGAAGCTATGACTCTGAAGTGTGATGCACTCGTCTATTGTGTGTTACAATGAAGGCACCAATTTGTTCAGTGTTGCTTAGCATGCACAGCTATTCTGGAAAAAAAAGCATCTTAAACCTAAGAAAGATCAGAAGGAAACTATAATTTCTTAGGAATTGGTGCTGGAACTAAAACTTTAACAATAGAGGGAGGTTAAAATGGCACATTTTGAGTGAAAAAAAAAAAACTTCAGGCTTGTAGAAATGGGAGGAACAGAGGGAAGGAATGGATATGCAGTTTCCTTGGAAACTAAATGTAATATTATTGCAGCAATAAGCCTTCAGAATCATTGTTCAGAGGGCGAAAACCCTGCTCATCTGCTTAAAACTGGACAAGGGTAATTTAGAACCTAAATAATTGTGATCTCTGTGAGAATCCTTGGGGAACTGTAAAGACTGCCACAGAGTGGAGGTGCTCTGTAGGAGCTCATAAATCTACAGCGGAACACGAGAAAGCCCCCCTGTGAGGTTACAGGGAGCAGACGACCACAGTCATGACTTACAGGTACAATTTCCAGGGCATTGATATAAATAGGTGCCACCAGGCAACTCACTTTCCAGCCCTCCTCGACCCTTATTCGTGTTCTTGCGAATACACCACAATCCCACGCAAGCAGGTTTGCAGCAAGACTGAGCCTCATTTCTCATCCCAGCTCTACGGCTCCCTTGTTTCCTGAGCTTGAACACACCACTAACCTCAGTGGACCTCACCTGCAAAACAGAGAAAATACCACTTTCTTCTCAGGGTCACCATGCAAACCAAATGAAGGGGAAAACACCCCAGAATATTGGCTGGCGCATAGCAGAGGGATCATACACGGGAATGACCTTTCTCTTCCCAATGGCCAATGGGTTTGCCTTGAGACATTGTCTGCTGTCTGCTTTTTTCCACCGCAGACAATCCCGGATGAACCAAGTGGATTTTGTATGAGAAGACACAGCAGGAGGTCTTTATAGAGAAACTCATAGGGTGTGGCATCTGGTCAAATCACAGTTGGGGTGTGTGGGTCTTCTCTAACACTCCGATACTTAAAGAATCAAACCTGGTCTGACACAAGGATGGTATATGGCTAAAGATCTTGTGTGAATGAGCAGCTGAATTGAATCCAGATTGTCTGAGTGTAAGAGTACTCCTCCATGAGGACAGGGACGACGGCCCGTCCACCTTTCTGTCCATAATGCTAATGCAATACCTGGAACATAGTAAATGCTCTGGAAAGCATCTGTGGAATCAGTACAAATGGCAGCAGGGTGTTCCAGAAGCTTGTGGGCAAAGCCATCTAGGGATCAGGAGTCAGAAGTAGAATTTGGATTGAAAGCACACATGAAAACCATGGACAATGCAAAAAAAAAAAAAAATGCTTCCTTCCGTGACGTGTTCATACACGCATTTAACAAATAGTTATTGAGTCCCTACTACATTTCAGTCACTGTTTTACATGCTTCAGAACTAAAATGACAAAAGCCCTCCTCTCCTGGAGCTTCCATTCCAGAGACCCTCACCGTGTTACGGTACAGAGGTCCCCCTCATCCAGAGGGAATGCATTCACTCCAAGACTCCCACTGGATGCCTGCAACTGTGCCTTATATATGTATGTTTTTCTTGTACATACACACCTAAGATAAAGTTTAAGTTATGAGACACAAGAAGAGAGTAAAAATAACTAACAATAGAACAATTATAACAAGGGACTGTAGTAAAAGTTACATGAATGTGGATTCTCTTGATATATTTTATGGTCCTGTGCTCACCCTTCTTGTGATGGCGGTGAGATAAATGAGGTAAGTGGTGAGGCACTGGGACACAGTATTAGGTTACTATTGACCTTCTGAGGCTATGTCAGAAGGAGGATTGGCTGCAGGGTTCACTGTGGGTAATGGAAAGTCATGGAAAGCAAAACCATGGATAAGGGGTGGGGCGGGGAGGGGACTACTGTAAAATGGCTTATGTGTCAGTCTCCTTTACTGGGAAGTGTGAGTTTCTCCCATGCAGGACCCATGTCTTGGTCATTGCTGATTCCTCAGTGCCAGCTACAGTGCCTTCGAGGTCACAGGAAGAATGTAGTAGTTTTGAACTAAACTCAAAGCCAGGCATCAAGAGAAGCAGAAGCACAGAACATTGGCTTGAGTTAGGAAGCAACACAGTCCTAGGCTTGAGTCCCAGCTCTACCACTAACTGGCCTGGTGACAACGTACTTTACTTCTCTGACCCCGTACAATGGAGATAATGGTAGTATGTAGCTCCCAGGGCCATGGTGAGGGCCTGAAGACAGAGGAGGCCACTTGGTGGTCGGGAAATGGAACCTGCTGCTCTCAGATCATGATCATCATTATTCCTCATCAGGGACAGGAGGTTGGCCACGCTCCGCTGGAGAATGTGGATGGAACACTGGAGCAAATCCACATCTGCAAAACTTTTAAAACTTTTAATCAAAGTTAAGACAGTTCAGGGACACCTGGGTGGCTCAGTCGGTTAAGCATCTACCTTCGGCTCAGGCCATGATCCTAGGGTCCTGAGACTGAGCCTGCATCATGCTACCTGCTTCTCCCTCTCCCTCTTTGTGCATGCACTCTCTTTCTTTCTTTTTTTTTTTGCTCTCTCTCAAATAAATAAAATCTTAAAAAAAAAAAAAAAAAACAAGTAAGCTTGGTGTTTAAGAACCCTCCTCCACTGATAACCATGTCTAAAGGAGACTTGTACCCAAGCTAACACAATTCATTTTGTGTGACAAAGCATCCTCTGATTAGCCACAATGACCTCCCTCGCTACAGTGAGCCCTGATTTCTAGTCCAATTCCAAACAGCAACAGCTCCTACCAACAGGCCTCAAGAGCTGGTTTGACCATTCAAACCATTGGGGGGGGGGGGGGCCTCAAGAGCTCCCAATGAGCATTCTCAAAGGATAAACACCGAACTTTGCTCTTGTAGTTTTAGTCCTGGGCAAACTTGGGAGAACTAGAAGCTCCTGGGCTGGCCATCCATTCCGTAATTCAGTTTTGGTGACTTGGATAAGCCAACTTATCTATAGTGAAGCAGAGATAACTCTCTCGGAGAGATACTGTGGAGATGCTTCTGGCTCACATAAGGGATGTGATCACATAACAGTTAACGACTGGAAATGAGCTGAAGCTTAAAAAAAAAATCATAGAAGAGGGATCCCTGGGTGGCGCAGCGGTTTAGCGCCTGCCTTTGGCCCAGGGCGCGATCCTGGAGACCCGGGATCGAATCCCACGCCAGGATCGAGTCCAGCCTCCCAAACATATACGTAACACATTTACACAGGTTATATACATATATGTGTGTGTGTACAAATAGTTTACCAGTTTCTACACACACACCCCCGAAAAAAAAGCATTTCTGAAATTTGGTCTAAAAATCAACAACAGAAAGGTCATTAAAGCTTCAAAGTCTTGTGATGCTGACCTTTTTTAAGTGACTAGTACTGTAATAATATATCAAAGAACAAACTGGAAGAAATAAGCTTGAGATAAATTGTACAAAACGTTCCCCAGACAAATCTAAAATAGGAGAGCTAAACCAGTGTACAGGAAAGTCTTCTAAATTCTCATTATATTACCACAAGATTGACAGTAACTGCTACTTCATTGTCATTCCTTTCTATTCTTCTCCATAATCATATATTGAACAGGGCCCCGGATAGATGGCATGAGAGCCGCTTTACACACGGCAGCATCGGCGAACTCTGTAATAGTCCGCATGTCTAGCTTTAGACACCAATACCATAAATACAGACTCCATTTCTCAAACGACAATTTTGCTCATAGGAAAATAAGTGGCGAGTCAAAATTCAAATGACTGAAGTTGTTTTAGGTAATTCATAGGTTGTAAAAACTAATGAGAAGTAAAAAAAAAAAAAATTATGAGGGTTATTACAACTCTCCCATTAAAATGAAAATCTATGTTACAACTTTATGCTCTTCAAATGCCATACCACACTGAAGCATCAAGCAATATATCAAATGCTCTGTTCCTAAAAAATTACTTTGTTTATGGGGAGTGATAACCTTACTTATTAATTGCCTGAAATACTTGCCTAGTTATCCTTTTAATACAGAATCATCTCCAATTGTACGTGACCATCAAAGCTAATGTTTAACCAGCAATTCATTGGAGTAACTAAGATGAAAACAATTGCCAAAAAGGCCAGAGGGCATCATATACCCATATACAGACACACGCACATGCGCACACGCACACACTTCAAGCGCAACAGGGTAAAACTAAAAGCAGAGAGATAATCATGTCCCTAAAAAGGAAAGAAATCCCTATGAAGTCATCATTATGAACAGTTTTATGAATAGCACTAAAGGCGTTAGCACATGTATGAGAAATGATCGTGCAACAAGATTCAATCAGCCAGATACCAGTTTCATGCTGCAGAGAAGATTATGTCTAGACTTGTTCTCAAAAATGGCAGTTGTTACTCTTTTATTCTCTCTTAAAAGTGGCTGCTCAGTACACAGGGGGCAGCCTGCATTTGGGTGCTGATTGGGCAAATGATTGCCAATAATCAGATGGCATGATTTATCTTTTGAAAAACCATGGAGCAATTCTAAGGAACACCAATAATTTGAGTGCTAAGCACTGCTCACCATAGTGGGAATGCTTATTCCATTTCAATCTTCAAACCTGGTGTTCCGAAAAAACAAATAGAGTGAGTTTGATACTGGACTCTCAAATCTCTATCCGTAGGATTTGCTGATAACACGGGGTGATACTTGACCACATCGTAAGAGAGATTCAGCAACTCTTGCAGGTATGAGAAACAAGCTGATTCGAATTTCTAAGTGTTCGTGTCCTGTCATAACATTAAAATAATCATGCAAATCTGCTTCCAGCTGGTCTCTGATTTGCATTCATTTTTTTCTGCTTGAAATGATTTATACATACTTGTACTAAATTCTAAATTCTAATCTTAACATTCAGTCTTGGAAGAACAGACATTTACAATATTTGAACTAAATTTACAATATTAATAGCTAGCAATTATTAACATTATAAATGTGTGGATGACACCAAACCTGGTTAATAAGCAAACTATCTACACAAGTGTTCTTCACAGAATTAAGCACTACCCATATATATATATATATATATATATATATATATATATATATATATATTTGGCTAATGCAAAAAAAATTAAAAAGAGAGAGAAGGAGAAAAAAAAAGCTGTCTACCATGGATATTACCTCCTTAACACAGGGATGATAAAGTCCTATAAAATACTGCATGTTGATTAACTTCAAGAAGACAAGGAATGAATCTTCACAAGCCCTATGTAATTGAAAAAAAATAGAACACTCTCCCTTCTGTAGTCACATTTAAGCGGGAAAATTTACACTGTACAGGCCCTTACTTATGCAAAGGTCGTGCAAGCAAAGATCCAGGAGCCATGAGCGGGTAACCCATACTCTTTTAGGAGAATGGAAACAAACAAAACTTCCCTTCTAGAAAAGTCATACAGGATGAGAGACAGTTCTGGAGTCTCCTTCAGTCTTGAACCAAAGCTCAATCAATACTAACAAACAACAATAATAATAGCTATTAAATTTTTGGTGCTAGTTTGATCTGACACTTCCCTTGAGAAACTTAAGTATCCATTCTATTCTGCAAAAGAACCCAATGAAATAGCAGCAGCCTGCATTTTTTATTTTTTTATTTATTTATTTTTTAATTTTCATTTATTATTTATGATAGTCACACAGAGAGAGAGAGAGGCAGAGACACAGGCAGAGGGAGAAGCAGGCTCCATGCACCGGGAGCCCGACGTGGGACTCGATCCCGGGTCTCCAGGATCGGGCCCTGGGCCAAAGGCAGGCGTTAAACCGCTGCGCCACCCAGGGGTCCCCAGCCTGCATTTTTTAAAATGACAAGACTCAGACCCTAAGAGGTCACACGCTGAATGTCACCAACAAATAAATGATAAAGAAAGTTGAAAATCCAGTTCTACTAATCATACATGAGTACTGCTGATACATTCATTCAATAAATACTCTCTGAATACCTACTATGTGCTGGGTACTGTTCTAGATGCTGGGGATCTGCAGTAAACACAAAACATAGTCCCTGCCCTCACAGGGCTTGCATTAGACTATTTATTACCGCTTGAAACATAATAAAACAGTCAGAATGCCAGGTGGTAAAACGTGCTATGAAGAAAAATAGCAGGATAAGAGTAAAATGTGCTAAAATGAATAGAGGGACTCCATTTTTACATATGTTGGTCTAGAATAGACTCTAAGAAAATAATTTTAAAAAATAAGGTTCTCAAATAAATAAATAAATAAATAAATAAATAAATAAATAAATAATAAAAAAAATAAAAAAATAAGGTTCTCTCAGGGGTACCTGGGGGGCTCAGCAGTGGAGCTTCCGCCTTAGGCTCAGGGTGTGATCCCAGGGTCCCGGGATCGAGTCCCACGTTGGGCTCCCTGCATGGAGCCTGCTTCTCCCTCTGCCTGTGTCTCTGCCTCTCTCTCTCTCTCTCTCTCTCTCATGAATAAATAAATAAAATCTTTAAAGAAAATAATGTTCCCTCAAAAATTGGGCAGATTTAAAGAAAAATGAGAGACCCACACATACCTCATTTAAAAAAATGCTGGGAGTGGCACCTGGTGGCTCAGGAGGTTGAGTGGTTGACTCTTGACTTTGGCTCAGGTCATGATCTCAGGGTGTGGGATGGAGCCCGCCCCTTCACCCCACCACCATGGGCTCCCCACTGGGCAGGGACTCTTCTTCTCCACCCTCTTTCTCTCCCTCTGCCCTCTCCCCTGCTCCCACATCCCCCACACACACATGCACGTGCACACATCTGTGCTCTCTCTCTAAAATAAAGAAATCTTAAGAAAAAAAAAATGCTTCTGGCCCAGGAAACAAGGACAGTTGCCCAGGGGTCAGGAGCCAAGTGACCAAATGAGGGACAGCAAGTGAAATGATGGCCGGAGTGGAGCAATCAAGGAGCACATAAGTCTGGGATGAAGTGAGGCAGATAAGAGGGGGAGACCGCATCGTGGAGGGAACCCTTGCAGGGTTTGGCTTTGACTCTAAAAGGAAAATCTCCCGAGCAGAGAAGGAAGGGACTTCCGTTACATTTTAAAGGATCACTCTGACTCCTGTGTTAGGAAGCCCCTTGGAACAAGGGCAGAAGCCAGGAGACCAGTGAAGAGACTGCAGCAATGATCCAGGCGAGGAGGGACGGTGGCTTGGGCCGGATGTGGACACAGGGACGGTGAGAACAGATGGCTTCCGAGTAGTATCCGAAAAGCCTCACTACTGAAATGTGGACTGCGGACGACGGAAAGGAGTTGAGAATGACTCCCAGAATTCTGGGCTTAGCAAACAGAAGGACAAGGGGACAGCTACCGAGAAGAACCTGCAGGACGTCGATCGGCCTGGAAAGTCCATGCTCTCCTGGAATCTGGAATCATCCATGCTCTCCTGAAATCTGGAATGCCATCCAACCACCGTGGGTGTGCAGTCCCGTCCACGAGGCTGGCCCCCACCTGGAGCGCGGGGGTCCCAGCGCCCTGGAGAAGCAGGCCGGTGTCCTGCTGAATGAGGGCTCGCTCGCGAGGCGGCCAGGCCAAGGCGGAGAAGGGACAGCAGGGACAGCAGGACAGGAGAGACAGCTGCAGGGGCAACATCAGGGCTCTGCGGCCCGAGGGGGCAACCACAGCCCGGCCTGGTCTTCCTGGCTGGGCCTGGGCACCAACACAGGCTGCAGCCCCGGCCTCGGCACCCCCAGGCTTCTCCGTAAGCCCCCAAGGCAGCTGCGTCTCTAACCTGAGCACCATCTGGTTTCCGTTCTCGCCAGTACCACCAGCTCCCTGGGATCGTCCCACCTCGGCGAAGTCTTTCCAGGTTTCTGTCAAGGAACCAAAGGCAGAAAACTTTCTTCCCGACAAACCATTCATGCTCTTGGGTCTAGTGAAGCCCTGGAATATCCATCTCCAAAGGCCAACAGGACACCTTGCTGTCTAAAATGACTTTCCCCAGGGAGAAGGCCTGATGGGTTTGTTTTCTGCTTCTTCGCACGCTTCATTCTGCTGTGTGGTTGCTTTGGGGACTTTAATTACTGTTTAATCTCCCTCCATGTGTGCCTTGAGGCAGAGCCGATGAGGGCACGGAGTTCAAAATCAAGGCCTCGTCACCTGGCACAGGTTCAACATTAAGTAATCATGACAGTTCACACCCAAGACCAAACGCCACCCCAGCCGCCAGGAATCCAGGGTCAGTTTGTGTGAGGCCTGTCCACTGAATGCATAATTTTCTTTAAAAAAAAAATGTATTTATGCATGAGAGACACAGAGAGAGAGAGGGGGGGGGCAGAGACACAGGCAGAGGGAGAAGCAGGCTCCATGCAGGGAGCCCTATGGGGACTCGATCCTGGGTCTCCAAGATCAGGCCCTGGGCCGAAGGCTGCACTAAACCGCTGAGCCACCCGGGCTGCCCCTATAATTGTCTTTTTATTCGCCTCCTGTTACGCTGGTAGATGACTGTTCCTGTCCCCTGCTGCCCAGGGAGGAGTGTGCGAGCAAACGGCTCCGTTACTCAGGAGTGGTGCAATCCGTGGAGCACCCCTGGAATGGCAATGACTACCAGAGGCCTCCACATGCACCACCATCCCCGCCGTAGCAGCCCGCTGGAAGCACAAGGGAAAGACTTTCAGCTGCCAAGGTATCTTAGGGAATCATCTGACAGCTTATTTATTAAATGCATTTCAATATTAATTCTCCTCTGCACCATAGCTGACCTTCAAAAAAATTCACAGAGTCTCAAGAACACAAAGCACGATGGCCGAGGGAGAGCTGTCAGGGGAAGAGCGCCGTGCAGTCGCACACCCATCGGTCACCGTAAATACGCCCTGAGGTAGCTGATCTTTGGGTACACAAGCTAAAACACAAATAAATTAGAATCCAATTAATTGGGATCCCAATTATTTTTCTCCCTGCACATTTAGGGACAGAATGCAAATCCGAGGAACGCACACCCAAATAAGGAGACCAGCTCCTTCTCAAACACGTCCTGGGTCCTAAATACACCTGCCTTCTCGGGTCCTGTTAAAACGAGAACCGCATGCAGAACAAGGACTCTCGAACAGCCAGCCTCACACACGATCATACTTCATCTCCTATATTTACTAAGTCGAAATGTAGATCAAAGAGGCTCCCGTTTCATTCTGATTCCGATTGTGATCAAGTGCACACCACGTGGAATTCACCATCTCAACTCCATATAAGTGAACAGTTGGGTGTTAAGTACACTCACATCATGCAAACATCACCACCGTCCACCTCCAGGACTCTCTCAAAACTGAAAACTGTACCCATTAAACAACTCTCATTCCCCCTTGTATTCACCTCTCAATCAGAAGGGTCCACAGAACAGAATTTCCCATTCTGTAAACATCGGCTAAGGTCTCATTCTTCTAGAGGGTGAAACTAGAGCTGTCTTTATGACTCAAATCATAGTTAAGCCCAGTTTATTCAGTAGGCTCAGGAAAGAACCGCTATTTTGTTCCAGAAAGCTGTGTTTAGTCATCCGGCATCCACGTGCCGATGTTGATGGGCGTTATGGACCGAATGTCTGTGTCCTCCAAAAATCCATGTGTTGAAATCTAATCTAATCCTTACTGTGATGGCAGGTCCCTTGGATTCGATTAGTGACCTGATAAGAAGCGGCCAAAGAGCTAAGCTCATCCCCTCTCTACCACGTGGAAGAGGATTCTCACCAGAACCTGAGCACCCCGGTCCTCTCTCTAATCTGGAACTTCTCACCTCCAGAATGGAGAACTAAACCCCTGTTGTTAATAAGCCCTCCAGGCTTTGGTACTGTGTCCTAGCAGCCTACAGGTAACTAAGGCTGCAGGTAACCAGTCAATACAGGTAGCCTGATTTGAATTGAAAGTCGCTCCGAAGCCACTGACACCATGAATTAGGAGTAGAGCTCTTTTCACAGATATCTGGGAGACGACAACTCCCATAAAACCACTCTCTAATTTCTTTAAAGCACTAGGAAAAAGGACTACCTAGGACCCCACTGAAAAAACTGAGCGTGGAACCTCCCAGAAATGAGCCTCCTGGAGGTCCAAGCGAGCCTTTCCAGCGCCCCTGGGACTGACAGCAGCTGGGCGGTGGGTGCCAGGGCCGCGAGAGGCCGTGCACGCTCGGTGGGGCCTTGCAGCCCCAGCATAAGATGAAGCTCCGTGTCAGTCCTTCTTGTTTCTGAGTCATTAGTTCCAGGGTGGGAAGACATTAGAAAACCTTTCAAGCCACAAACCACATATCTTAGGGAGACGGCTAATTAGAATTCACCCTAAACTGTGACAGAATTAACAGACATTAAATAATCATTATTTATAATTGGGGAATCAAGTTACTCAAGAGAAAAAAGGCAAAGCTCAGATTGCCTTGGTTAATGTTTAAATTGGAAAACTAAAAGGATAAGTAGTTCTTCAAATGACCAATAACTTCTGTTCCCAGAGTCCATAACTTAGCTTTTTTTTTTTTTCTGGAGAAGCGATAAGTAAAATTAGAGTTGGGGTCTTTGTCCTTAAAAGAACACACAAAAATGATCTCACCCATATATAACCAGAGTATAGGACAGTCTGTCCTGAGTTCTGGAATAGTGGCCAAGGGGTAATACGGCGTTTACCGGGGGGGGGGGGGGGGGGGGGGGGGGGGGGAAGGAAATTTCCTTCCTTCTTTTCATGGCAAAGTATAGACCTGGAGAAATGTTTTTAAAGATTTGTTTATTTGTTAGAGAGAGAAGAAAGCACAGGGGAGGGGCGGAGGGAGCAGGAGAGAGAATCCAAGCAGACTTCGCACCGAGAGCAGAGTCCAGCCATGCAGGGCTCCATCCCACGACCCTGAGATCGTGACCTGAGCCAAAACCGAGAGTCAGACGCTTAACCAACTGAGCCACCAGGTGCCCCAAAGAAAGCTTTTGTTGTTTTGTTTTGTTTTTTTTTTAATTTAGCGCAGAACACTAAAAGCGACAACATGAATGGCTCCACTAGAGAAATGGCAAGAGGGGGTGGGAGGCAGAAGGTGTTGGTTTGAAGTATGAAGAGTTTGTAAGTGGGAGATCGTAGACTATCTCTATACAGTAGTAGAATTTGGGATAACCCTCTCCCCCAAAAGGCACACATACACTAACCGCAGTGAACACCTGTTGGGTTAAGAACAAATAAAATAAATATTTAATCCTTAAAAATACATTTCTACCAATATACAGCTCCACCTTTATGCTTTTCCCAAAATACGCGTTCCCTCTACTGTAAGAAACACTGTATATCCTGATGCTTTAGAACACTTGAAATCATGTAAATTATTCCTGGGGAATGTTTAAAAATTCATATTATTTACTCCTGAGAGACCATGATAACATCTTTCCAGATTGTACCAGACTATTCTGTGAATCTAGCATTTTAATTTCTAAGATGCAACAGCAATGCTTTGTGCTGGGATCAATAAAAGGAAATGAACTACTGTGGTTTGTCTGCCTTTTACTAGACCACCACCACCCCCCTCCAACACTTATTCACAGTCCTCAGTGTATCTAAACTCCATTTGTAAACTAAACTAGCTTGTCTGATGTATAAACAAAGCTAAACCATGTAGAGTGCAAACCGCACTCCTGGTTTTTTTCTCAGCACCACGATGGATCTCCCTTCCCATGCTAGATCCCTAGCCGGTGAAGAGAGAAACTGGCCAGCAATGAGCCAGGCTCTGCAGAATCCTGGCTAATTGACATTTGAAATAATTTCTTTATAAACATTTTTGTCTCCTCTAACAGTACAGTTTATTATTAGTACTATCTGCATTAAAAAAAAAAAGAAGAAAAGCTTTAGAGATAGATGCTCATATTTTTAAATCAATTTTTTTTTCATTCTGATTCCATAAAATCAGCCTTGGCATTGATTAACATCATCCTTTCCCCTTCCTATTTTTGTTTATTTACCCCTGAGATTTATGGTAGCAATTCCTAAAATTTGCCATTCTCTCATCATGGGTTTGAGGTAACTATATAATTTGAATACAGTTTGTAAAAGTTGCTGACATGTTAATTCTTCTAAATCCATCCGACTTGTGCATTGCACAACTGGCCAAATGAGTGATGGCAGGGCTAAGGAAATCTAACTGGAACCGATGCTTAGAAATGCTAGATAAATATAAAAATACTTTCAAATGTCTACTGAAGGGATATATATGGTGTAAACATGGAGTATTTTCAAACTTCAGGATCATGCCATCGTCTGCAAAGCTGTCATGCTTTTCTTTAATAGCTACCATCAATTAGAAGCCTACTCTGTGCAAGGTGTTGCCCCACTCTGAAACCGTCCTTTGGGTAAGTGAGGCCCTGCTGGAGCCCCTCTCTCGATGGAGATGACTCGTCTGATCTGTGAGCCTCCTGTGTCCTCCAGCATCTTCCTCCTCCCTCTGTCTTTGCAGAGAACTGCCCACAGAGCACCAAGGTCTCCGATGCTCCTCCCATACACTCACCCACTGGTGCTCATAGGACCACAGAGGGGATTCTGGGCACAGTACCAGGGAGCCCCCCTTATGCCCAGATAGAAGCCCCACACTCCAACCTAGAACTAGGGACATTTTGGTTCTCCCTCCACCAGTTCTCTCACCTTATTTCTCAATTAGTTCAGAATCTGGGTAGGAGACTGAGTGTGGCTACCTGGAGAGGAAGGGGGGGGCTCCTCAAAGTCCTCACCATCCTGAGCATGCTGCCGTGAACCTTAACAATGATGAAACGGGCCAAATGCATTTGGAGGAATTAAGGCTCGAGGCATGTGGCTTTGAACTTCACTGTGTTTTACTGAGCATGGGCCAACACCGTTTTCAGCTGTGGCAGCTTACAAAGCTTATACGGGGTCATGGGACGGGAATTATAGTGTGCAGCTACCTTTTAGTGGTTATGGCAACATTGGGTAAATGCCAGATGAATTCTGTACATTATCTCGAATTTTCACAACAATCTTAAAAAGCAAAAATGACTGTATTTCAGCAAATCTTTAATGCTCCTGAATATAAGACACATCGCTATTTCATGTAATCAAAAGAAACAAAGGAAAAAAAAAAAAACCACTGCCCATTGAACTGCCACATGTTCATTGTGAGACACAGCCAAGTTTTAGAAATGTTAACATGTGGAGAAAAATCAGTCAGTCAATGAGTTACGGTGGTCACTTCATTTTTTATTCAAGGAAACTGAGGCTCAGAGAGAGGGAGTTGTCTTTGCATGACCACACACACAGAAAATGGCAAAGCCACGGTTCAACCCACCCCTTTGGATGCACAATGCACATTCTCCCAACTCCTAACCCATGGCCGAGGGTGCGCTGTAATTTTTAGGTGGATGATTTATTTCAAACATTAAGCATCATACATATTTGTTGACTCCTGCAGACTCAGCATTTTGCTCTGGCCTCAGGAGACCCAAATAATGTGAAATCAGGGCTCTTCCCTCATGGAAGTCTCAATCACCTCTTTTGATGACTCAAGAAAGAAACATAAACTTTAGGAACAGCTTCATAAAAGCACATGATTAAGTGTTGAACTACGCAGGACCGACTAAAACGCTAGCGGTCTTCAGAGCGGAATCAGTTGGGGGTAGTGAAAGAAACCAAGAGGAGGGGAAATGAGAATGAAGGAAGGCACCCCAATTCTGAGTTAGGACTCCGTCACCTGTGAGGGGATCTAGAGGAACAACTGCCACTTGCTGGGCACCTACTGGTTCACGCAGGACTTCTCTCTCAGCTCTTCAAAACATACCACCTGTTCTTTTGCCTCTGACTTTTTTTTTTAAGACTTTATTTATTTATTCATGAGAGACACAGAGAAAGAGAGAGGCAGAGACACAGGTAGAGGGAGAAGCAGGCTCCATGCAGGGAGCCCGATGTGGGACTCGATCCTGGGACCCCAGGATCATGCCCTGGGCTGAAGGCAGCGCTAAACCGCTGAGCCACCCAGGCGTCCCTGCCTCTGACATGCCATTCCATCTGCCTGGACCAGTCTTTTCCTGGCTCTGGACCTGGTTACCTTCTCTCTGTCCTTCACACTGACCTTTGGCACCACGTCCTCTATGAAGTCTCAAGTGATCCCCCGACCCAGCTGGGTTCCCTGGCTAAGGGCTCCTACAGCACTTCTCTTAAACGGCTTGCAGCCCAGTAATTATCTATGATTATTTACTTCAAAGTTTATAGTTACACATCCATTAGACCTGACCATTCCATGGTGGCAGGGACTTCCAGTTTGCTTACCACTCTACCTCCAGGACTGACATAATAGGAGCTCAATAAGTTGACTCAAGGGATCCCTGGGTGGCGCAGCAGTTTGGCGCCTGCCTTTGGCCCAGGGCGCGATCCTGGAGACCCGGGAATCAAATCCCATGTCAGGCTCCCAGTGCATGGAGCCTGCTTCTCCCTCCTCCTGTGTCTCTGCCTCTCTCTCTCTCTGTGTGTGTGACTATCATAAATAAAAAATAAAAAAAAATAAGTTGACTCAACGTCATCTTGACTGTGCGTTCACCAGCCTTATCTCATTTAATCCCTGAGACTACACTGTCAAGCAGGTACCATCATTTCTTCCATTTTACCAAATGAAATCAGTGAGGCTTGAAGAGATCAAGTAACTTAACCTACGTCCCACAACAAAGAAGTCAAACTCCAGCCAGATGTGCCGGACTCCTTATTAACCACTAGGCCATACCCTCCTCCCACTCAAAAGCAAAGGCATGGAGGCAGGAATAAAATGGCATTCCAGGTGACAGAGAGACTTACCTGGCTACAATGGATGGTGCATTTGGAATAGATTCAGATTACACATTTACTGAAGACCTGCCATATGCCAAGCAGTGAGCTGAGCACCTCTGACATGGGTTATCTTATTTATCCTATAGGTTCGGATTTATTATCTTTATGATGGAGAAATCGACTCAGACAGGCTAAGTAACATGCCCACCCACACGGCCGGTCAGCAGAAAGCCAATGTAGTGAGCTGTGGGTTAGGACAACAATGGACCCACAAGGGATTTTAGAGGATTTGGGAGCACAGTTTCGGGGGGAAAAAAATTCCTGACCCTGTTCCCCAAACTAAGTGACAGCTGTCTTTAGCCAACTGACATTTGGCAAATGTCAGTTTCCAACAACTTCTTCTACCCCACTCTGATCTTTAGTTAAGGGTTTTTGACAAAAGGCCGAAAATGTAACTGAAACACTAATGGACACTGCCATAATTAAACAGCATTTTAGAAAAGGCAAATCAACAGAAATTCACAGACTCAGCATTAGGTTCTATGTGAAACCCACGTCGGTACAGACTGTGTCCAAATCGAGGGGTGGCCCTTCAAGGCAAATTATGTGGCTCATTGCTAGGGCAAGCCAGGGTTGGAAGAGCCAAGTTACGGATCAGCTCCTCAGGGAAATTGAATTTGACACCTCTTTCCTCAGGAGATTGGGAATTATCCTTCCCAGCATGCACTTTAGAACACCCATGTCAGCCCATCTGCTATATAAATTTAGATCTCAATACAGTATGTAAAGGAACTTTCTGGAATGGTCATTAGCAGAGAGAAAAACTTCCAAAGGTCCCACCACTAAATGAAGACCCGCAGCATCTGTCTGAGCCTCCAGGGAGCCTGTCACCTGCTCTGCAGCTCTGGGGAAGGACTTCGAGGAGGTGTCTGGGAAGCTAGTCGGGCAGCAGTGTGCCGGGGGCTCAGACCTAGGTCTGAGGGGTCTAGCCAGCCCCTCTCTGCTGCTCCTAGCTGTGTGACTGTGGTCAAATCAAAAAATCTGAGGATCCCAACAAATATTGAAGGTCTGGGAGCTCAGACACTTTACCACCCATGTGAATGCGTCTAATGACATCACTGCTAAGTGTTGATCCAGCTCATGCTTTCCACTCAAGTCAGAGGGAAATCACTACTCCTGTTGCCCCTCTACTGCTCTATAACTTCTGAGAACCTTGGAGAAGGAACTGCGACCCGAGCATGGGAGGTTGAAGGGAACCTGAAGTCTGAGAAACAACTAGCTCTTAACAACACTGGAAAATAGGAAGAGGTCACTAGTGTATCTCTATGGAGAGAGAGAGAGCAATTACTGATCAATGGGAGGAAGTCAGGTAAGGTTCCAAAAAATAAAAAGGAAAAAAGGAGTCCTTGATACAAGTGGCTTCCCTGTAGAATGAAAAGAAAACTCTTAAAATGCTGAAGCCATGTTTTCTGCATACAAGGTTTGGCCGTAGAGAAAAGGAGAGCTAAAGTAGAGACGCTACCTCTAACAAATAAAACCGATTATATGGCAACGCTACTCTAACTGCGGTCGGGACCCGGTGAAGGTCCACAAACTGTTGTCAGGCTGCAAGGAGATGGGAGCTGACACCAGATACTATAAATCAGCTTTGTCACAAGGCACGTGGCTTGCTTCGGTTGGCTTTGCGTGTGCTTGTGTGCGCACCCAGACCTTCTCAACGAAGGAAGCGGTGGATTTATTGATATACACTGTGATACAAGCCCTTTATGTTGGCCCAATTGGTAATCAACAGTTCATAGACCGGCTGCTTTGGGGAGTGGTGTCAAAGGATGATGGGGTGGGGATTTCCCAATGGGGCTCTAATGAACCTGTGACAGCTCTTTCTTCATTCTGTGTAGCCTAACTCCCCCAAACTGCCAAGAACAGGCACCTCCGTGCTGTTCTTCAGTGCATCATGCACTGTCTCACCTAGACCAGTGTAGAGCCTTCATTCACAGATCCCCCCACTGGCTTCAAATTTTCGGACACACAACCCAAACCAGCCTCACGCTGCGACTCTACGAATTTTTTGAAATATATCTGAACATTCAGTCCTCTGCTCGGAATCCTCTGAGAGGTTCCCAATGCCTACGAGAGTAGGTGTAACCTTTTTGATCACCAACCATTCTCTACCACCCCTCAACCCCTGGGATTATCAGTCATTCTCCAAAACACATGCTATACTTTCATCCATCTGTGCTTTAAACTCACCTCATTTCCTTTATTCCGAATACTCTTTGCCTTCTATCCACCTATAAACTCCTACTCATCCTTTAACAGCCAGTTCAGATAACACCTGCTCTCAAAGTCTCATCGACTAGCCCGTGACTACATACTCAGATCCTCTTTGGGAAGCAGATTAGTGCCATGATGACAGGGCAGGCTCTGGAACTGGACTCCACGACTCCTGTCCATATAACCTTGGGCAAGTTATTTGACATTGCTGTGCCTCAGTTTCCCTGTCTTTTTACTCCAATATATTATGAGTTTTGAGAAGGTAGACGTTTCATGGGTATCATTTATCATTTCATCCCTGCCTGCAGCACTGTATCTGGCACATGGGAAGCGCTTAACAAAATGGGTTGTTCTATACATGCGGAAAGCTATAGCGGGGGAAGCTGGAAACTGGCTGAACTCCAGGCACTATCCATGGCTCAGAAAGGCAGTTCAGAAGAGAACTCCAGGCCTAAATTCCCGCAATCTAACTCACCATAACTACAGAAGGAGCCACCACTCTTGACTCAGACTATTGTACTCTCTGTGCCCTGGAAAGTGTCTATACTCTCCCACCTTCACTCTTGTTCCCTGAAGAGCGGGAAAAAGAAACTGCCTCCTGTCTCCATCATCACTCATCTCTGCTCAGACCACATAGGAGCCTGAAACAGTGGGGGGACCTCTGTGCTTGCCAGCAAGGGGCCTCACCAGGGTTCCCGACTCAGCCGCTCAACAGCTTCGTGATCTGGGGCGAACTCATAAACATTGCCCATTTTATCCTGATCCATAAAATGTGGACACCGTTTCTGCCCAGTTGTTAAGGAGAATAAGCAGGAAACACAAGAGTGTATAGTGTGCATTATAAAGCACTAGGTAAATATCAAGGGCTATTACTAGATAATAGTAAAAGCTACTAATTACCAGGTACTTACTTACTGACAGGCACTGTGCTGAGTGCCTTGTACGTTATCTTATTTAATCCGTATAAGCAATGCAGTAGCTACTATTATTCCAGCACTAATTAAGATACCTGTGAGCAAGAAAGGCTGGTTCTGCCTGGCTTAAGTTGTTTTGTTTTTGTTTTAACAAGGAGAAGACAGAGAAGAAGAAGGGGAATGGGTTTTTGGTTTTTCCTAAGATACTGGAATTGTTCAAAGAACTAATCAATCCCTAAATACCCAGGCCAGGCTGGATGGGGGCCAGGGGCAACCCCAGAAACTGCAGCAGCCAGTGCTGATGTACCTGCTTTCTAGACCGTAGGTATAATGGTGCATCAACACCAAGGAGTCCTTCCTCTGTATTTCAAACTTCTAGACTAGAGAAGCTAACTGGCCTGACTCAACCCGTGACCATGGCCAGGGGCAGAACCACACTGCACAGATTCTCCACTACTGCTGAGAAGAGGGAATTGTTTAGTAAGCCAATAAGACACTACTAAAGGGGTCTCCAATGGTCCCATTTTGTAAGTGAAGACTGATTTTGGAACTCACATTTGCCCAAGATCCTGTGGCTTGTAACTGATGAAGCTAGGAGTCAGACCAAGTCTCTGATACTAAAGAACTCGGAAACTTCCCTTTGCCTATTTTCCAACCAAATGGGTCCAGGAAATAGCTTCATGAATATTTTCACAAAATTATCAAAAATAAATAAGGATTCCTTCATTGGCTTCAGTGACCATCAGCTGGGTGGTTATGAGCCAACCTTTGCAGCCACCTCACCAAGACATCAATCCTGCCTCCTCCATTTATTGGCTACATGACTTTGAACAAGTTGCCCAACTTCTTTGGGACTCTGTGTAGGTTACTATGAGGATTAAGTGTAGTAATATATGTAAAGCATTTAAAACCATGCATAGGGCAAAAAAATCTCAAATAGCAGACATAATACTAAAGAACAACAAAGTTACAGGAGTCACACTATTTGATTTCAAAACTTACAACAAAGCTACAATAATTATAACAGCATGATATTGATGAAAGAATAGACATTAAATCAGTGGAACAGAACACAGAGTCCAGAAACAGATCCCCACAAATAGACTCAAGTGATCTTTGACAAAGAAACGAAAGCAATTCAATAGAGAAGGGATAGTCTTTTCAACAAATGGTGCTGGGACAATTGGATGTCCAAATGCAAAAAAAAAAAATAAAAAAATAAAAAAAAATAAGGAAGAAGCAGCAGCAGCTACACACAGACCTTACATTGCTCACAAAAATGAGCTCAAAATGGATCGTAGGCCTAAATGTAAATGCAAAACTATAAAACTTTTAGGAAAGAACAAAGGAGAACATCTAGGCTACCCTGGGTTTGAAGTTAAGTGTTTAGAGACAATCCAAAAACATGACCTAAGTTAGACTTTATTAAGATTAAAAATGTCTCCTGTGCAAAAGATATTGTTAAAAGAACAAAAAGATAAGCCACAGAAGGTTGTAGGTATTTGTATACACATATCTAACAAAGGACTTGTATCCAAAGAAATCATAGAACTTAACAACAAGAAAACCCAATTAAAAATGGATTAGGGAGGCACCTGAGTGACTCAGTGGTTGAGGGTCGGCCTTTGGCTCAGGGCGTGATCCCAGGGTTCTAGGATCAAGTCCCACATCAGGCTCCCTGCGGGGAGCCTGCTTTTCCCTCTGCCTGTGTCTCTGCCTCTCTCTCTCTCTGTGTCTCTCATGAATAAATAAATACAAATATTTTAAATAAAAATAAAAATGGATGGGGGGGCACCTGGGTGGCTCAGTTGGTTGGGTATCTGCCTTCGGCTCAGGTCGTGATCTTGGGGTCTTGGGATTGAGTCCCAGGTCTGACTCCCTGCTCCAAGAGGAGCCTGCTTCTCCCTCTCCCTCTGCCTACCACTCCTCTTGCTTGTGCGCTCTCCCTCTCCCCCTCTCCCTCTCCCCCTCCCCCTCCCCCTCCTCTCCCCCTCTTCCTCTCCCTCTCTCTCTCTCTCTCTAATAAATAAATAATAAAATCTCTTTAAAAAATGGATGGGTGGATGCCTGGGTAGTTCAGTCAGTTGAGTGCCCAACTTCTGACTTTGGCTCAGGCCACAATCTCAAAGCAATGAGATCGAGCCTCGCCTTGGGCTCCACACTCAGTAGGCAGACTGCTTAAGATTCTCTCTCTCTCCCTCTCTCTCTCTCTTCCCCTTTCCCTCCTACACCCCACCCCGTTCACCCACACACTCTCTCTAAAATAAATAAATAAATCTAAAAAAAAAACAATAAAAATGGATGAGGGATCTGAGCAGAGATTTTATGAAAAAGATACATTGATAGGAAAAAAGAATATGAAAAAATATTTGACATCATTTGTTACTAGGGAATTACAAAATAAAATAAGAATGAGATACCACTGTACACACATTAGAATGGATAAAATAAGAAAAAAAATGACAATGCCAATTGCTGGAAAGGAGACAGAGCAACAGGAACTCTCATTCTTCACTGGTAAGAATACAAAAGCAACAGTCAATTTAGAAGACAGATTGACAATTTCTTACAAAGGTAAATATAGTCTTAGCACACAATCCAACAATCTCACTCCAAAGGTATTTACCCACCTGATTTCAGAACCATGTCCATAGCAAAACCTGCATGCAAATGCTACAACAGTTTTATTCATAATTGCTAAAAAAAAAAAAAAAAAAAAAAAATCGGAAGCAACCAAGATGTCCTTAAACGGGTAAATGAATAAACAAACTGGAATATATTCATACAAAGGAATAATATTCAATAATAAAAGGAAATGAGCTATCAAGCCATGAAAAGACACCAGTAAGTTTCAAATGTGTATTGCTAAGGAAAAGAAGTCAATCTGAAAAGGCTGCATGCTGTAGTATTACATTCTATGACATTCTTGAAAATGCAAAACTATAGAGACAGTTAAAAAGTCAATAGTTTTGGGGCACCTAGGTGGCTCAGTCAGTTAAGCATCTGACTCTTGATCTCAAGGTCATGAGGTCAAGCCCTATGTTGGGCTTCACACCGGACATGCTGCCTACTTTTTTTTTTTTTTAAGTGGTTGATTGAGGGAGGGTTAAACAGATGAACAGGTGAAACACAGAATTTTTAGCATAATGTTTAATATATGCAAACTTTAAAAATCATTTAGAAGATTGGCGGAATCTCAGCATGAAGTGTAGAATGGGACAGAACAATCTAACTGTATTACAAACATAAGAAACAATCCTAAAAAAAATAAAAATAAAAATAAAAATAAACAATCCTACGAAATAGTGAAGAAAAATAAGTGCGACCCAAGTGACATTGGGAATGAAGAGCCTGCCCGTAAGCACGCTACTCTAGTTGATAAAGCTATTTCCATAGGGATGTGGATTAACAACTTAGTGATATCTATGTGTAGTGGACGGAACAATTAGGTAAACGCATGGCAGACGCGGTGAAGTTCATCACTGTTGGAGGAGATTATGGATGAGCCGGGGAGGAGGCTAGAAAGGCCTATATGGTCACTGATCAGAGCTGGAGATGTTAGTATGAACTCAGGCTTAACTTACTACAGATACAGATGGTTAGATGTAAATACAGTCATAGGTTAGGGTACACACGCGCGGGTGCACACACACACACACACACACACACACATGCATGCATTTCCCTCCTCTGACAGCTGAGAGGACCCATCAGCAACAGCACCCATCTAGCAACAAGCATACTGAGCCCAGATCCTGGTTCCTAATACTATCCTCCGATAAAAGTAACCAGGGATCCTTGGAGAAATAGACTGATTCTAGGAATGGGTCAGGGGGCGTACAACAGGAGCCTAGGATATTTCGTAGTGCCAGGAAATACGAAAGTGTTCAAAGACAACAATGAGAACAACATTCGCAAGGGTGGAGGCATGTCAAAGGGCACAAGGGCCAACAGAAAGAGTTCCCAGTGGTCAAGGTGCAAAAAAATTGGAGCAAACAAAATCACACAGTATTTTATTATAACCCTGAGTATAAAATAAATCTCCGCGAATCCATACCGATATAGATAAAAAATTGAATAAATACACAGGCCAGAAGAGATGAAATTCCCATGCAGAATTGCAAAAAAGGAAAAAAGGTTGTGTATAGATACCCTGCCATCCAGGAGGTGAAGCACGGCTCCCCACTCCTTAAGTGTGACTTTCTCCCAAGAGCATATTACGGATACGGGGGCAGAGGGGGTGACTTCCCAGGGAGGAAAGCTGCCGAACCACGCTTCAGCTCCCCGTGAAGTCAGCCCCACCGTGACAAGTCGCTACGCGCCCCCATAGGATGTGACACCGCTGCACTTGACGCCTGTGGTCTTCCTCTCAAAAACCCATAACCGCGTTCTCATCAGGAGAAAACCTCGGGCAAATTCCAACAGAGGGACATCCTCCAAAATACCTGACCAGGGCTTCTCAAAATCGCCGAGATCATCAAAAGCAAGGAAAGTCTGAGAAGGAGCCTCGGCCAAGGGGACCCTAAGGAGACACGGCCGCGCGGGTCACGGGTGTGTCGCTGGGATGGACGCTGGAACAAGGAAGGGACCTTGATCGGAACTTAGAAACCTGGACGAGCCTCGACTTTAGTTAACAGCAATGCATGGGTGTCGGTTCGGTAGTTGTGACAAACGTGCCACACGGGGGTCAGAGGTCAGTAAAGGAGGAACGCAGGTGTAGGGCTATAGGAATTCTCCGTAGCGGCCTCCCAGGGTCTCGGTAAACCTAAAACCATTCTAAAAACACAAAGATCACGGGAACAAACAGAAACAAGCCAGAGCTGGGACACGGGGACGCTGCGTCACGATTGGCTCTAGTGATGGTGGTGACCGTGTTCATGTACCTGGGGGGGGACGGGGGGAGACGGACACAGAGGACAGGGAAGGTTCGCTGAGTCCTTTCTGTACTTCCCGCACAAATGTAGGTGCGCAGACCCAGCCTGCCTACTAGCCACCCCACCACAACCCCCCTCGAACCCTGCACCCCCTCCAGGAATAGCACTGCCAGCAGCAATCCGGATTGACCCTGGTGGCCCTCTGGGGAGAAGAGGCCCCTCCATTCCCAAGATTAAAGGGGAGGTTGCCTCATCCTCCCCTCAAAGCTGACCAATGCATTCATTTGTGAAGATTTCAGGAAAGAGATGCTTGGTCATGCGGAGGAACTTGTCGAGGACCTGAGCCCGCCCAGCAGGGGCCTGATGACGACCCAGAAGCCCCAGGAGTCACAAGGGCGGCTTTGTCCCAGGGGGGCCTGCCCTGGCACTCCCCAACCCCTACTCGATGGAGCGTCTCCTGGCGGTCGGGCCCGGCCCCCAGGCCCCCACCCCTGGACCCACAGGCTCAACCAGGCCCTGGCACCCCCCAACCTGCAGGCCACCTGCTGAGGCCACCCTGCACCCTCTACACCCGCAGAGGGAAGCGCAGGCTGCAGGGAGATGCAAAGGTACAAATAAGACCAAATCTTTCAAAAGCCCCCGGGTTACCACCCTGCAGTTCATTAGTGAGGCACGAATAAGCAGGGACTGTGCTTCAGGTGCAACAGGAGCTTGCAGACACCTGGCTGGGGTGGGGGAGCATGGTTCCCCAACACACCTCAGGAGCCCAGCTGAGGCCCCCAGGACCCCCCAGGAGCCACCCAGGAGCCCCCAGGAGCACCCCGGAGCCCTCCAGGAGCACCCAGGAGCCCCCCAGGAGGCACAAAGGAGCTTCCAGAAGCACCCAGGAGCCCCCAGGAGCCATCCAGGAGCCCCCAGGAGCCCCCAGAAACACCCAGGAGCCACCCAAGAGCCCTCCAGGAGCCTCCAGGAGCCCCCAGAAGCCCCAAGGAGCCCTCTAGGAGCCCCCAGGAGCCCCCAGGAGCACTCAGGAACACTGAGGAGCCATCCAGGAGCACCCAGGAGCCACCCAAGAGCCCTCCAGGAGCCTCCAGGAGCCCCCAGAAGCCCCAAGGAGCCCTCTAGGAGCCCCCAGGAGCCCCCAGGAGCACTCAGGAACACTGAGGAGCCATCCAGGAGCACCCAGGAGCCACCAGGAGCCCTCCAGGAGCCCTCCAGGAGCCCCCAGGAGCCACCCAGGAGCCCCCAGGAGCACCCAGGAGCCCTCCAGGAGCACCCAGGAGCCCCCCAGGAGGCACAAAGGAGCTTCCAGAAGCACCCAGGAGCCCCCAGGAGCCATCCAGGAGCCCCCAGGAGCCCCCAGAAACACCCAGGAGCCACCCAAGAGCCCTCCAGGAGCCTCCAGGAGCCCCCAGAAGCCCCAAGGAGCCCTCTAGGAGCCCCCAGGAGCCCCCAGGAGCACTCAGGAACACTGAGGAGCCATCCAGGAGCACCCAGGAGCCACCCAAGAGCCCTCCAGGAGCCTCCAGGAGCCCCCAGAAGCCCCAAGGAGCCCTCTAGGAGCCCCCAGGAGCCCCCAGGAGCACTCAGGAACACTGAGGAGCCATCCAGGAGCACCCAGGAGCCACCCAGGAGCCCCCAGGAGCCCCCCAGGAACCCCCCAGGAGCACTCAGAAGCCCCCCAGGAGCACCCAGGAGCCCCCCAGGAACACTGAAAAGCCATCCAGGAGCACCCAGGAGCCCTCCAGGAGCCCCCCAGGAGCACCCAGGAACCCTCCAGGAACCCCCAGGAACCCCCAGGAACCCCCCAGGAGCACTCAGAACCCCCCAGGAACCCCCAGGAGCCCCCAGGAGCCCCCGAAAAGCCGCCGCGGACAGGTCGCTCCGGAGCCACGGAGGCCGGAGTTCCCGGCGCTGCGGCTTTGAGAGTGGGGACAGCGCCCTCTGGTGGGCGGCACGGGGCCCTGCACGCGGGTGCAGCCTGCGCCCAAGGCAGGTGCAGTGTCCCGGGCGGGTCACCGCGGGTGCAGCCTGCGTGACCTCAGGGCGCCCCGAGCCTCGTCCGCCCACACAGCACGGGTCCCGGGGGGACGGACAGGTCCCCGTTCAGGCCGCCTGCGCCCGGGGCGCCGCCGCTCCTCTTCCGATGGGGGGGTGGGGGCTGGGGGGGGTGGGATGGGGTGGGGGGTGGGGGGGAGAGGGGTGGGGGGTGAGAGGGGTGGGGGGTGAGAGGGGTGGGGGGTGAGAGGGGTGGGGGGTGAGAAGGGTGGGGGGTCTCTGCCCCGGGCCCACAGCTCGTTCTCCACCCCGAGAGGGAGCCGGCATCTCCCGGCCGCCGCTGGACATCAGGCCAGCTCAGGCAGCCAGCAGTAAAGGTCCCAACTGGAGAGAAGGGGGTGGGAGAAAACAATAGAAAAAGCCCATTTCCAAAGCGCCCACCTTTGGATAAACACCAACAAGGCGATTTCCTGAAGGCCACACAGCATCCCCCAGACACAGGCAAGTGAGCAGCAGCGGGGCTCCGTCCAGGGCCCCTCAGGAGAAGGCGAAATAAAGTCACCCAAAGCAAAGCTGTGTTGGTTGCTTTAGACGAAATAAAAATACAGCTTTTATTTAAAAGTTAGCAACACAGAACAAACTATCCCAACAATTAAAAAATTAAAAAAAAAAAAGTTTGAGTGGAAAAGGCAGGAATGGACCTGACTGAAGTCCCCTCCCCCGAACAGCGTGTTGGCTGGAGGGGGTCACTTGGTCTCACCTGCGCGCAGTGGGGCGGGCGAGGAGGCCCAGGGGTGGGAGCAATTCCAGGGGCTGGTGTGGCTCCCAGGGGCTGGCAGGGGCTCTCCGGGCCAGGCCCTATGCCTCTGGAGCCCCGGGAAGCAGGGCTGGGGTGCCTGGCTTAGGGCAGTTGTTCTGGCAGCAAGAGGGGAAGGACAGAAGGAGACACTAGGGGTGTCCTTCGCGGACAGGCAAAGTCGTGCCATGCGAATAGCCGATACCCGCAAGACAATATACCCACGACTGTATTCAAAGGGATGCAAGTTCCCGCGGCCGAGCCGAACCACCAGCCACCTCTCGGGTGGCACAGTGGGCAAGAGTGACGCATCCGTTCCCCAGGAAGATCTAAGGAAAGACGCCGGGGACCACGGCGGAGGAGAGATTTAACAGGTTTGCCCCATTGCTGGGAGCCAGGTGCACCCCCTTAAGAACCGTGCACACCGAACACCCAGCAATTCTCAGGAAAGACTCGCGCAGGCTTTTCCCACGTGAAGACCTGGTTCTCCAGCTTCGGCGGGTTCGCAGCGTGAGACCGAAACCTCTGGCTCCGCAGAAACAAGAAACCGGACACAGAATTCAAGTGCCCGAGTGTGTCCAGGAGTCGGGGACGCGGACGAAAGCTCTGGATCTCCCCCTCGCTCCTCCAGGGCCCCCGCGCAGAGCTGCGGACCCCGTGGCAGGCCTCGCCGGCCTGGGGAGCTGGAGTCACAGGGATTGCTCCCCGTGCAAACGTCGCCGGCCTGCTGGGGTCCTTGGTTTCTGCAGGAGGCCGGGGCCACCGGCCCCCCTAGCGCGGTGCTGCGTGGCCAAGCCTGGCCCTTTCCTCCCGAGGAGCGGGGCCCCCAAACACACGATGTGCAGCCGTCCCGGGCCTCCCCGCTCCCGGCGGGACGAGCTCACGAGCTGCCCTTCAGTGAGAGGATTTGCACCTGGTCTGGAATAACCTGGACGGTAACGAGCCGCCGGCGTTAAAGCGGAGGCCGCAGGGCTCCTCTCCAAGGGATCGGCCGTGCCCTTGGAACAGCAAAGAGCTAGAAAGACCGAGTAAACACTGGAGACATGACAATGACAAAAAGACATGAATAATAAATGCCTCCGAAAATATGATCTTCCTGGGAGACTTTATTTACACACTCAGCCGTTTTTCGCTCTTTCTCTGGCTCTCAAAGGGGATTTAATCCCTCTGACAATTTTTCACTCGGGAAAAGACTAACAAAGCCACGCCGGGGTGGGAAATATTGTAATATTGTTCCATTAATCAGGGGCAGCGTCCCTCGTAAATCATCACAAATTTAAATTTCTGCCTGGAGTAGCCAAGTGGAAGGAGCACTAACGTGGGAGCGAGAGACGGGATCCTTGTGACCCTACAGCTCAAAACCTGGCCCCCTCGGAAGACCGGCCCTTGCTGAGTCCTGAATTCACTCTGTTTGAGCAAGCAAACCCCTGGGATCCCGTAGAAGGGGCCCAGGGGGGCTAAGGGGCTCCATCACAGCCAGCCTGCGCCCAGCACCGGCGTAACTGGGGTCACTGGGAAGTCTGGTGCGACGCTACAGCCCAGACTTTCCCCGGGGGACCACGCTCCAGTGGCCACAAGGCTTGCTGTGGCCTTCCTCGCCGTCCCCTCCCCAGCTGTCACCAGTGTTTCTGGGGGGGGGGGGGGGTTCATCGCCCAGGAAGGCTTCTGCGTGAACTCAGACTAGGACAGGGGGTCCTACGCCTTCCTCTCGGGGGCTCAGTCTTCTCAAATGGCCTGTCTTTATGCGGTTGATGCTTCCTTGAGATGTAGGGAACAGGCAACGCTCTCCAACAGGGCTGACTGGAGCGGAAGCTTCTGGAAGTCGCACTCGGTGTCCCTGCCTCCCCGCCGCGATCGCAGGGCAGCTCCTGCGGGGTCCCAGGATCACCAGCAAAGGCAGAGGCGGTGATCCAAACGCATCTCCCCTCCCTGCAGCAGAGCTTAGGGCCACGATCCCAGGTCCTGGGGGACGGGGTTTCCCCAGGAAGGGCCCCCATGCCAGTGGTGTCAGGCTGGCAAGCACCTGAGTGGGAGGGGGTGGGCCTGAGGATTCAAGGGTCCTAAGTGGTTGAAATACCAGGCCACCAGCCCGGCGTGTGACAGAGGTGCCCAGAGGCCCGGCTCCCTGAGACCTGGACAACCTGCCGCTTGCAGAGACAGGCCGAGACCTGCCCAGGCAGCACCGCTGCACACGCAGGCCACCCGCAGAGCATCTCCGGACGGACCCCTGTGCCCTGTCTCAGACGCCGTCACGGTCACCATCCAGACCGAGGGGAAGCGGGAGCCAAGCGGTGAGCACCCAGGGGTGGCGGACCCGGGGGGGTTTCACTGTGCCCAGCTCCGCACAGGCCAGGCTCCCAGGGACCCCGCTGGCCCTGCCCGGCAGCACTGCTTCCCCCGGCAGGGTCCCAGAAACGCGCACGACCCCTCGGGGAGTCTGAGGTCACAAGGACAGGAAGGACGGAGAATAGGCCAACACGTCAAGGAAATACCAGGACGGGAGACGCCAATGATCAAGAAGGAAAAAGGCGACTCCGGGGGAGCAGTCTGCCCGGACGGCGACAAGAGGCAACCGCACACTCACCAAAGGGAGAGCCGACCTGATGCACCACTCTTGGCTTCCTTTAAGGAAGAGAGTGAGCAGGAATACGAGAGGAAAGGCAACAGGAAAGCTGACGTCAACCTCAAAGAATTGTGCCCTTCACCCCAAAGCACAGCGTAAAAGCCAGCCCGCCAGGGTGGTGATGGGTGAAGATGCCTTCGCAGGTAACAGAAAAGCAGGGCGACGGCGCACTGGGGAGGGCACTCGAAGGGATGAGCCCTGGGTGTTATGCTCTATGTTGGCAAATTGAATTTAAATTTTAAAAAGTGTAAAAAAAAAAATCACATTTCATTTAAAAAAAGAGTCTCTGGGCAGCCCGGGTGGCTCAGTGGTTTGGCGCCGCCTTTGGCCCAGGGCCTGATCCTGGAGACCTGGGGTCGGGCTCCCTGCATGGAGCCTGCTTCTCCCTCTGCCTGTGTCTCTACCTCAATCTCTCTCTCTCTCTCTCTCTCTCTCGTGAATAAATGAATTAAAAAAAATCTTTAAAAAAATTAAAATTAAAAAAAATAGTCTCTTAAAAATGGGGACTAAAAAAATGTGACCTTCAGCCCTAGAGGGTCTTAGAGGTCATCCAGCCCAGTTTCCTCATCCCGCAGCAGAGGAAGGGGGATCCAGAAATGCCAGGCTGCAGAAGCCCCCCATTCTCAACAGAGCTCTTTCCAGCACCGCTGCTGCAGAGAACAAATCCACATCACCCTTATGCCCGAGGGAGGGCCGCTGTGTTCAAGAATGACTCCCTATGGGGCACCCGGGTGGCTCGGCCGGTTGGGCACCTGCCTTCTGCTCGGGTCACGATCCCAGGGTTCTGAGATCGAGCCTCGCCCCAGGCTCCCTGCGCAGCTGGGGAGTCTGCTTCTCCCTCCCTCCCTCTGCCTGCAGCTCCCCCTGCTTGTGCTCCCCACTCCCTCTAAAACAAATAAATAAAATCTTAAGAAAATGAAAAAGAAAAGAAAAAAAGAACGTCACCATATCATCCCAAACGCCCCCTTAAAGTCCTCCTTTGCTTACAGATCTACGTATCAGCTACTAGGAAATGCCAGACCCCAGGGAACGTGCTCCTGCCCACAGCGCGACAGTCCCCTTCAGGGTGAGCCTTTTCTTTCCCATGTCTGGACTCGGCCGACTGAGATCAACGACGAAGCGCGGGCTCCTCGCCTTACTTAGCCGGATGCCTCGAGAAGGCGAAATCCCGCACGTCTGTCTTGGAAACCAAAATGGTTTGCCTACCACGTGTCAGGCACTCAAGGATGACAACAGATTCCGGCCCCCGGACCCACGTACCAGACGCAGAGGGCAGATCTCGGCCGCTTGGCGACTGATCACCAGGTGGCCGCGCACTGGGCTCCACGTGCATTATCTGATCGGGTTCTTGGCCACAGCACGCCGGGGCAGGCATGGTTATCCCCACGTCACAGATGAAGAAACTGAGGCTCCGAGAGGAAAGGGTCGACTGTGGCTCCGCAGCTAGGAAACGGGGGACCCTGGGCAGAAAGGTCAGCCTGGTTTCAAGCCTTTGTTACCCTACCTCCCAAAGGAATGCTTTTTTTTTATCCATTTAGGTGATCGCCACCTTGGAACAGGACAAACCTAAGTTGGGGATATAAGAGAAAATAGAAAAGGGCTGAATCAGAAAGGGCTCGGGGGATTCGGGAGGCTTTAGGACGGAGAGGACAGGTTGGCTTGGCTGCCAGGGGACAGGAGACAGGCTGTGGACGAGAAGGAATGACAGCTTCCTGTGGCTCGGGAGAAAGCCAGCCTCAGCGGCCTTCACACTCGCGTGGGGCCCAGGGCCGCCCCAAAAAGACGTGCTTTGCAAAAAAGAGCATTGCTGTTTCCCAGCATCTGTGTATACGCGTCTGGATTCCCTCGGACAGGAGGGAGGGGAAGCCAGTAACAGACAGAAACAAATAAAAAATATTGGGGGGGGTGGAATATATAGTGGGGGAAAATGTAAACACATTTGCCTAAAAGCTGAAACCTATTGCCCAACAGTGGGGGGGGGGTGCACAAATGAGCCCAGAAGGAGAGGAGCCCCGGGGCCCGTCACAGCCCCCCGCATTCCTGGACCACTCTGCTCTCCTCCCCGTGAGGAGCAAGTGAAATTTCTGCCCCCCCCCCCCCCCCCCGAGCTTTGTCACACACCAAAGAAATGCCTTTCGGGAGAAGGGCAGTGTCTGGAAAGGACCGTCCCTGTTCACAGCCTCCTGGGGCCACGGGCTGCCCCCCACCCGCGAGGTTGGCGGTGCCCCGCGAAGGGGCGTGGACACCGAGGCCCCAGGCCCCGTGGCAGTTGAATAGTGGCCAGGAAAGGCCCTGGGAGACCCGGCGAGATGGCAAGGCAGCGGGCGAGGGATGCACGCCAGGGAAGAGCGGGCCATCGACCATGGCCACAGGCGCAAGGGGCCTCTGGGGTTCTCAGGCACTCACTTCAACCCGCTTGGGGACCCCCAGATGCTGGGCACTGCTGCCCGGGCCGTGCAGGCCCCCCACCCACCCGCCACCCAGGTCCTCCCGGGCCCATGAGGGCAGAGAAGTAGGTGTAAGGGCCACACAGACACGCCAGGCCCCGAAGATGATGTAGGACGCTGGGTCGGTTGGGGCAGGAACACGGAGGGGGGGGCCTCAGGGAAGACGGGAGGTGTCCCACCTTCATTTGACACCAAAGAGCAAGGGAGCTCTCAGGAGAAAATGCTTGGAAAAGGCCGGAGGTGACCTACTGGTGGTAGCAGTTAGGCCGGGGTGGATTAGAGGCCCCCGGGTGGCTCAGTGGCTGAGCATCTGCCTTCAGCTCAGGGCATGACCCCGGGGTCCTGGAATCGAGTCCTGCGTCGGGCTCCCTGCAGGGAGCCTGCTTCTCCCTCTACATCTCTGCCTCTCTCTCTGTGTCTCTCGTGAATAAATAAAATCTTCAAAAAAAAAAAAATCCAGGATGAATTTGAAGATACTAAACATGCAGCTGCACATGGGACCATGAGACACGGCATCAGATATAGAGAGAAGCACGGAGCGGAGACACCAAGGAAGAGGCTGGAAAGTGCATTTCACTGCACCCCAGTCTCGCTCGATGCTCCCCAAGAGAGGGTCCTACCAGGAGAGACTTTCGGGAATGCGGCCGCAAACAGCCCAATCCCACCTGGCAGGGTATCAACGGCCCTGGGCCGTCCTGGGGTGACACCAACAAACGGGACCGCGTTTAATTCTGTCTAGATGGGCGTTTTGCATTCTGTCCCTGATCAATTAACGTTTCAGGGGCCGAGGGGGGGCAGGATACCTACTAAAACCTGGCAGGATAAACTGCGAAATGCTGACCAAGAGGGAAAGTAATAAGATCCTGTAAATCGGAAGCAAGAGGATGGATTTCCAAAGGGAGAGTAACAGCCAGATGACAGGCCGGGGCAACCACCTGCCTGGGAGCGGAGGGGTGTGCGGGGAAGGCGGGCGCAGAGGAGGAGGCCTGAAAGTCCAGGCTGCCACGATGCCACTAACAGGATCCTCACGAATGCCTCACTCAAAAGTCGAGCCACCTCCTGGGAAGGAGCAATGAATGCTAACTCCCTCCTTCTGAAAGCCTCCCATCTGACGGCAATAAAAACAAGGAATTAAGAAAGGGATAATCTTACTTTTTACAAAAAAAAAGAGAGAAGTTCCGGCCTCAGACAGGCAGCATTCTGGATCAGCCCGGCAATCAATCCTGAGGCGGGTGGGAAAGGATGGTGAATTCTGAAGACAGCAAGAAAAGGAGAAAGGGTTGTTTTGAATTAAGCCTCATTTAATCAGGCCAGGGAGGTAAAGAACATCTCAGATCATTAATCCTGAAAAGCACATCTTGTCCACTCACGCAGACAGGTATGATGCAAGCATCCCTTCTCTTGGGCTGTTCAGCAGTCTGCCTGTATTTACTAAATTGCCTTCCACCTTTTAGATGGCCACAAGTTTTTAAAAAGCAAAGGCCTAGGAAGCTATTTATGTTTATTGCCCAGGTTGGCTTGGAGGGCCCACCCGTACAGGCCAGACCATCGACGTCACCTCCTACTCAGAGAGCTAGTTTGTAAATTGATCTCTTGTAAGTCCACATTGGAAAAAACATACGCACACACAAAAACTTCCACCCAACATAAATTTCTTTTCTGATTCCAGTATTAACGAAAATGCACTGAGACTTACACATGTGAAAGTTTTACAGCCCCTATTAAACTGTCACGGGAAATTTATATTTACCTCATTTTTCAACATATATAGAATTCACTTGCTAGCTCATAAACGGCATCTATTTTGTGACGTCATGGCAACTGCATTCATGCAGACAGAGCCGTTTAAGCAGCCATGTGGTCCCGAATTAGAGTTTCAAGTCACTAATGATCATTTTAAAAGAACAACACACAAAGAACAAAGAATAGTATTTTGGCCCAGAGGTATTCGGTAGATCGGTGCTTTTTCCAATAATCATGTAAGGGACTTGTCAAGCTGCAGGTTCTGATTGGGAAGATCTGGGGTGAGGCCTGGGATCCCACATTTCTAACAAGCTCCCTGGCGATGCCCATGTTGCTGGTACATACCCCACTCCTTTGAGGAGCAAAGCAAGAAACCATCTTCCAGGACCGAAACCTAAGGGAAGGCAATGTGGTTTGATGAGTAAAGCTGGGTAAAAGTGACTGAGTCGTTTTCTCAGTTTGCCTGGTGATTCCTGCCGGACCTTCTGGATAAGCACGGTCACCCCTCATGTCTGGGAAGATGTGGAAAGCTCACGTTCTAAAATCCTACGCGCAAAATGAAAAAGAGCAAATACAAAGGGAAGATAGGACATTGTCGTAATAGTATAGCTTTGGTGCCAGGCTCTCTGAGCTGTTAAAAATAATAAAGAGGGAGGTCCTTAGGCAGTTATAAGCTGAGGTCCAAAATTTGGATTTTTATAAAAACCCAGAAGATTCTCAGGAGCACACAAGTTCTAGACAGGTTACTGCAAGATACGTATCCTTCTCATTTTGCAAGAGAGAAATTAGAAACTCGGAAGATGTCCAAGTCCACCCAACTCCTGACGGAGCTAAGATTCCAACCTAGGAGGTCTCTGGCACCGAGTCAGGAGCTCTTTCCTCTAAATTACACGGCTCGCCAGGAAGATCACCAACCAGCAGGTTTGAGAGAATCATCGATGCCAAATTTTCCAGAAATACAGGTATTAGGAACTACAGGGGAGTTGGGTTAACAAAAGTGGGGATGGGGAGGGAGACAGGAGGATGGTTACTTTATTAAAAGAATTGGTGAGCATTAGGAGCCAGCAGGGGCTCACAGTCCAGAGGGAGTGACGGCTCCACGGGGGGAGGGGGATCAGTCACCGTTTCCCTCACTGCAGACGGCAAGCTCCTGGGGCACTGCCTCGTTCACAACAGGTGCCTAATAAAGACACACTGTGCGACTGAACAAATGGATGAACAAAAAGGCCCATACACTCCAACATCGACGGAGCTGCTGAGTTCTTACCAGAGGACAAGTGCGATGGATATAAAAATAATGATTAACACACAGTCCCTGGCTGCAAACATTAGCATCTATTCTCCTCATAGTTTGTTTGGAAAGAAAGTTGTGGTTTCTTGCTTACGTGACATCTGATTTCTCCCTTCCTCCTCCCGTTTCCTTGGCCTCTGGACAGACGTAGTGGCTTTTTCTTCTTCCTTAGGGGAAAGGAGCATGCTGACCCACCCTCCCCTTCTGGGCCCAGGAGCCTGCTCTGACCCGCGGCCCCCATTTCTCAGCGAGGTGTCAAAGGAAGTGGCAAAAACGCGGGCTCTCGAGTTTTAAAAACCTGGTTCATTGGGACACCTGGGTGGTTCAGTGGTTGAGCGTCTGCCTTTGGCTCAGGGCGTGATCCTGGGGTCCTGGGATCCAGTCCTGCATCAGGCTCCCTGCATGGAGCCTGCTTCTCCCTCTGCCTGTGTCTCTGCCTCTCTCTCTCTCTCTCTCATGAATGAAAAAATAAAATCTTAAAAAAGAAAAGAAAAGAAGAGAAAAACCTGGTTCATCTACTGAGCACTTCCCCGTGGTGGCCGCTGCTCTGAGACATTACTGGCATCCATCATTTGGTTCCCACAGCAACTGCGTGAAGTGGCATGACACAATTTTGCAGACGAGGGGACTGAGGCCAGAAAGGCTAGTAGTGACTTGCCCAAGGTCAGCCAGCAAGGAAGTGGCCAAGCGGATTAAAACCTGGGCAGTCTGACTCTAGAGCCGGCTCCACCAACCAGCACTCCAACTGCCTCTCTAGGTGAAGACCTCAGGGACCCCACAGTCCTCAGTCCGCATCAGAGTCACAGACTTCATCCCACGCACATGTTTGGCGCCTTAAACTGTGAGGCAATAACCCCACCTGCTTCAGTAGTTAAGAAGATAGCCTCTATTCCTTTTCAAACAAAAGCTTGATACCGTCCTCCCGAGTTCTTACCTCAACATGAGAGTGCCAAAATGTAATTTATTGAACTGATAAGGAAAATGTTTAGGATCCTGCAACATAAAGAGGCAAGAAAAAAAAAATAAAGGAACACAGTGTCTGATATTATATTCCAATGGAACTACTCCATTTATTTGTTTTTCGTGTGTTTTAAGTCTTCTTCTTGGATAGAACCTTTTCTTGGACAAAAAATGGGTGCTCTGAGTCTGTCTATTATACTGCCATATACTGCCGAGGGTCTGAACCCTCCCATTTCAAATACACACACACACACACACACAGGACTTGGCAAGAAGTCCATATTGGGTCCTGGGCAAGCACCTTTGTGATCACCTAACAAGACTTTGACAAATGAGTTTGCTAATGGGACCTTCGAGCAACTGGAGAGGAATTGCGTGTTCTCCAGCACTGTAAAAAAATCCGCTCCTTTTTAAGGACAGAAGACAAGTTAGTGGTAAAGAGATTACTTTTTAAATACATCTAAAGTTAGTTTTAAACCCCTTTCTGCCAAGATCCATTTCATTAAGTGCAAAAATAGGTTCCTTCTCGCCACCCAGAAAGCCTACCATAAGGGTAAACAGGATAAGTTGAATTTCCCTAAAAATTTGTCTTAAAAAAAATTTCACTATACACTAGCTTAGGCATCTCGTTTCCTTGTGATCAGAGCGTAATCCCCCCTTCTCCCTGTCTCTGCTCTGGCTGCAGGCCAACATCTTCAAACCGAACAAAGCCGAAGAAAGAAGAGAGGAGAGACACGGTGCACCCAGGTCTAATCCTCCACATGAATTGACCCGACGTAGCTCACAGTGACGTGGGCCTGAAGCCGATGTGAGATGCAGAAGAAAGAGTCAGGTGCTTGAGACGGTGAAGTGTGCCCTGGACCGGCTGGTTCGGCCCGCTGCACTCGCTGGGCAGCCAGAGCTGGCTGCACCCCCCACCCCCCGGCTGAAAATGTCCCGAACATGCTCCTTCCCTGTCTTCACAAAGACTACAAGTTCTCTCTCTCTCTCTCTCTCTTTTTTTTTTTTTTACAACACACATTTTCTTTATTCATAAATGAGTCGGACTCCAACAGGGTCTATCTTGGCTTCCTTCTCTTCCGTCTCTCCCTTCTCTCAATACCTTCCTTGAGCTTCCTGGGATCACCCCAAATACACTTCTGTTCACATTCCTGGGTGGAAGTCGACGGTCTCCTTTCTGATCACATCCCAGAGCTCCTTCTCTTGTTCCAAAATGATGACCAGATCTGGCTTCCATACAACAAGACCCAAGAAGAGGAGGTGTCCGTCGTCCTCTAATATCACATCCCTGTAGAGTTCCCGCTGAGTGTGCTTCAGGCACCCCCACTCCTCCTGAGAGAATCTATGGCCACATAGATCCTGAATGTCAGCAGTCCTTGAGAACTGGCCATTTCTTCTTCTTTCGCTTTGTCCTCTAGATTTCTTTCTCAGAAGAGATTCATGGAGAAATCCCAAGTTCTCTGATAAACGGTATTTGAGGTCCTTCAAAGTTTTTGTTCCCACTCTACTTATCTCCTGGTGGCAGAGATGGCTAACTGGCTCCCATTGCTCCCCTCAACAGATCCTGCATGCCACCCAGTTAGAGGTGACAGCATGGTCCCTCCTCACAGCTGTGGGAGGTCATCTGTGAACCCTGGGGGGGTAGGGGCAGGTGGCTGGAGCGCCACATGCAACCACACCTCATGAAAAGGAGGCCACCTTCCCTCCACTAACCCCTGGCCAGTGGTAGGAGTTGCACACCAACTGTGAGCAGGTAGGGGCAACAAGCTAGGAGACGGGGCCACCGAGGCCAAAGAGACCGTTGTCCCCAGAAGACATCTTGAAGCAGAGCCAACTGCCCTTTCTAAATATCCAGCTACCTCTTGACTGTCAGGTGACAGAGAAACTTGTATATGATTTAGTTGCCACTAGTTGTTTTTTGTTTTTCGGGGTTTTTTTAATCTCTCTGTCACAAAAGCTTAGCTTCTTCCCTAACAAATTCACTATCCCGGACTCCCGTCCCAACAAAGATGGACTTTGCCCACCCTTCTAAACGTTTCCTCCCGTCTCCACGTCTGTGCCTTTAGGGGTACCTGCCCACTATGGGGTGTCCTCTTCCAGGCCAAATGCGTTCACTCCTCAAGGCCCTGGCATTAACAGATCCCTGCTCCTCAGAAATTCTGTGGCCCTTTTACTCTGAAACGTTGGCTCACTGGAAAGAACTCTGCCCCATGAGTACAATCCTTCGTGTCTTCAAGGGAAGGGCAATGGCCACCGATGCTGCATCCCCCCTCCCGTGAAGCCCAGAGGAATATATCCTTAAACCCTGGTTGTCATGAAGAGACAAAAGCACACGCTGAACACCTAGCACAATGGAGACACTCAGACAATCTGGCTTGTTGCTTTCATTTCTGGACAGGAGGAGCTATCCGTGTTCAAAACCTTGTCATAGAATGTCATAGAATCCCTGGCATATACCAGGGATTTTAATAAATCCTTCACATCACAAAAATAGCCAAGTGTTGTTGTTTTCTCCCCAGGCTTTATTTTTATTTATTTATTTATTTATTTATTTATTTATTTTATTTTATTTTATTTTATTTTATTTTATTTGCTACAAGCAAACATGATTCTGACCATCTGCATAAAAGGCAAGCTTCAGTCTTTCACACTTAAAAAAAAAAAAATGCATGCTATCAGGGCACCTGCGTGGCTCAGTCAGTTAAGCATTTGACTCTTGGTTTTGGCCCAGGTCGTGATCTCAGGGTTGTGAGATTGAACCCAGTGTCGGGCTCTAGGCTCGATGTGGAGTCTGCTTGAGATGGTCTCTCCTGCTCCCTCTGGCCCTGTTCTCATGCTCTCTCACTCTCTCTCTCTCTCTCTCTCTAAAATAAATAAATCTTTAAAACACACATACACACGCTATCTTTCGTTAGATCTTGATGTCTCTCCGCTGACCTGGATTCTGTAGGAGTTCAAGTGACTTGACCACAAGCCCTCCAGGGGCCACGGGGCCACCTAGGAGTTGTGGTTTGCCTCAGGGGTGGGCTGTAAGGTTTCAGACTCCCTCAGTTTGGCACCGCAGTGGTTGGGCCACCTGTCAGCCTGTCCCGAGATACACAAGGTAGGCGGATTTCCTGAGTCGTAGACAAGAGGAGCTCTATCTAATCTGGGAATGGCACAGCTCTGAGAACTCGCCTCGATCCACTGCAGAAATCCCCGGCTATGCAAGATGTCTCAATTGTGCCTTATAAAACAGACCATGCTGGCCAACACAAACGTGCTTCAGGGCTGCCACAAAGGAGACTGGCATGGTCCCTGGTGCCAGCTCAGGAGACAGAGCTGCCAGGGACACCACAGCATGGGGCAATGCAACCAAATCTCCAGGCGACAGAAAGTGTCCTCTACCCATCCCTGCTTGCATCCAGATGAACTCAGGCCATTAATCATTTCAAGAAATATTTACTCCATACCTACTATGGGCAAGTCACAGAGAATACAAGGAGGAAGAAAACAAAGACTTGAGATTTTTAAAGCTCTATACGAGGGGAAGAAATAAACAGGTAGCTTCAATACGATCTAACAAACACTACGCTAAAGGAGTACAAGAACCCTGGGAGTGGCTCGAGATGGGGACAGAAAGGTAGGCCGGGCACTCCCTGGGTGCCGGGGGAGCAGCAGGGATGAATCCCATCCCCACCAGACTCCAGGTAGGTCTTGAGCCGCCTCTCTTCTGCCCCTCACCTAGCAAAAGGAAGGCTTTGCTTTCTCCAGCAGCACTGTAAGGGCAGCCAAAAGTACAGGGGCACGCGTCACCCATGGTGTTAATGAAACACCCCGAACATGCCAAACGGGCCGAATGCGGAACTCCCCTCTCCTCAAGAGATCTTGATGTCTGCTTCCACTGAGCATCAGATTAATCCCTTTCACCATCAAAATCAATAAGAGCTGAGACAAGAGACAAGCAGGGGAAGCATCCGTTTCTGCAGTCAGAAAACCAAAATTAGACCAATTATATTGTTCAAGAGCCTAGATCTCATGGCGAGAGGCACCATATGAATAAACCAGTGATTGATAGATACATCTAACATGAGCACTGAGCAAAGCAGCGAGGAGGTAAAGAGGTTCTCTTGTTTGGGAATAGCTTTTGATTTTATTACAGGTGGGGCCTCCGATCTTATTCACATGCTACTCCCATCCTTTCCTGCTTTGAACTCCCTCTGTCACTGGGGAAGAGACATGCGTGGAATTTCAGAGCTAAAATCTTAGACATCATCCAGCCGGTCGCTCGTTTTAGGGGCAAAGATTCTGAGGTTCAGAAAAGATAAATGCCTTGACCTGCCGCTGAGTGACAAAGGCAGAACCGGAACTCAAGTCCCGAACTCAGCTGAGCGCCTGCCCCACTAATAATCCACGTTGAGCCTAGAAACCTGCACTCGACACGTACTTACTCGGGGAAGCCTAGGATTTGCTTAGAGACCTTGTGCCTTCAACACCCCCCTCTCTCTGAGCAGCTCCATCACCCAACACAGCGTCCAGGGCCTGAGCTGTAGCCGTTTAGAAGCCGTCAGCCTGGCCCGCCGCAGGGATGCAGCCACGGAGCAAACGTGCAGAAAGAGCAAAGGAAGCCGCCCCAGGAGGGTTTTTCCCAAGGATGCGGTATATGTGCACGTGAGGGTGTGTGCTTATGTGTGTCCCCGGGTGTTTTCACGTGTATGTGTGTGTGCGTGTAAGCCCGAGTGCCGGACGTGGACACGCGTGTGTCTGAGAGTCGGGAATGTGTGCACGCATGTTTGTGAAGGTCTCGTCTGTGGATCTGTACGTACCCGCCTCCTTTGCCCTTTCCGGCTGCTGTAACAGAACCGCAGACTGCGTGGCTTACACACGACAGAAATCTGTATTTCACAATTCCGGAGGCCGGGAAGTCCACGGTCGAGCCTGCCAGCAGGTCCGGTGTCGGGTGAGTAGTGGTGCAGACAGCTGTCCTTCCGCTGTGCCCCACACGGTAAAGGGACCAGGGAGCCCTCTTACACGAGCACCAGTCCCGTTCACCAGGATCCACCCTCCCGGTCTAAGCACCGTCCAGACACCCCCCCCCCCCCACCTTCCATCACGTTGGGTGTTAGCCCCAACGTGAATCTGGGGAAGGGCACAACCGATCATATACACGTGCGCATGTTTGTGAGGGGGGTCGTGTGGGTATGTGGGGCATATTTACACATTTTTAAATTTTACCTTGTATTTATGGGGATGGCAGGGGGAGGGAAGAGAATAGAAGAATCTCTTTAAAAAAAAAAAAAACTGCTGGGCAGCCCAGGTGGCTCAGCGGTGGAGAGCCTACCTTTGGCCCAGGTAATGATCCCAGGGTCCTGGGATTGAGTCCCACATCGGGCTCCCTACATGGAGCCTGCTTCTCCCTCTGCCTGTGTCTCTGCCTCTCTCTGTGTGTCTCTCATGAATAAGTAAATAAAATCAATCAATCAATAAATAAATAAATAAAAATTTAAATTTTTTTTTAAAAACTGCTTTAACTGCCTTTACGAAGCTATGCATCTGTCTCACGAGAGAGTTACTGGGGGTTCACTAGCCTGGAAGCCCTTTTTTTAATGTTTGGCGGACAGAAAAAAAAAATCACTGTACTGAAGTTCTAACGAGTGAATGGAAGCCTAAAAAACACACATATAAGAAGCTAAAGCACATCAAGTCAAAAAATACTTAGGAAATTTCACTTCTCTCCATATTAGACAGAGATGATGCAAATACTTGTTGAGGTGAGCACTGAAATTCTTTTTGGAAGGTTTTTTTCTTGTATCTGCAATATAATGACCAATTTGGGGAGGTGCTCAAGAAAAGCATCAGAGCAGCAGGGCACAAGGATCCAAGCATCAGCTCTGGCCATGTGGCTAATGCCACCTCTTTTATTTTTTTATTCTATTTTTTCAGTATTTTATTTATTTACTTGACAGAGAGGGAGAGCAAGGACAAGCAGGGCGAGTGGCAGAGGGAGAGGAAGAGGCAGGCTCCCCACTGCACAGGATGCCCAACGGGGGGCTCGATCCCAGGACCCCGGGGTCACGACCTGAGCTGAAGGCAGACACCCAACCAACCGAGCCACCCAGCCGCCTCCACCTGTTTTTTTAATGTTGACTCTTCCTGGAAACATGCACTTGTCTGACTTCCTGGTTGGCCCTACCATGACCTGGGAAGTGCCCTACACTGTCCTCAGGACACATCACTGCAAGGACACTCTGCTGTATCACCCCATTAACGCACTAACCGGTTCGACGTGCCTGTCTTCCAAAGGGCCAGATACCTCCCCTTCACAGGCCCTTCTGAAAATGATTTCACCTTTTCTCGTGTTTAAAAAAAAAAAAAAAAAAGGTGACATTTTCTCAATTAGCATTCTTTTGACATTCTGAGATTATGATCTTCTTCATTAGACTGAAAGATCTCTGAGAGCAAGGACCGTGCATTTTTCTTCCTCCACATCCTCAAGACCTGTCATGGCACATGGGGCATGGCATATGTTTAAGGGAATGGAGATACTTCTTGACATATGTCTGAGCAGCACCGAGACTGACGTTTGACCACAAAAGACTGAAAATTTGTTCTTAAGATGATGCGACTGCACCTAGGTAAGCCTCCTGGGTCACTTAGCTACATGCCAGTACATTAAGGTTCATGCCAATAGCTTAACAAGGAGCGTCTGGGTCAAGGATTTGGCGGGGACTTCCTCGGGACGCCAGTGAATGCAGAGCCACAAGCAGCTGAAAGCAAGAACAGCATATTTAAATAGACAATTCCTGCTGAACCAGACAAGCATTTGGCTTTGGCTACAGGATTAAATCCCTTAGAAGGATCTCCAGTCTAGAGAGTCACCAGCTTGAAACCCACGGCGACCCGCATATGCTCTTGGCACCAGCATGGCCACAACTTCATGAGAACGGTAGCCAGATTATGAAATCAAAATCTTCTGAGCTCAGAGAGGTTGGGGGGTGGTGGGGGAGCTGATTCTGCTCTACTGGAAGCTTCTACTTTAAACAAAATAGGGGCCTGAACTTTCACTGAAATTGTTTGGATCCCATCTCAATCTATATGGTGCTTTTTGATCCACACTTAGGTCACCCGCCTCCTAGAAATGTGTCTCTACCAACACACTTTACCTGTGGGCATGTGTATTTAGAGCAAGTTAAAGAAAGTCTGCTGATGTGCCGGCAGCTGGCCACTGGATCCCGAGAACTCTCCCAGACACGAGGTGTATAAAGCAGCAGATAACTGAAGGCACCTACAAAGGGGGTAGGAATCCCTGCAAACACTCAGGCTTCCCAGGCAGACATAACCTAAGAGAAATGACCAACTCTGCAGAAATTTCTACCAGGTGGTCCCATGACCCGACCGTTACCTCCTCTCTGCACAAAGAGACAGGCCAGCAGCAAGGCATGCAGCAGGGTACAGGCGCCCTGGCAGGCAAACCTTTCAGTCCCTCGTCTGTCACTTCCTAGTCACACAGTCTTGACCAAGGTACCGAACCAATCTGAGTTTTAGGTTTCTAATAAAAAGAGGAAGCTAGGGATGCCCGAGTGGCTCAGCGCTTTAGCACCTGCCTTCAGCCCAGGGCGTGATCCTGGGGTCCCGGGATCGAGTCCCACATCGGGCTCCCTGCATGGAGCCTGCTTCTCCCTCTGCCTGTGTCTCTGCCTCTCTCTCTGTGTCTCTCTCATGAATAAATAAAATTCAAAAAAAAAAAAGAGGAAGCTAAAAATATCAGCTTCACGAGCTATTGTAAAGATTAAATGAGATGCTGTATTTCAGGGCCCGAGAGCTGACTCTGACATTAGATAAAAATAATGGCCAAGATGATTACGAGGATGTGGATGAGGACTGCCATTCTAGACTCAGCAAAGTTTGGGCGGGGGGGAATATCTCACCGAAGGGTCAGTGAAAAAAGTCTGCAATTCGAAATCATCCTAACCAAGGGAATGAAAAGAAAGACACAACTTCGCAAATATTTCAAACCTTTTCTACACAACAATAAAAAGGTTCCCGGAATTGTTATACACAAAAGCTGTCATAGAGTTTTGAAGTCCAATGCCTCCCCAGCTTCGATACTTAACCAACTGTGAAAGCTATTTATTACCAGGCATCTTCTGGGTCCTCTTCATCTAAAAGAAATACTTCACACACACACACACACACACACACACACACACACACACACACTGTGCTGAACAGTCCCCTGGAGGATTTTTTCCTCCTGCAAAAACCAAGTGGGATAGAATTAGCCTAGGAATCTCTACACACAATCCCAGAAGATACTGCTTAATAAGATTAAACTTGAGTTTGTCATAGATGACTAGATAATATACTAGAGACTGCAAATTTAGCACTAATTTCAAAATCCTCACACATTAGCAAGTCCTATAAATTCATTTATTTGTAAACTGTACATCAAGGAACAAAGAATCTATCGACAGCAAAGCTATTTTGAAGAAAGTTTGCCTCCCAACAGAAATAAATGCATTTAAAACGGCTATTGACCAGGCTGCCGGCATTTAGTAAACCTCCTGAATTTGGATTCCAGAAGTGCCTTTATAAATGGCCTGTAGCTGTCTCTTTTTATTAGCTATTTACAACGAAGGATATAAACTTCTGAAACAGAGTACCTGTGTTAAGAATTCTGGCGTGAGCCTGGTAGGGGCAGGCAGAGCTGCTTCTGAGCTGCTTCTGAGCCCTGTGCAGCGGATTCCAGAAGATTGCACACGAGCAAGCCCACAAAGGCCTGAACTCAGAGGGCCCCCATCCTGAGCCGAGCTCTTCAGCGGAGCCAGGGCAGGAAAGCCTGGGGTGTGCAATCAAATCACAGAGTCAGGGGTACAATCTGGACAGAGCCAAGCTTTTCAAGAGCACGGTCGTGGGGGCTCCTACCCCACAACACAACCCGGGACGCGTGTGACACCTGGAATCAATCATGTGCGCCCAGCGCTATAGCAGAGCCTCATGCATCAAAGCCTCTGCCGGGAAGGAAAGCAGAACTCGCTCCCTCATGGCTGTGTGTGGAGCTGGGCCTGGAAGACAGAAACAGCCAGAAAGGAGGAGGTCGGCCTTAGTTGGCAGGTACCCCCGCCATGGATGTCCTCACCTGACATCGTGGTATAATGAGATAGGATATTTGATGGCCATTAAAATGCAAAGTCAAAAGAACATAGGTTTTTGAAGTCAGCCCCGAGCCAGATGGATTCTGACTCTGGCTCTTATTAGCTCTATGATCTGGGCAAGTGACAAAAACCTCCTGAGCTCTCCTGCCCCCGACCGCAGAAAAAGGACAGGAAAGTGCACCTCACCACAGTGCCATAGGAAGGAGCCAATGGAGGTAGAAGCACCCAGTTCGTTCCTGCCTTGCCAGTGGACGCCCGGTGTTGGACGCTTTCTGGAAACAAGCCAAGGGACAACACGCAAAATGCACAGCTTTGCCCGACTGGACAAACACAGCCGACAGAGGAAAGGGCACTGCGCTAGAACCTTCCCATTGCACGTCTGTGTCGAGGGGTCGGCTGTACGTTCTCTTCCCCTCCTTTTCCAAATTGCCGAAAGAAGAAAATACTACTTTTATCATATCAAAATTGCACAGGTTTTTGTAAAAGGTAGTTTTAAAAGAGTCTTTGCACGAGCTGGTTGGCCTGAAGATGGGTGGTTTTCATGACACGGAAAGAAACCAGTAGACTCTCGGAGGAGCCAGGGAAACTCTTCAGCACCGCAGGAGTCCAGTCACCGCACCCTCCAGGGGCCACAGATGGGAGTCGATGGAACATTCTGGAAAGGCTGGCTGCACCCCCAGATTGGAAGCGCCAGAGCTAGCGGGCCTCTCTGGGCACTGGAGACTGGCCGTACCCTCAGGGCGTCCCGGCACCCCCCTCAGAACGGGGCTCTCTCAACATCTAGTGCGAGAAGCCACTCGACAAACTGCAGCGCAGCCCCGGCCTTGCACCTCTGGAATTTGTTAGGTCTCTGGAATGCGGGTGTCCGCGACAGCCCACGTGCTGAGTGGGCCTGGGCAGCAGGGCACGACACCGGGGGCCAGTCTCCCGACTGTGGTCATCTGAGCTGCCTGAAGCCCCTGCCTAATGCACGCCTGTGACCCGTGGCTTCTCACTGATGGCTCCAGTAAACACTGACTGTCTCACCACCTCGTGTGACCCTGAGGCCTGAGGTGACCCTCCTTCCCCAGGTTCTCACAAATCCCACTAATAAAATCGGACAAGCCGGCAGAGTCCCATCATCAAATGGAAATGGTACATCCAAGACGGAGCCAGGCCAGGACCCCAAGGGATCAGTGGACCCCCTGACCAGGTGGACCTGCCAGAAGGAACAGAGCATCTGGTAGGGGATGTGCTCCCCCCCGCCCAGCCACTTGGGGACCACCACCTGGACAGGCTCTGGTTGAAAGCATGGCCTGGTTTGCCGATGGTTCTGCAAAATTGAAAGCTGGAGTAGTCCAGAGGGCCGCCATGGCCATCCACCACATGGGTGGCCACCTCTTAATGGAAACTGGAGGAGGATGCTTTCCTCAATGGACTGTGTGGAGAGGTGATGGCTATGCAAGCCACCCTCCCCTCAAAACAAACCTCACTAAATCTTCACTGATGCCTGGACTATGGTAAGTGGTTTACCCATTGGGTCAGGACACTGGCAATTCAAGACTATTAAGGTATCCTCCGTCTGGGGACAAGGACCACAGCAACACCTTGCCGCATGTGGATGTCCATGGCAAAGGACCTTTCAAACCAGAACGTGAATGGAACTCTGAGCCAACAAGCTATACTGGTAGCTGGCTGGGTGCATACACAAACCGGTTTTGGCAGCCCACTTCAAATGCAGAAGTGGGCCAAATCCAGCGGGATAATCCTCCAAGATGGAAAAGCCAAGATGTGGTGCCATCTTGTGATTCCTCCCAAGTAGTACAACAGAGAGAATTAGCACATGCTTGCAGGGGCACCTGCAGGCTAGGATTTGGCAGATTGATCACACTGGACTTTTCATACCCAGCTGTGGATTCCTCTGGTGACTCACAGCCGTTAACACCTACTCTGGATATGGAACTGCTATCCCCATACGGCACCCACATGTCAACACCACCCCTAGTCATGCTGAAGAGAAATTTCTGCCACGTGTTCAGGTACCACACTGGCCTTCAATTAGATAAGGGGGTCACAGAAAGCCACAATACCAGAATTCCCCTGGTAGTGTCAGGAACTTCCAGCTCCCCTGTACTGGTGGGTGATGACACAGGACGTGCAAAGTTTGTAGAAGATGTAACCTCCTAGTCTGGATTGAATGATGGGGAGGAAAGTATTGGGTGAAACAGCTCGAGCAATGGGTTCCTGAGAAGGCACCGGCCCCTGGCTTGGGACAGGAGGTCTAGATGGCCATCCCTGGATATATACCTCAAGTGACACAGGAGTATCTCCAGCCTCAGGATGTACGGGGATCTCTCTCTCCCCACCCAAAACTCATAGTGATGTCTGGACTGATGGATAACGCCCTCATCTAAGTCAGCATTGCTGTAGCAAAGGGAGACAACCAGAAACAAAACTGGCTCTGGCACCCAAAGCTGAGATCCCTTTTACCTCACTCTCCCATCATGGTGGCCTGGCTAATCCATAATGACACAGGAGTTCCTCAGGCCATCAATGGATCCACCCGAGTGATCCCACTCACACAAGTTAAGGTGCAAGATCATTCTGATGTCCTCTGCTTTAATGTCACCCATAACGTGACTGGAAAGGGCCCCTCATGTGGTAAGGTGTTACTTACTCATACACGCAATTTGGGCAGAGGCAGATGTGTACATTTTCTCCTCAAGCCACAAGCTGGCAACAATAGGCCGTGAAAGCCAATGTCATAACAACCACACCCTGAGGAGGGGTCACTTATTCTCCCCTGGAATACATTTCTCTGTAGACCTCAATAGGTGATGGAATGCGTTTCCCCTGAAGAACAGTGTTGCTGCCTCAGCGTCCTAGGACCCACTGTCCACATGGATAACTGCGTGGCAGGTTGGAGGGTCACCACTCTGCTGGCTCATCATAGGGCAGCGGGGGACACCCTTCCCAAGGGGCAGACTAACGGCTGGTTTCATCCAACTGTCCAAGTTTTGATTCCAGAATAGCATACAGGCCCTCAAAAAGATGATCCACAAGCTAGACAAGCTGGTGATGGGTAAGTAGACTTCCCTTAATTACCCTCTGGTAGGACAGGGTGGGGTCTGTCATAGCCAACAACTCTTGCTGAGTGGAAACCAACAATTTGGGGAAGATCAAGACAAAGGTGAGAAAATCCACACACTGTTATCGGTAAAGCCACTGTCCCCATTCATACTCATTCTTTGACCGTTAGCTGGCTAAACCCTGATCCCTGGGGCCCCTGGCTAAGAGGCACACCCCGGAGAGGTCCAATCATCCTCCTTAAAAGGTCCTGTTAGTGGCCCTGACCACATGCCATCTCAGTTGGGAAGAGAGGCCCTGTGAGGCTGGAATCCCACCCAGAGCACACAGGATATCCGTCCACCTCCATGTCCGGGGCAGCCATCAATCCTATCCACCATGATTCGTGTTGTTTGTCCACTCATTTCTCCTGGCATCAGTGACAGTTGAAGGTGGGCTACTAGGGAAGTACCCCAGGACAACCAATGGGTGCTCTGGGCCTGGGTCATTCCCTTATGTGGAAGCCAGTTGGTAAGCTGCCCCTGGGACCCGAATTCTTCTTCCTTACTGGAAGGGGTTCCCTCTTCTGGGTATGCAGCAAATTTCCTTGTATTGCATTAAGTATGTGTTCTACGGCACCTGGCCAGATCCATTAGGATATCTGGCCCCCACTGCCCTCTTTCTCCTCAGGGAGAGAATGGGGTCCTTGCCAATGGAAGGGTACATGCAGTCCACACCCCCAGTGTCAGCCATCAGGAGGGACCCACTGGCACACACACAGATGCTGATCTTGCTGCGTCACTTCTCCTTTCTGAGTTAAACGCTGTTCCAACGAGCGCTATATGCATTGACCTGGAGCCCATACGTTGGCACTGTTGTGCTCTTTACCATCCTTCATGCGGTGGGAATCCTCACCTGGGACTATTAGCTGGACCTTCTGCTCTCCACGTAGCATAGCGTCAGGTGGCAGTAACTGCTACGTAGAAACAGAGCAGGGTACGAGAGAGAGAGACATGGGCACAGTAACAGAGGACCAAGCTAGGTCACCTAGAGCCCTGAAGATGACACAAAATCATCGAGTGTGTCTTGATGTGATGAGTGTGATTAGGGGGTGTGCACATGGCCACCTACCTGGTGTGGACAGTCTCCAGGCACACATCCCAGGGTTCCTAGCACCAGCGGGAGGCTGCCTCCCCAAATGAGCAGTCGGCTATTCCATCGTCGGGTCACCTCATAACCACTGACGCATGATCGAGTGCCTCTGCGGAATCTTTATTCCAACCTTTTGAAGCTTCCGGAAATAATACCTTCCTCAGCAGCACGGTGAGGAATACATGAGGAAATCTACGTAAAAGGCTGAAAACAGCGCATGCCATAATCACACAATAAATGTTTATTATTTCACCACACAGTAAAATAGAAAATAGAAAAGCCCACTTAACACACACAGTTTATTTGATTTGATTTGATCATAAATAAGGAAAGAGCCTTGACTTTATTCCCATTTCAGATTTGCATCAAAGTCTACACTTTGAGTAACACAGTCCTCACCATACTCTGTTTACTGTCTTAGCTCAGGCTGCTGTAACAAAAATACCATAGACCGGGTGGTTTAAACAGACATTTATTTCTCATAGTTCTGGACATTGGGAAGTCCAAGGTAAAGGAACTTGCAGATCCGTTGTCTGACTGGTAGAGAGCCACCTTCTTGATGTATCGGCACATGGCCGAGACAGAGACAAAGACAAAGATAAAGAAAGAGAGAGACAGAAAAAGAAAGAAAGGAAGCAAGGGGGGAAGCAAGCTCTGCCTCTCCCATGTCTCTTCTGATAAGGATACTAATCCCATAATAAAGCTCCTCTCTCACGACCTACTTCCCTCCACAGGCCCCATCTTCAAATCCCACCACTGGGGATTAGGATTTCAGTGTATGAAATCGTGGTGGGAGACACAAACATCAGTCCATGACAGTCCCCCCTTGACCATCCTCTGTGCACAAGAGAGTAGGAAATTCACACTTTTCTCCAAGCAGATACAGATTCACTCTGCTGCCCATAGAAATATGACTAATGCCCTGGAGTCCCCATGACAGCTTTTCCCTTTGGTTGAAAGCCCAAGCCCCAGGGATGGTCATTTCTTCCCAGAGGAAGCTCTCTGGGCCTCTCCGTGCTCCCTGGGCAGCTGCGACACCAGGTTCCTCGTGTATACATCCAGCCACATTGTTGAGGCCACGCATCTCACATAGTCGGTCGCAATGAGAATGCAAACATCTTAAAGATGATTCCAGAAACCTGTTTTGTACCTCAAAACTTCCCTTTTAAAAGCATCAGTGAAGGGATCCCTGGGTGGCGCAGTGGTTTGGCGCTTGCCTTTGGCCCAGGGCGCGATCCTGGAGACCCGGGATCGAATCCCACACCGGGCTCCCGGTGCATGGAGCCTGTTTCTCCCTCTGCCTATGTCTCTGCCTCTCTCTCTGTCTCTCCGTGACTATCATAAATAAATAAAAATTAAAAAAAAAAAAAAAGCATCAGTGAAGAACTGAGAAACTTTGACTTTTGAGGACATCGGTTTCTTACAGGCCTCCTGAGCAAGTTTTGAAAGAACACCATCTACTTTAGCGAAGGCATGAAGATTACGTAATAGCTTTGCTGGACTCAAGAAGACCAAGATAAGATGCTTATCAAAGATCCTGGCTGGAGTTGTTGAGAACTACCCTTTGAATGTCCATTAGGTGCAAAGCACTTATTCGTTCTTTTTCATTCTCAACACAACGTGGGAAGGTCCATCATATTAACTCCACGTCACAGACGAGTTACTGGAAGCGCAGAGCAGTGACACCATTTGCTCAGAATAGCAGCAGAGCTGGGCCTCAAACCCTTGGCTCTGCCTTTCTTCTTCTGGATGCTGCTTCCCAGAGCAAGAGTCATCAGAGAATCGGATCCTTTATGTGAACAAGGAGATGCTCACTTGATTTAGGGGTAAAAAAAAAAAAAATGTTCATCATGAAATGTATTCAATTATGTCTATAAGGGACATTCATTCCTCATCAAAGCAGGGGGAAAATGAAAGACTTTTCCCTTATGGGCACTACTTAACCAAGTTTCATGGTTAGTAATTAATGCCATTCGAAACAGGGGCCTAAGGTTAATGAGTGAGTGAAAGAGGCAAAGGAACGTAAGGCAGAGGCATTAAAGGGCACGGACAGAAAAAGTATCAAGAAAATAGACGTGTTTTTGTGTTGTTTCTCTTGAAATATTAGAAGTAACTTCCTTATCAGCAAGACTCTTGAGACAGACCTCTGAAAATGTCTTGCAAGGCAAAGAAAGGAGGCCCTACGCTACCCTACACTGGTTTTTTTTTTTTTGGGGGGGGGGGTTCCTATATTAACTTAAGCCTTGCAAATCCAATAAGATTTCCAGACAGAATCCCAGGAGACCTTGCTGTCTCCAACATCAGCAGGAAGATTTACACTAACCGAATATGGCTTTTCAGTGGGCCCCACTCAATTGGCTCCATCTGTCTAAATAGGATTCTAACCCAGAAACTGGGAATCAAAAGTGGGAAGCTAGTCTGGTGGGTGTCAGTGAACACTTCAGCACGGACACGAGTTGCATATCCTGACTGGTATTTAAAAATACACCGGGATGAAGCAGATCTTGGTGTTAAAGAGAAAGCAAACAAACAAAAAGGCATCATCCCGCAGACCCACAAAATGGGAGAAGACGCTAGAGGCAGTCAACAACAAAGATCTTGAACCCGGCTACAAAAGAGTCTGCTGTTTGCTGATGGGAAACACATGGCTTGTCGTTCAGAGGTACACGCTTCTGATCTTCTGAGTGTATTCTAGGTACTAAAAAAGACGACAAAGGATGCTTTGTGGCTCTTTCCAGATGGACCACAGAATCTCGCCCTGCAGGTCGAAGGAGGTTCAATGTGAATCTGAGTCCCAAACAACCATTCGTATTCTAATCACAAGCTGCCAGTGTTCCATCCCCCTGTTGTATCTGTACCTAAACGTTTTCAAATCTTCAGGTCCTACCGAAGCCGTGAGCCAGCTGGGGGGATGCAGAGCAAAGGCAGTGCAAAAACAGCTCAGAAGGACGAGATGCTTTCCGCGTCTTCCAGCGGAGGGGGAGGCTCCGAGGGCAGGAAGCAGGACTGGACTGGCCACTAACTGGCTGATACCTCATACTCCTAAATCACATCTTCAAGGAGACACGAAACACCCAGTCCAGCAAGAAACAAAGCCCATTTCCCACATTTCAGCATCCCAGCCTCACACTTGGCCATCATTCCTTTCAACTGTCTAGAAGTTAAATACATTGTTCCAGGATTCGGGAGTGCTGCACAGCCAGAAGGGCATCGGCTCTCACAGAGATCTTGTCTCATGTACACCTCAGTTATAAAATGCTCCAAGTTTGCCACTGGGTCTTAGGAAGCTCAGGTGAAAGCAGGTCGGGAAAATGCCTGGTCACACAGGCACGCAAAACAAGGACTTTGAGTCATTAAGTGTGAACTCTCCTTCATGAGGTCTTTCACCAGTATGGGCCAGTTGACCATACTCATGGTTGGTAGATGGTCCCTGGGACCCTGGGCCTTCCCCCGATCCAGCAACTACACAGTGGATATTCGCTGGTGGAGCAGAACCCAGTCCAGGGTGGTGGCCAGCCGGCACTGTTCTGAGTGGCTGTGCTCTTACCCCACCCCCAGGCAAGGGGCCAAGGGATGAGAGCCCCACTTCCCCTTGCCATCCAATGTCCTAACTACCTCTAATAGCTGAATTCGTTATTCATTCACTCCACAGAGATTTCCTGAGGTTACAGTACGGGTTAGACATTGCACAGGATCCTTGTGATGCAGATAAACAAGGACAGGCTCTCTGATGCTCTGGTTTCACGGAATGCAGGGCAAGGAGAACCGGGTAAAGCAACAACTGCGGCCCGGCGTGACTGTCAGCACAGCAGTGGAGAGGAAGCCTGGAGCCCAGCGGGAGCACCCAACCTAAACAGAACCAGGGCCAAGCAAGGGTGGACTTGCAAGGCAGAGAGAGGCTCCAGTTTGGCTGGTGTGCAGGGAGCTGGGGCTGATGGAGGGGAGGGCGAGCAAGAGATGAGGCTGGAAGCACTGGCAGCAGCCAGAAAATGAGGGTCCTTGGAGGCCACGTAAAGGAGCAGGACTCGATCCTAAGAGCAAATATCTTTGTGCTCGAAAATGATCACAGCTGCACTGAAGGGAATGGCCAAGAGGAGAACAAAACTGGCAGCGATGAGGAGGGGAGCGGGGCAACTGAGGCAGACACAGAGTGAGAGATGGGGTCCTGAGCTAGAGCAGCAGAGAGTATGGAGAAGGGTACACTCAAAAGGATTTAGAAATCGAACTGACAAGGACCCGCACGCGGACTAGATGGAGGGATGCAAGAGCATCAAGGGTATTCTTGCCTGGGAAGGCTGACGGGGAAAGTGGGTGGAGGTTAGCACCATTCCCTAAGATCTGAAGACAAAACGGGTAAAACACACATTGGAGGAGGAAGAGTCTGGGTCCCACTGAGGGCATAATATAAGCTTTCGAGGTACCTACAGCGTCATCCTCCAGGAAGGGGCTGAGGTCATGACGTCAGAAGAGGGGATGAGGCAGGAGACACAAATCTGAGTGTCACCCATCCAAAGATGATAAACGAAGCCCACAAGCACGGATGGGATCCCTCCAGGACAGTGTGAAGCGAGAAGAGGAGGGGAGGGAGGTGGAGGGAAGGGAAGGAAGAGGCTGACGTCAGAACTGTGAGGTCACTACATTCAGGGCTGGGGGCACCTGCTGAGGCTCCTGGAGAAAGACCAGAAGATGAGGCAACACCAGCCAGGAGCCCCTCAGTGATCAACAGTCTCCATGACTATAACCTCAACAGGACCTGATTAGTGGGTCGGTCCAGGACCACAAAGGGGTGAGGAGGGGAGAGGAAATCCTGGGGGTGGGGGGTGGGGAACTAAACCCACTTGATGTTCAGCTCTAAGAATGGATGACAGCAAACCTTATCGGCTGCAAACCTTATTGGTCGGCTGCAAACCTTATTGGTCAAACAGGTTGAGGGACCATCCCAGAGAAATATAACGTCACCCACAAATCTAAGCCATGTTTGCCATTTTAAATTTCAAGTAGAGGGGATCCCTGGGTGGCTCAGCAGTTTCGCGCCTGCCTTTGGCCCAGGGCACGATCCTGGAGTCCCGGGATCGAGTCCCGTGCCGGGCTCCCTGCATGGAGCCTATTTCTCTCTCTGCCTCTCTCTCTCTCTATGTCTATCATAAATAAATAAAAATAAATCTTTAAAATAAATAATAAATAAATACATAAATTTCAAGTAGTTACATTAAAAAGTAAAAATAAAGAGAAGTCATTATTATTCTAATTATGCTCATACATATTTTATCTAACCTAATATATCCAAAATACTATCACTCACCAAGTAATCAATATAAAAAATTATTAATGAGACATTTTACTTTATTTTTTTGGTATTAAGTCTTTGAAATCTGGTGGGTACCTTACTCTTATAGCACATCTCATTGAGACTGACCACATTTCAAGTGCTCCGCAGTCACATGTAGCAGGCGGCTACTGTATTGGACAATGCAGGTGTACAGTTTGTAAGCGAACAACTTATTTTCCCCCAGTCTTATTTTTTTGAGATTTTATTTATTATTATTATTATTATTATTATTATTATTATTAAATTATTATTCTAATAATTTATTAGATTATTATTATGAATAAATGAGAGGCACAGAGAGAGAGGCAGAGACACAGGCAGAGGGAGAAGCAGGCTCCCCGTGGGGGCCCGATACGGGACTCGATCCCAGGACCCCGGGATCACGTCCTGAGGCAAAGGCAGATGCTCAACCGCTGAGCCACCCAGGTGCCCCTCCTCTAATTTTTTTTAGACAAATTTGAAAACCCCCGAAGAAGTATGTGACCAACAAGAGCTCTCTAAAAAGTCCAGGGAGCAAGCAGGCTCTCCAGTGCACGAGGGAGAACTGGGACAATGAGAGAGCCTTTTCTTGAACACTGTCACAAAAGGAAAAGAAGCTGGGGACAGGCCGACCTCGCGCTCATGGCTGAAGAGCATGGCAGCTGCTGTGAAGACCAGGGCTGGCTCCCTGTTAGGAATAAGTCAAAGCAGCATTTCATGGCAGTAGGTGGGGTAAGGCCTGTCGCCCTCCAGGGACGTGGGGGAGGGTGGCAACTGCCAGTGGAGAGAGGCCCCTCTGGGGCCCAGTCAATGCCAGCTAAAAGATCTCTATCTGGAGCTTCTCGAAGTCTTTTAGTCGTCTCTTTGCATCACCTTGAAGGGTGCGTGGGGTTTCCTCAACACGGGGGACACCAACGGGACTCCTGCTCTCTATCCGCACCCCATGAGCAGCAAGGCGGGCTCCGCAGGGGGGAAGGGCAGACAGGGGAGCCTCAAGTCTCCAGGCTCAGGCTCACCTGGTGCATCAGGAACCACCGCCAGGAGCCCAGCTCAATGTTGTTGGCCTCACTTTTCCAAATTTTGGACCTCACCGCTGTACCTGAGACCAAGAATGTGCCTTTCCTCTTTGGAGAATCCCAAATGCTGTTGGTGAGGAAGTCTCACCCCTGAGAGAGAAAAAAGGGCGAAATGTTGACACCTAAGCCTAGGGAACGGAAGCGCTATTAACCCTAAGAGTGGTTATAGAGTTAATGGACCAGGCTTTGAAGGCAAATCCAAATGCCACTGCTGACATCTGCCAGCTGCGTAACCTGGAGCAGATGACCTGACCTCTGCAAGAGTTTCCTTATCTGACAAATGGGGAGAATAATCAGGCCAACCTCATAGAGACCTGTGAGGGTTAAAGTGGGCCCATGCAGTAAACTAAGCATATTAGAAGTTCCAGTGAGTAGAACTGGGCCTGAGACATGCTAAGAAGGTATAGAAGTGGTTACTATTACTCATTACAGCGCTCTTGGGTGGTCCATAAGCGGCAGCTATTATTATTATTGCTCTTAAAATCTCCTTTTAAAGCTTACCTCCAGCTAGTACTTCATCCCGTTGGCTTTTGCTGTCAATGCCACCCTGCCGACCCACTACGTACCACACACACGAGCACAGTCCCACACTCACTGGACCCGAGGTCCCTCCCTGGGCAGCTGGGCTATTCCCACCCTTAGCTCAATGGTACTGCACGTAATAACCCCCTGCCTGTGGTTTGTCACGCTCCGCACAGTGCTGCTTCCTAAATACTAACATGTTGATCAATCACCCGGGGATCTGCCTAAAAGGCAGCTTTTGAGTCAGGAAATCCGGGGTGGAGCCTGAGTCTGCAGGTCCACGATGCCAGCAGCACCAATGGAGGCCACGCGCGTCTCTTAGTGTCTCCTGCCCTCACCTCAGTCCCTGGCTCATGGTGGATGCTCAACACACTCCGGCTGGACCAACTGGGAAGGATGCCACCCACTCCCGGAGCTCAGGCACCTGCTTCGTCGCTCACCCACACATCCAGAGTCTTGTGAGGTGCTCTGGGGTCAACTGGCTACCCTCAAGCATAATCACCTCCACCCTCCCCCCTATATTCACCCAGAAAAGATGCTTAGTCAGGAGCAGCTCTGGGGTGTGCGAGCACTACGTGCAGGGTCACCCTCTCTAACCAGGGGGTACCAATGTGTGCCCACAATGGCACGTGGGGCAGAGCTAGCCAAGGAAGCTCCCAAGGCGCCAGGCACGCTGGGAAATTCTCTGTGAACAGTTCGATGCTTCTGTGCTGTGGAGCGACAGGCCATTCACCCGTCTGCCTGTCCCCCTCGCGGCAGATACAGGGACACACGTGACCCACGCTGCCTGGTACTGGGGCAAGAGTCAAGAAAACCAGACTTTCTTGTTACAACAGCGTACTTGGCTTTGAGCACCTATGGTGATAAAACATAGGGGTGGGGAGAGCACACCTACCCAGACCCAGAAGCTTTCGGGGCACCGGGTGGCTCAGTCGGTTAAGGGGCTGGCTCTTGATTTTGGCTCAGGGCATGATCCCAGGGCCCTGGGATTCGGCATCGGGCTCCATGCTCAGCCGGGCGCCTGCTTCGGGATGCTCGTCTCCCTCTTCCCTTCCCCCTGCTTGTGTGCGTACACACTCTCTCTCTCCTTCTCTCTCTCTCTCTAAAATAAATAAATCTTAGAAGCGCCCCTCTTTCATTTCTGTAGTTATTAAATTCTTACTACACACAAGGCACCATACCAGGTTCTGAGAAAATGCAAAATTCTCTGCCCTCCTAGAACTACCCTCTCATGAAGAAAGACAGATGATATGCTTGCACACACACACACACACACACACACACACACTCTACTGCCAGGAATGCTAAGTGTTCAGATGGGAAAATAAAGCAGGACGCAAGAACAGTGTCAGGGCGGACAGGCTGACATGGAAGGCGGCGCTGAGCAGATAAAATTTCAGCAGAGACATGAAAGAAGGTTCAGAGTAAGCCACGCAGATTATCTGAGTGAAGAATGTTCCCGGCATGTTTAAGACCCAGCAGGAAATCTGGTGTGGCCAGAGGGCAATCAGTGGGGTCGGGGAGAGGGGCAGTGAGACAGGCAAGAGGGCCAGACAGTAGGGGCCCTAACCCATGGAAAGATCCTTCTGAGATATAAACGTGCATGGCTCCCGTGCGGAGGAGCAGCGGGCCCTAACCCAGACCTTAAAGGTCACGCCGGCTGCTATGAAGGGAACAGAGTGGGGAGGTCAGGTGGGTGTAGGGTGAGCGGACAGGCAGGGTCGGCATCAGCGGCCCAGGTGACAGGGCGTGTGGGCAAGGGCCGAGAGCAGAGAACCCAACGGGACTTGCTAATGGAACGGAGGGAAAAATAGAGGCAGGACCTTGGTTTGGGCCCTAGAACGTGGCGTGGGATGCAGAATAACGGCCCCCAAAGACATCCATGTCGTCTCCAAGCCGGTGAGTATGCTATCTTCTACGATTAAGGGGGCTTGCAAATGCAAATCGGGCATGGATCTGCAGTTGGACGGATTATCCTGGATTATCTGGGTAGGCCCAGGATCCTCGCAAGGGTCCCGATAAGAGGAAAATACAGGCAAGACGGTCAAGTCAAGGAAGGAGATGTGATGATCTAAACAGAGGTCAGAGTGATGCGGGGCAAGAATCTGTGGAATCTGAGCAGCCCCTGGAAGCTGGACAAGGCAAGGGAACGGATTTTTCCCCCTGGAGCCTCCAGAAGGAACGCAGCCCTGCCAACCCGTCTCAGGACTTCTGACCTACAGAACTGTGAAGCAATAAAATTTATGTTGCTGTAAGTTGGTGGTAATTTGTTTCAGCAGCAATAGGAAACCATTACACCTGAGTTCACCGCGATGGCTTTTATTGAGACAGAGAGCACTGGAGAAGCAGCAGGAATCAGGAGCTCTGGAGGTCACGCTGGATTTGAGGTGCCCATTATCTATCCAGGTGGAGAGGCCAAGCAGGGCGAGGATACCCGACCCTGCAGCTTCGAGGGAGATGTGACCTTGAGCAAGTCCCTTAATTTTTCTGAGCTTCAGTGTCTCCTGTAAAAAAGGATTTATATCTTCTTTATCTCAAGGATCAAAGGAGACATTTCATCCGACTGTTCAAAGTATGCCACTAACATAAGGCGTTTATTATTCCTAGAAAGGAGCCTCTAATCCAAAGGCAACGGGAGTCACTTTTGAGAGACTTTCTAAAGTCTTCCGTTTCCACAAAGATCATCATATCCCATCAAGCTCCACAGAATGCAGTGAGCGGTTCTCGGGGCAAAAAGTGGTCCCAAGTCTCCAGGAACCACCAGATGGGCCCGGGGCAGTCTCAGCCTCACCACGGCCACCACCTCTTACCCTCTTCCCAGATCCAGCCTTGCCCGCCGACTGCGACTGGCTCACACCCACTAGCCAAGGGATGAGATGTGTATTCTCTTTCCTGTTCCATGATTAGTGAGGTGGGTTTTTTTTTTTTAAAGATTTTATTTAATTTTTCATGAGAGAGGCAGAGACACAGGCTGAGGGAGAAGCAGGCTCCATGCAGGGAGCCCGATGCTAGACTTGATCCCAGGACCCTGGGAGCATGACCTGAGCCAAAGGCAGACACTCAACGACTGAGCCACCAGTTAACAGGCGTCCCAGTTAGTGAGCTTTAAAGAGTCTTGGAGCCCAAAGCATCCAAGCCCCCACCCAATGCAGGATCCACCTATTCACTCATCGCATGATAATTCGCCGAGCACTGGAGGAACCAGGCCCCGCCCTGGACGTATGGCCAGGCAGACGGGATCCAGGGCAGGGAGGTTCGCACAGAACCTGTTCCTCCTACAACCTCTCATCCGTGCTGGGCGAGAAGCGTTGGCTCTGCACAAGGCTCTGCAATCCTACAGATCCACCACTTCGGGTGCCCTGGGGCCAACTCCCAAACTTGTCTGCATCTCCGTTTCATCCCCTATAAAATAAGGATCAGGATCCCTGGAAAGCACTTAGCAGAGTGCTCAGTATTCATTAAGGGCCCGATGGCCGACCGCCTTGACTGGCATAGTTATTACTGTTCAAGTCCACCTCATTTTTTTTTTTAATAAACAGCCTAAAATATGTCTCCCTGAAATATCCAGTATGCCAGAGTAACTAAAATCGCTCCCTCTCCTGACAGCCCTAAAATACCTGAAGGCAGACTTTGTCACTCCTCTACATCTTTCAAGGGGAAATACACTGAATCCCATTACCACCCCTCACAGAACCCAAGTCCCAGGACCCCAGGACCCCAGGACCCTCTCCCAGCCTCACTGCCTGTCCTTACGTATGTTTGGCTACTACCCCCCTCTTTAAAAAAGGTCCCTCAACAGAACACGGTGGTCTGACCCATGTGAAGTAGAGCAGAACTGTTACGAAGAAATAGGTACCATTAAAGGACTTAATAACCAGTGTCTCAGTCACGTCACTCAGGAGCAGCGGCAGTTCCAAAGATCCGCTCTAGTGTGAAATTTCACTGAAGTGCACGTTGGGATGTTCCAGATGGTGCGCCTCGTGTTGGCCCCGAGGGCCCTGCATCTTTCTGCAAATAAAACTTGGGGATTCCCTCCTTGTCCTGAGGTGCAATAATGCCCACGACATGACCACAAACTCAAGGGCTTGTGAAAACTCAACACCAAGCAAGAGAAGACGCCTCAGTAAAACTGGCCTCACGTAAAAGGCTTTGCACAGGAAGCACGATCCTAATAGGAACGTGGTCCCTAATAGAATGGTGATCTGGGATAAACAAGGACCCAGATAAACATTTCCATGTTCACAACTTTGGAGGCTGGTGGTGGCCTCCAGTGTGTCTTTCATAAAGGTCACACCTCCTCTGTGTGCCCATCAACGTCGCTGAAGAATGCTCTAGGTCTTCCGCACGTGAAACAGCGCGGTGCAGAAAGGACTGAATTAAGAGACCGGTCCCTGAGACCCAGCTCGGCCAGGCACTGCTTAACCTTGAGAACCTGCCACTCTTCTGGGTCTCAGTCTCCCTGCCTATTAAATGAGAGGTTGGATGAAGTCAGGGCCTCTTAACCTACCACCCAAGGACGGATAGGTCAGGGGAGACGTTTATCCACCGAAGTTTTAAGGCTATGAATCAGCACATTTGGTAGGTAAAAGAGCCATTGCATTTAGCAAATTCTAGGCACGGTGGTAACTGCTTTAATATAATAATACCGAGAATAGCTAATCCTTACAAAGCTACTACGTGCTTTGGGGCACCTGTGCAGCTCAGTCAGTTCAGCATCTGACTTCGGCTCAGGTCCCGATCTCAGGATCCTGGGATGGAGCCCCACATGGGCCTCCCTGTTCAGCGGGGAGCCTGCCTCACCCTCTCCCTCGACCCTCCCCACCCCACTCGCGCTCACGCTCTCTCTCAAATAAATAAATAACACCTTTTTTTAAAGAAAAAGTTACTATCTGCTTTATAAATATTATTTTTCGGAATCGTAATATTCCTATGCACTAGGTCCTACGATTACGCCATTTGATGGATAAGAAAGTTGAGAGTTAGAAAGATCAGGTAACTTGTTGGAAGTCACCCAGCAAATAGCAACAGTAGAATTTCCACACAAGTCTGAATCCACCGAGCCTGTTCTTACCCAGATACCACGCTGCCTCCCAACCAGCTCAGTAACTAGGTAACGAGACTAATTGGATATCGCACCACAATGTGGAATTGTCTTTAATTTGCCCACTCTTCAGGCTAGCACTTTCTCAAATCTCAGCACTGGTTGGCAGGGACCGTTCATTCAAATTAGCAGGCCCAGAGGCCTAACTGGCGTGAGTGACCCTGCCATTAGCAAACCTGGTCTCTCCAAAAGCTGATGAGGCAGCAAAGACAAAATTAGGAAAATGCAGTTGGTCACACATATAAGTAAACCACGTTTTTAAAATTTATGCTAATACTATTGCTGTTTGCATCACCTTCAAGAAGAAATAAGACCTGAGTGGGTTATAAAGACTCAAATGAGAGAGAACGCCACAGGTAAAATTTCATTTCTTATGAAGTTTTTATAATCAAATCCATAAATTATCTCGTTAACTTGTTAAAGTATTTCTGCTTACGCAGCAAAGTTTCCCTGGGTCACATTTCCATTCTTGAGAAATGTTAGATGAATTTAACTTCTCCTGTTCCTTTATATCTTCAACAAAACTAGAGGATAATTGACTTTCCATGAATTAAGCTTTGAGGCTCATTTACAATCAGAAAATGGGCCTAAAGCAGAATCGTAATATAGGTCTATGAATATCTGCACACACAGAAAGAATAATTTTTTTCATTAATAACAGACACAAACTCTGGCTCATTTAAACAAAAAGTAGAGAGAGGAGATGTTTTTAGAGGAATACTATTATATTGTGGAATCCAAGGCTAAGATACATGCTGGAAAGATCAAGAACCAAGGCCTGGAGAATGTGGAAAACTAAAAAATATGTCCTGTCTGATTTCACCTTAAATTTAAATCCTCTCTGCGGATTTGCCTCATCCCCCATCTCTGTGCCTTGGACCACCCGACAGCACATGCCTCCAGCAGCGCTTCACTTCGCACGCAGGTCCTCTGTGGCAGCCACCGGGAGGAAAACTAACGTCCTCAATTGCAAACCCCAAGGAATCAAATAGGAAAAACCCCTGGGGGACCCCAGTGGGGAGATGCAGTCAGTTAAACATCCGAGGATTGGTTTGGGCTCAGGTCTTGATCTTGGGGTCCTGGGATCCAGTCCTGCGTCAGGCTTGTGCTCACTCAGAGAGGAGTCTGCTAGAGTTTTCTCTCTCCCTTCCCTCTGCCCACCCTGTGCACATGTGCGTGCACACTCTCTCTCAAATGTAAATAATTTTTTTTAAGATTTTATTTATTTATTCATAGAGACACACAGAGAGGGGCAGAGACATAGGAAGAGGGAGAAGCAGGCTCCATGCAGGGAGCCTGACATGGGACTCAATTCCAGGTCTCCAGGATCAGGCCCTGAGCTGAAGGCGGTGCTAAACCACTGAACCACCTGGGCTGCCCTCAAATGTAAATAAATTAAAAAAAAAAAAAAGAAGAAGAAGAAGGGAAGAGAAGAGAAGAGAGAGAAGAGGAGAGGAGAGGACAGGAGAAGAAAGAGAAGAGAAGAGAAGAGAAGAGAAGAGAAGAGAAGAGAAGAGAAGAGAAGAGAAGAGAAGAGAAAGGAAGGGAAAGGAAGGGAGAGAAAGAGAAAGAGAAAAAGAAAAAGAAAGAAAAAGAAAAAGAAAGAGAAAAAGAAAAAGAAAAAACAAAACCCTGGGCCAATCAGCTGTGGCTGGGACACAGAATAACCTGAGGCAACAAGTTGCTTCTATGGTCACCAAAGAGTAATAAAGAAGCAATTCCCAGAATTGGGAGAGGACTAAAAGAGAGGTGGTCAAGCTAGAGGTAAAGTGATGCATGTCCCCTACACATCCTGCCTGGGACACATCTTCCCCAGGTGAGTAGAAAGCTCCTCGCTTATAAAGAGTCCAGAGTCTCCCACGTGGCCCGGGGTCCTCAGGATCTAGCCCCCAACCTCCATTCAATGCTCCCCGGAGCACTCACCTTCCCCTGTGAGCTCTAGTCCCTGCATTTTCTAGTCATCTGTCTGAAAAGTCGCTCCTGCTCACTGCCAGGCCTCCGCACGTGGTCACCCGCACTCTGGCCCTCCCATCTAGCCTCCTCCCCTCAGCCTGTCTTCTCCCTAGATGACCTCGTGACACCCAGGCCAGACTACAGCACTGATCACACCCCCACCTGAAGGGCCATGGAGCTTTGGAGTTGACTTCTGTTTTCTCTCCTCCCATACTACGAGTGTAATAAGGGCAGAGAGCCTGTCCCCCCTGCTTGACTCTAACTCGGTAGCGCCTAGTACGGTGCCCTGCAATAGTAAACATGCCAAGAATATCACAATGCATATTTTTTGAGTGGAAGAAAAAAAATGAGCGAGTGAACCAGGCCACATCCTAAACTTTCGAATTTAATGGTATCCAAAAGGTAGGAGTGGCCTAGAATCAAATAAAGGCTTTCTCACACCTCATTTTCCAACTCAGAACACTTACGGAGACAGGAACCAATTGGCAGGTGATGGCTGGCAAGGGCAACCCCAGAGGCATAAGAGACGCTTTGTTACACCAAGGCAACCCTGAAAACAAAGTCAAACTGTGGTCCCCCAAGAAGGCCCGCACTCGAAGAAGCCAAGTACATGTTCCCGTCCCCAAGCCTTTTCTCAAAACAGGCGACTAGCCCCTCATCTGAAAACCAGAAATCCCAACATCAAGGCTCTTTTCAACCTAAAATCAAAAGACAGATTGCCAAAAGATCATTGCTTAAGACCCACAGCCCCTGTCAAATGTAAATGACTCCTTCTGTGGTTTTAATACTAAGTGTGGCTTTGGAATACGATTGGCATGTAGTAAATTTAAATTCTTTCCCTTTTAACTGACATGAAAGAGAAAAGTACAGCTACCCCAAATCTGTCACGGATCACCGGGGGGTGAGGGGTAGCTACCCAGTTTACTTAGAGACACAGAAACATGAAAACCAAGCCTGAGCTCCAAAAGCCAACTTTCCACCATGACAGGGCCTGGAAATACATCCTGAACCATAATACATCTCACAAGTGATCCTATAGTAGAAGCCTCGTTAATTTTCTTTTTTTTTTTTTTTTTTTTTTTTTGACAAAATAAAACCCAATTCTAAAGGGTGAAGAACAAAACACAAACTGTAATTATCCTACATGGAGCTCAAACTGCCATGTCAATGATGTGCCACCATGAGGACGGACTCTTCTCGCCCTCAACATGCTTCAGACTCTTTTTAGGATTCTCCTCTTCTAAGCAAGTTCTTAGGTCTAAGAAAGGAAACCTACCACTTTACCTACACTTCTCAATCTGTCTTGGTAGGTCTCCACTTCAGTGGCATAACTTTTTTTTCTTAAAAGCAATATAGAATACTTCATTATATTTGCTCCATTTTGGTAAGATTCACATTTCATCATCAGCGGGGGGAAAAAATAAGTTCTTGTAGAAGCTACAACACCAGAGAAAAATCAGAAAGAAGAAAATAAGCACCTCTCATCCCGTCACTCAGAGGTTTAGTTTATATTACTCCGGGCCTGGCACAGGACAGAAAGTTCCTGTTCTAGGAACGGGATTGATAACAGAGCACACTAGTAATGAATTTTAATTTTGATAAATGCTACAGAGAGAAAGTATAAGATTAGATACATGAAAACTATGATGGGACCCTCCACTCCATCACTAGTTAATAGTTTGAGATCTTCCTACATTTCTCAGAGCAATTGTGAAATATGCATACATTTTATCCACTTGGGATGGGATGGCGCACGCTCTTTGAGGATAGACATTCCATTTGTCATTTCCAAAGCTAACTTCCATAGACAAAGCAGTTGCTTGTCTCAGAATTTCCTTCAGAAATCCTAGAAAACAACAGCAGACGGGACAATTATCGGTGGGTTACAAATGGCCACAGATGAAACCAGGAAATGATGTGTTCCAGACCTCTCTGAAGCAGTCAACCTCCGGCCAAAAGGGGGCCATTGCTGAGGGTTGGATGAGGTACGATCACATCACCTCAGAGGTACGATCGAAAGCATGTAGGAACGCATCCAGATTCTTCTTCGACCTGCCAACGTCTTACACGTTTGTCAAAACTGCTCATCCACCATTACTACATCACAGATTTTCAGGTGAGACCCCATAATAACGTCACCTGGTAACTCCTTCACCCAATCTGCCCTCTCAATTTGGCTAGATCTTAAAAAACTCATCAGGGACACCCTCAACTCCATGCCCAACAGAAATACAAAAGTCTTACTAAGATTTCTGCAAATGTCTAGGTGAGGCTGTGTTCTCATTGCCAAACTTGGCCTACAAGGTTTTATTTCCATACCTACTATCTCCATGCCAATGCCGAAAAATCTAGACACAAAATCTCAATACTTGCCTCAGTGTCTACAAAATAATCCACTTAAAAACCATTTGAGAGTAAAATTAGAGTTGCTAAAGATCAGGAGGTCACAGAAACTAGATAGACAGCACACAGAAAAGCAAATTAAAATCCCACATTAGAGATTATGGTTCCTAATATCTCTAGGGTCTTCTTACTGGCCTTATAGAATACAGAGCACTCTGTCTTCACCATCTCTCCAAACTCTCTTTTCCCTCTTTTTGTCTCTGCTCTTCTATTTTCTTACCCCCTCTGCCCAGGGCAGAACAAAACATAACTCCCTTTCACGTTCTCATATTCATTTTTTTGAGATTTATGTATTTTGGGACACCTGGGTGGCTCAGGGGTTGAGCATCTGCCTTCACCCCAGGGCATGATCCCAGGGTCCTGGGATCGAGTCCCACGTGGAGCCTGCCTCTCCCTCTGTCTGTGTCTCTGACTCTCTCTCTCTCTCTCTCTCTGTCTCTCATGAATAAATAAATAAAATCTTTTTAAAAAAAAAAAGATTTACTTGCTTATTTTAGGGAGAGAGGGTACCCATGCAAGAGCAGGAGGAGGGGCAGAGGGAAAGAGACTCTCAAGCAGACTCCCCACTGAGCATCAAGCCCAATGCAGGGCTCGATCGTACGACCCTGAGATCATGCCCTGCGCCCAATCCACAGTTGGACGCTCAACCAACGGAGCCATCCAGGCACCCCAACTTTCTCATATTCAGAAGATTAGCCATCTCTCTGTGGCTTGGGCTCCTGCCCACTAACATTTTCACTACAGACTAATATTTTCAATGTTTTGCCACCAACTCCCAATGACTGATCATAGTATTTCCCCCAAATAAAGGCAGTTTCCTCCCCAAGGAAAAGTCTGGTGCCAGCTCTAAAGATTATAACATTTTCTCCATTTTGTATTGGTTTTGTGGGAACCAAAGATCACAATGAAGCAGCCTTGTTACTCTAAGACCACCCACTGGTGGGCACCTGTAACCTGTCTACACGTCTTGTCCCTTTGAGACTCGGCGTCCACTCCTCAGCCGCTCAGGTCCAAGGGGGCCCTTGGAGATCATCTAACACAACCGTTTGATCGTACAAGGGTGCAGTGAGCTCACTTTCCCAAACCCGCAGTGCGAACAGGGGCAAGCCTGAATTTTGCCAGGTCCCCATGCCTCCCGGACAGGGCTGTTTATGAGGCTCACACACGCTTCTGCGTTGCAGGCACAGCACTAACCCAGGCAGTTCACAAACAGGGCAAAGCATGAGCGTTTCAAGTCTATTCCTCAAATGTGCTCAGGTATTAGTTGCTACTACCTCTTCTATCGAGGAGACAAAGTCTTCCAATTCAAAATAAGGAGCAGCGCTCTAATTCCCCTGGGAGTATCAATAACCAGGTTTGCATTCACATTCAGGTGTAGCAGGGGTAGGTAACCAAGATCAGAATCTTTTCCGGAGCAAGATTGCGGGGAGGAGGGGATGTGGAGAATGTGAGGGCACTGAAAAAAATTTTAAACATTATAATGAGGCCCTTTGGGTGGAAGGTAGAGAAAGAGGAAGTGAGCCTGGGCAGTCCTGAGAGCTTCCGTCCAGACATCTGCACGCAAGCCAACGAACTACATTTCAATGCTGATTCCCAGCTCATTGCTGATCTTCATAGATGTGTCTTCGGATTTTTTAAATGACTGTGTAGGTTAGTACATTTCCAAATGCCCATTTTTCCCCCAGTGGAAACTTACCTTAATAATTTGTTAGCAGAGGAAACAATAGAGGTAAGGGCAACACGATCCCCTTCTACACTTAGGCTTGAAAGAACACACTCCCCGCCCGATTCTCGGCTGGGCTTTGCTTAACCTTCCTAGTCAGCTCCTACACATCGGGAGAAATTTCCCATCTCGGTTTTCAGGGAAGAATGACTTCATCCAAAGTGTGCCTGCAAGCCCAGGCTCTGCATGGTGCCCTGGCACGCAGGCGATGCCAGGACCGGGCAGTGCAGATGCAGCTTCAGTCTCTCCCCACTCGGCCCGACATGGGATCCTGCAGGGGCCACCCAGGCCACCGAGATATGTGGGTTCTCCAAAACGCCACCGTGCGACGGTCAGGCCCCAACCAGGACATACTGCCCAATGCACTGGAGTCACCAAAGACTTCAGGAAGGTGAAGACAGAGCTCGGCTTCTTTTCCTTTGGTCAAAACATTCCAGAATGAAGGTTTCTATAGAAAACTCTGGGGGATCCCTGGGTGGCTCAGAGGTTTAGCACCTGCCTTCAGCTTAGGGCATGATCCTGGAGTCCCAGGATCAAGTCCCACGTCGGGCTCCCTGCATGGAGCCTGCTTCTCCTTCTGCCTGTGTCTCTGCCTCTCTCTCTCTCTCTCTCATGAATAAATAAAAAAATCTTTAAAAAAAAAGAAAGAAAGAAAACTCTAGACGATGAACCCCTCTGACCAATTACGTCACTCCTCTTTTTTTTTCTTTATGTCACTGCTCTTAATAACAAATGACAAATGCCCAGCCTTTGGATTTGATGCCCTTCCCTCCACAGCTCAGTTTACAGGAGGCTTTGGTTTTCTGCATGGAAACACGACGCCATTCGAGCTTGAGAGTTCTCCCCTTACTCTTAATAGGCCAGGAGGCAGTGAGAGTCCGACCAGAAGGAAAGTCAGCACAAAATCTTATTCACTCTTTCGTGATTGGCCAACTTCTGTTGATGTTGACAGAACTCAGACACATCCAAGTCACCAACACAAACCACTACAGCAAATGAGGCCTGAGTTCTGTTTTCTCTTCCTGGATCTAGGACTCCAAGTTATGCGTGATTCCTTCCAGGAATGCAAAGCCTGCACCGACCTGTCAGAGGAACTATAAATCATCTAATTAACTAATATGAAAACAGAGTCAATGAAACCCCTCAGAGTGTGGCAGCTTTCTGATTAGCTGTCATATTGCTGTGAAGTAAAAAAAAAAAAAAAAAAAAAAAAAAACACACACACACACAGGGAAATGTTCATTTCTTTAGATGTGAAAATTTTCATTTTCTTCAGACATTATACACACACACACACACACACACACACTCACGTGTCTACAGACTGAAGGACTCAATGTACTGGTGTTTCTTTTCTCAAAGTTACCGAGCCTTTTGCAAATACCTAATCTACTATGCCTAACCGTTACTGAGATCTTTTCCACCCCTCCTGGGATCTTTATTTCAATCAAAGGATTTAAATTCCCTGTAAAATATTTTAGTGACCCTAGATAGGAAGGCTCAGAAAGTGGCCTGGATGAAGATGATGCCTTTGCTAAGGACACCTTTTTGGTCGTGAATAATTCTGCACGGCTCCTTTCTTTCTTTTCTAATCACCTTGTAAAGTTGCAGTGAGGAGCAAACAGAACTTGGCTGAATACAGTTCCATCCAAGAATCCGGGTCGAATCTCTATTTATAACGGAAAAGGCCTTGATTTAGAATAAGAACATGATTAAGCCAGAAACATGGTTCATCCCAAAGCTGGGGTTCTTAGCCAGGGGTCCTTAGATGGGCTTTAAAGGGCCCATGAACCCCCTCAAATTGAATGCAAAGCTATGTTATATATTCTGTGGATTTTTATGTCAAAAGAGTCCATAGCTTTTAGGAAAAGAGTCGGTCCATGTAATTTAGGGACGTTGGGGCACAGGCAGGAACTATTGAATAGATGAATAAATGGACTCAGGGAGAACAGCTTCAGACCACTGGAGTCCTGGTCTACCTTGATCAAATTCTTCTTCAGAAGCGCGTTAAAGAATGCTGGAAAGGAAACTGGACAGCAGGACATGTTCCTGCCCAATGCACAGGAGTCACCAAAGACTTCAGGAAGGTAAGTAAAGACAGAGCTTGGCTTCTTTACCTTTGGTCAAAACCAGGAGGAAAACCTTCTTTTCCTTCTGGTCATTCCAGAATGAAGGTTTCTATAGAAAACCTATTGAAAACCTATTGAACTAGTATCACACAGCCTAAGAGCCAGGCTTCGACCGAGTTGCTATCCTGTCCCCCAGGACTTTACTCTTCAGAATTCTCAACTCAGCCCAAATATGTAACTGAAATCATAGCTCTCGTTCACATTCTTGAAAATCACTCCAAGTGTTAGGGATCCGTAGCCAAGACACCAGTAGATGTAAATGTCTCTAGACCAAATGCCAGAATGTGAGCTCCAAGGGCGGTGGAAAGGCAGACGGTAGCAAATGGACAAAGCCAGTACACTGGGGGTACAGAAGGAGGAGGTGGACCAAAAAACCCAGAAGCTTCCTTTCTTCTCCACGTTGCATCTTCCCGTGAGTCTCCGCATGTGGACCACCCCCTCCGATCCACCTGCAGGACTCTGTGTAAACACCAGGCGAGCCAGGGAGCGGGACAAGAGGAAGGAGGTGCTCAGTCACCAAAAACGGTGCACACTGATTAATGGGAAAGGAAGTAGGAGCAAAAGGAAGCAAAAAGAAGCCTGTGCAAAGCAAGAATAATCAAGGAACAAGGATAGTATCACATACAAGGCAAGGAAATGATCATGGTATCAGAGAATAGGAGCAGGGTAAAGAACACATTCTCGGGATCCCTGGGTGGCTCAGCGGTTTAGCGCCTGCCTTTGGCCCGGGGCGTGATCCTGGAGTCCCGGGATCGAGTCCCACATCGGGCTCCCTGCATGGAGCCTGCTTCTCCCTCTGCCTGTCTCTGCCTCTCTCTCTGCATCTCTCATGAATAAATAAATAACATCTTTAAAACACACACACACACACACACACACCCCCTCTAGTATCAGACCAATCTGGGATTGAGAGCTGGCCATCCCTCCTCGGGCTGTGGCCTGGACAAGCTCCTGAGCCTGCCGGGGCTTCGATTCCTCCTCAGTGACATGGCTCCAAGGGGGTGGGCACACGAAGGTACGTGTGCGTGTCCCCTGCCAGCCGGGAAGGAAGGCCACTGGTTTATCCCCTTCAGCACACCGATTCCAGCCATTATTCTCTGTCCCAGGCATCTGCTGTTGTTGCTAAGAAGTCCACTCTCTCCCATCCAAACATTGACATATTCCTCATGTTTGAATTATGCATTGTTCTGCTTGCTTAATTCAAAAAGAAAAAGAAAAAAAAGGGGGGGGGTTGTGGCTACTGCTCTGCCTCAGCCCACCAGGTGACGTGACTCGTTCCGCGGCATTACCTGACTCACACACAGAGCCCTGAAGGCCATCAACAGGATCACGCGGGGACCCGGGTGTCCCAAGCACAAGGAACATAGCTGAGGTCAAAGCACAGGCTAAGACACGTCCGAGCGGTGTAGAGTAAGAAAGGCTATGGCAAAGGTCATTTTGTGGACTTTGCAAAACTCCCGCTGGCTGCCCCTCTTGCCCTAATCAACATTGTCCAGTTCATTTATGTAGGAGGGTCAGAGAGGAAACAGATATTTGTTCTGGAAGAGAACGACCTGTGAATAACAGATCAACCACCAACAATAATAACACCAATAACAGTAATAGCTAACACTCCATGGCGTTACACGAGGCTATAGGGCCCTCAAGAACAAGGACAGCATTCCTTTTTGCCAGGTACTTTTGTCTCAATCATTAAACTTTACTTACTGAAATGAATGATGGGAAGGGTCTATCTATCTCAATTACTGAAAAACCCAAATTATAGAAATGTACACAATGCAGTTATATCAGTCAGGATGCGTTCAAGTGCATGAGACAGAAAACCCAACTTAAACCGGCTCATAAAATAAAAGAAATTTATTAGCTCTTGTAATAAAAAAAAGTCCTGCAGTAGGACAGACTTTAGAGATGGTCTGATGAGTGCTCCAGCTCGGTGTTTTGGTAATTCCTTCACCTCTGCTCCCCTCCTTGTGTCTGCTTAATTCCTTGGCTGGCTTCCCTCATGGCAGCGAGATAGCTGCAGCAGCTCCAAGCCTCACATGGGCAGCCCAGACCATTTTGAGCAAAAATGGTTTTATCTCTTTCTCCGGCCATCAAATAAAAGTCCTGGGCTTCACACGGAGTTGACCAACTTAGGTCATATGTACAGCATGGAACTCATCAACGCACACACGGGAAAACGCTATGCACTGACTGGGTGAGGCCTGCGTGAGGTCTGCCCACCAGACCTCAAAAAGCAGAGTATTCAGATAATGGCTCCATGCTGATCAGGGTCCATCACTCTCAAATTCGGTGGCTGCTATCAAGTGAGGTATAAGATGGTTCCCAAAGAATTTTCTAGGTGCCGTTAGGAAAAGAGGAGGTGGATGCTTCAAGCGTAGCCAACAAATGTCTACCCACAGCAGTTATATTACTTTGCTAACCGAAAGCGTGCTAAGCAGAGGACATTTGTAATATCTGCAATCATAAACACATTAGAACCATTTGCATTTCATTCAGAATGTAGAGAGGTGGCAAGATGCTTGGGGAAAGTTTATTTACTTAAATATGTTCAATATTCCCTTTGTTCATAGGATTCATTTCCTTAGCCGCGGCCACCTTCAAAATTAGCACCGGTATAGACTTTTGGCCAAGCCCTCCATCAGCCTGGTCACAAATTCCAAATTAGCCAGAACCATCTGCATTAGCTACATTTTTCTGATTGAATTCTCCTATTTGATTTTAATTTTCATCAGTTATGTTTCTGTTTCAATGAACTCCTCAGCATTACCGTGACCTCAAGATGTCCTGGAGGGAGGCAATAGAGCAGAATGGTTAAGACCACAGGTGATAGGAAGATTGAGCTTAGTATTAGCTGTTTCTTATCAGCCAGAAATCCCAGACAAAATAATTTGACTTCTAAATTTCCTCACCTATAAGTGAGGATAAAAACATCTATCTCATAAAGTAAAATTAAATGAAACAGTATATACAAAGCACCCAGTGGCCCATACTGGAACACAGCAAATGTTCAACCTACATTAGCTCTTTTAATAATAAGAATTTAAATTAAAGTTCATGTTAGTGCTCTGAGCCATTTTTTAATCTCACAAATAAACTAACTAATTAAAAGGAAAAAAATCTCCATGTGCATTTATCGCCATGACAACACCACCACCACTGTATGATTCATTGACTACTTACCATGTTCAAGGCACTACGCTAGGTGTTTCAAAGGTATAAATCCTGAGAGACAAGCATTTTGTTATTTGGAAGAAGAGAAAATTAATTCTCAAAGAGCTTAAGAAAGTAGCCAAATGCCAAAGAGCTGCTAAGTAGCAGAGCAAATATGTGAACATGCAACAGTCAGACTCCAGAGCTCATACATGTTCCAAGTTACCTGACAATTCTATTTTCTCTAGCAGGTGAGGAATCGTCTCTCATAAAAAAAAAGAAAAAAAGAAAAAGAAAAAGCTAATCTTCCCAGTTTAAAAAAAAAAAAAAAGGAAAAAAAAGGAAGGAAGAAAGAAAATTGTTTAAAGTGGTATTTGTACAATAATCTTAGGAAATGTAATAGCCAGATGATAATAGCACTAGCAATCCACGATGTATTTTATGGGGCTATTAATATACGCCTCGAGTGGCCAAAGGCTTTGCCACTCACTTGAGGCAAGTAGTAATGGCCAATAAAAGTTGCCTTGTCCTGTCTTAATGTTACATTATATCATCACACATGTAATGAAATGCTCCCAAACTTTGGTGTTACCAGAAGAACAGGGAAAGTGGTGGTTAAGCAATCTAGCAAAGTGAGAAGGAAGTGTAATAAAGTGGAAAGAGCCCTCAGCTAGGACCCAGGCCTAACTCTGCTGTGCACCTGCATGGCCATCAGCACATCTCTGTGTATCTCAGGATCTCGGCATCTCCATCTGTAGCCTGGGGTTCATTGCAGCAGGCAAAGACCACATCCAGCTCCCCCAGCTCCACCAGTCTATAGTTCTACAGAGAATGCCATTCATTCAACAACAGCTCATGGGGCAGAAACTCTGTACCAGGTACACCCTGTGCCAGAAGCTGAGGGTGTAGCAGAAACTAAGGCACGACTCCTCTAATGATGGACTTCAGAGGTGGATGGATGGCTGGTTGGAACACTGCCCTGGTTTACAATTTTTTCTTCTTCTATATCACAAAAAACGTTCAAGCAAATGTAACAAGATTTTGATAATGATTGAATCTGGGTAATGGTGTGATTCTTTTCACTATTCTTTCCACTTCTGTGATGTTTGAGATTTTTTTTTATCATAAAAACTTTAGATAAGACAACATTCAGAGAGACCTCTGCTTCAAATAATAACCCATTACACATGCCAGATAAGCCTTTTCATAAAAGATAAGTAGGAAAAGACACAAAAAAATATTTATTAAATGCTTTAAAAGATCCAAAAGCCAACAAGACTGTGTATGGAGATGGGTCGTGGTGGAGGGAAGAATCAAGTGAAGCTGAAGGCAAGGAAGTTCAGAATTCATTTTCAACCTGTTCTCCCTCTATAATCGCTTTGAGAAACTAGGCGAATAGAGATCTGTGTTCACAATCTGCTGAGAATGGCAGGAATAGACTGGAGTATAACACTTGTTTTGGGTTAGGATCTCCAAAGAGCTGCACCTCAGTAGGAAGGGAGAACAGAAAGCTAACAGGCCCTTGCAGAGGACCCTGGCTTATCTCTAAACCATCACAATCTCTGAAACTGAAATAAAGTGTTTCTAGACTGCTAATGCCCCCAAGTACTTGCAGAAGCAAACATGTATCCTTTCTAGACTTGAATAATGTTGACTTCATATAATATCTGTAAACAACTGAAAAAAAATAATGACTCACCCACAATTAAAAACAATAAGCACACAAAGAGCTAAGATATAAATAAAAGCTAGCAGAAACAAAGAAATAGAAATAGACCCACAGGGCTCCAGATTTGGAATTATCTGAAATAGACTTTTAGTTATAAGTTTTACTATGTGTAAGAAGAGAAAATTACAAAGTTGAGAATTTCAACATAGAACGATGCTAAAATGTGCCCCCCCCCCAAAAAAAAAGTTATGTCCATGACCCAATACCTGGGGCCCGTGAGTGTTTCCTTATGTGGCAGAGGAGTGAATATTACTTTATGGTAAAAGATTTAACTTATGGATGTTAAAAAGAGATGCTCATCCTGGGAGTTTTAAGGCAGAGGTACAGGGGAGAAGGCAATGTGAATACAAAGCAGAGAGGAATGTGCCCATAAGACAAGGAATGCTGACACCCACCAGCAGGAAGAGGCAAGAAACCAATTCTTCTCTAGAGCTTCCAGAGGCAGTGGCTCTGCCAGCACCTTAATCTCAGGCTTACAGACTCCAACACGGTGAGAGAATAAATTCCTGTAGTTTTAGGCCATCCAGTTTTTAGTAATTTAGTAAATCACTACAAATGCCCAAGGAAATTAAGATAAATGGGAAACTCAAAAGAGAGAGAGACTCAAATGGAAAGCTAAGACATAAAAATATGTTAACTAAAACTAATAACTTAATGAATTAATTTAGCTCTAGAAAAATAGATACAGGTGAAGTAGGAATTAGAGGAAAACAATGAGCGTGAAGCACAGAAAGACAAAAGAATGCAAAATACAGGAAAAGATACATTATGGAATATAGTGAAAAGGTAATTAAGCCCACATAACCAATAAAGTAAATATAAGTAATTACTGCCCAAGGAAGAGAGAAGAATGAATGAGGCAAAGCAATATTTGACAAGTAAATAGCAGCAAACTTTCCAGAACTGAAGAATGATGTCTGGCCTTAGAAGGAGCTAAGACAAGGAGCCCTAGAAACCTCAAGCAGGATTAATAACAAGAAAACTTCATCTGGCCACACTATTATAAAACTGCTAAAAACCACAATGAGAAAAACTTAAAATCAGCCAAAGGGGGGACAAAAGGAACAAAAACTAGACTTTCATCCAACTTACTAATAGAAACAAGAGAAACCAGAAGTAAGTAAACATCTTTTAAAGTGTTGAAAGAACACAAGTGACAGCCTAGAATTCTATGCCCAGAGAAAATATCCCTAAGAATGATGGTGAAATAAAGACATTTCAGACAGACAAAAATTGAAAGAATTTGTCACCAGCAGACCCACAATAAATGAAATACTAAAGGGTATTTGTTCTTCAGGCAAAAAGAAAGTGATCCCACATGGAAAATCAATGATACAAGAATAAATGAAGAGCAAAAGAACAAAATAAATATATGAGTAAATCAAAATAAATAATAACTGTGTAAAACACTATTATTATCTTGGGCATCTGAAATGTATAGAAGTAAAATACACAACAACAGTGACAGACAAGTCAAGAGAGAGATCAATGGCATTAAAGTCTTTTAAGGCCTAAATCAAGGACACATATTAAAATCTCTAATGTAACCATCAAAATAATAATTATATCATGTAAAACTTCAAAGCTAATTGAGAGAAAATGTGGAATGATAAATAAATAGCAAACAAACTCAATTCATAAGAAGGGAGAAAAAATAGGAACGTGGAACATGCAGGTCTAAAAGCATGTTCCATGTTCCAATTTATAGTACATTTCAACCCACCTAAGTGTATAATTACATCAAAAGTGAGAAAATTAAAAGACAAAAGTTGTCAACCCCAACACTATGCCATAAACAAGAGACACATCTAAAGCATAAGAATATGAAAATGTAAGAACTAAAATGATTTTTTAAAAAGAGACACTTAGGCAAATACTAACCAAAAGAAAGCTGGTGTAGTTTTATTAATATCAAAGTAATGCTTATGGCAAAAATTCTTATAGGCCTATGGGGGTCCCTTTGTAATGTCAAAAGGTTTCAATTCACCAAGAGGATAAAACAATTCCAAATTGCAAATTTCTCCAACATAGCTCCAAATTATGTAAAGCCACCACTGACAAAAGTACAAAAAGAAAAAGACAAACCCATAATCATAGTATGGAATTTGAACACACCTCTCTCAGAAACATAGAGAACAAATAAGACAAAAGAAAACAGTAAGGATATAGAAAATTTGGAGACCATAAACAGCAAATGTGACCACATAAATCAACAGAACTCTTTACTGATCAACCAGAGAATACACATATTTTCAAGCACACAGCAAACATGTACAAACATGGGCCACATACTATGGAAGCAAATAAATCTCAGCATATTTTAAAGTACTGAAATCAGAATGTGTTCTTTGCTCACAATTCAAGGACACTAAAAATCAGTAACTACATGATAGTGAGAAAATACACAGTAAAAATTAGAAAATACTCTTAACTGAATGGTAATAAAATGATTTCATAGAAAATTATAGGATGCAATGAAAATAGTACTTAAGGGGAAACTTGTTCTTTAAATACATATATCACAATAGAATTAAAGCTGAGAGCTAGTAAACTCAGCATTCCATTTTAAGAGATCATTTTTTAAAATCAACAAATTTAAAATAAAGTAGAAGAAAATAAGTGGACAAAAATAAGAGGAGAACAGAGTGAATAAAAAAACAAACATAAAATACAAAGGGTCAACCAGAGGGGTGTTGAAAAGACAAATAAAACTGATAAACCCTTAGAACAGTGATCAGAAAAAAAAAAAACTAACATCAGAAATTTTAAAAGGGGACATCTCTACAGATCATACAGAGATTAAGTATGTAAGAATATATTATGAAAATTTATGCCAATAACCTTGAAAACTTAAATAAAAGGGCTGAAGTTCTAGAAAACTACTCTCACCAAAATTGACACAAAAGAAATAGAAATTCTAAAAACCTGAAGTCTTAAACTATTTTAAAAACTGTAATGTATAATTTAAAGCCCGACCACCCCCCAAAAAAATAAAAAATAAAAAAAACAGCTTCTGAAAGCCTCACTAGGGAATCCTACCAGAAGAAACAATACTGATCCTGCTCAAACATCTCTAGAGAACAGAAAAAGAAAATATTTCCTAACTCATTTTAAGCATAATCTTGATAACCAAAACTTGAGATGGACTTCATAAGAAAGAAAGCTTTGGGATCTATCACACTCATGAAAATAGAGGTGCAAAACCTAAACAAAAGATTCGCAAACCAAATACAGCAATATATAAAAAGATAAATCCATCTTGATCCAATTAAGCGTATTATTTTTGTAATAAACACATGATTATTTAACATTTTTTGTTATTTACCACATTAATAGAATTAAGGAGAAATAAATATAATGATTTTATATGTGCAAGATAGTTTTGATAAAATTCAATATCCATTGATGATTAAAAACTTCTAGCAAAATAGGAAGACAATTCCTTAAAAACATATCTTAAAAAATAAAAAGACTACCACAAACTACTAACCTATATTGAGATGTTGAAAGCTTTCTTTTTCAAATCAACATCTTTTTAAAGGTGATAGCTGGTATAATCAGGTAAGAAAAAATACAAAAGATAAAATAATTGGAATAGAGGAAATAAAAGTATCATTTTTAGCAGATATGATGGTGGATATAGAAATGCAAAGAAAAATATAGATAAATGACAATAAGTGAGCTTAATGAGACTGCAGGATAAAAACCAATAAACAAACGTGAACTTCATGGTTATGTACCAGGTATAAACAAAATGAAATTTTTTTTAAAGATTTTTATTTATTTATGTGAGAGAGAGAGCAAGGACAAACATGGGGGAAGGCTGAGGGAGAAGCAAACACCCCACTGAGCAGGGAGTCTGACGCATGGTCTGATCCCAGGACCCTGGGATCATGACCTGAGCCAAAGGCAGACGATTAACCGATGAAGCCATCCGGGCACCCCATAAAATGAAATTTTAAAAAGTAAATTCCAAAATAATATCAAAAATACTCAAGAATGTCTAAAAATAAGAGCCTTAGATTAATTCTTAAATAGCTATGAAAAATCTCTATGTAGAAAACAATAGTATATTATTCAAAGAATTTAAAGGCAGTACTCCTTGCAGCAATATGCCATATTCATAGATTAAAAGATTCAATTTACAAAAAGTCAGTTTTTTCCCAAACAGGTCTATAGCATTAATGGAGTCTTAAAAAAAAAAAAAAAAACAACAACAACAACAACAACAACAAAAAACCCTTAGCAAAGAGTATGTTACAGACAATCAAATACACACGTTTAAGGTATGGTTTGATGAACTCCATAATCACCACCCCAATCTGGACCCAAATACAGTTCACCCTCTCCCCGCATCTCTTCCACTTCCTACCCCTGTCGACCACTGGTTTGATATTTATCACTATAGAGTAGTCGGGGGTATTATAAAACCTCTTATAAATGGAATCCCTTGGTATATATTCTTTTGAACCTGGGTTCTTTTGCTCAACATAATGTTTTTGAGATTCACGCATGTTACTGGGTATAGCAGTAGTTCATTCCATCTCATTGCTTAGTAGTTTTATATTGTATGAACGAACATATTGGTTCTTTCCAGTTTGGAGCAGTCATGAATAAAGTGCTATAAACATTCATGTACAACTCTTTTCGTGAACATATGCTTTCATTTCTCTTGGATAAATACCTACGAGTGCAATTTCTGGAGATTCAATGCAGTCTTAAAAATCACAAATGAGGGATCCCTGGGTGGTGCAGCGGTTTAGCGCCTGCCTTTGGCCCAGGGCGCAATCCTGGAGACCCAGGATCAAATCCCACATCGGGCTCCCGGTGCATGGAGCCTGCTTCTCCCTCTGCCTGTGTCTCTGCCTCTCTCTCTCTCTCTCTGTATGACTATCATAAAAATTAAAAAAAAAAAATCACAAATTAAATTCCACAGTTTTGGTGGAATTTGATACACTAATTCTAAATTTCAAAAGGAAATATAAAGGACTAGAATAGCCTTCAAAATGAAGAACAGGGTGGAAGGGCTGGCTCTACCAGAAATAAAAACTTGTTATAAAATTTATTATATTATGACCTACCCAGCATAATAAATAAATAAATAAATAAATAAATAAATAAATAAATAAATAAAATTTATTATAAGAACACTACAGTGTGCTGGTATAAAATACTCAAACAGGGGTGTCTGGGTGGCTCAGTTGGTTAAGAGTCCAACACTTGGTTTCAGCTCAGGTCATGATCTCGTGGGTCATGAGATCAAGCCCCCCACCCTCAGGCTCCACAGTCAGCGGAGAGTCAGCCCAAAGATTCTCACTCTGCCCTTCTGCCCACCCTTGTACTCTGTCTCTCAAATAAATAAATCAATCTTAAAGAAAATGTCAAACAGATCAATGGAATTTAACAAAAGGCCCAGAGACAGATCCAAACACATACGAACATGTGATATATGACCAAGGTGTCTCTGCCAAGCAGGACAGCTTTTTCATAAATGGTGCCTGGAAAACTGCATATCATAAAAGGGCAGGGGTGTGTATTGATAGTTCATTTCACATTATACAGAAAAACAAATTCTAAATGGTTTTTATATTTAAATTTGAAAGGTCAAATAGTGTAGTTTCTAGAAGTTAAAATTACATAGTTAAATATTTTCAAGAAATCAGATTAATGAAGGACTTCTTAAGGAGAGATTTTAAAAAATCATTAACTATAGCATAAAAGAACAAAAAACTGGGTTCTCTTAAAATTGTTTTGGGGCAACCTGGGTAGCTCCGCGGTTTAGCACCCACCTTCAATCCAGGGCATGATCCTGGGGACCCGGGATTGAGTCCCACGTCAGGCTTCCTTCATGGAGCCTGCTTCTCCCTCTGCCTGTGTCTCTGCCTCTGTCTCTCTCTGTGTCTCTCATGAATAAATAAATAAAATCTTTTTAAAAAATTGTTTTGTTCAGAGATGCCTGGGTGGCTCAGCAGTTGAGCATCTCCCTTTGGCTCAGGGTGTGATCCCAGGGTCCTGGGATCGAGTCCCGCATTGGGCTCCCTGCAGGGAGCCTGCTTCTCCCTCTGCCTGTGTCTCTGTCTCTCTCTGTGTGTCTCTCATGAATAAATAAAATCTTTAAAAAAAAATTGCTTTGTTCATCAATAGACACCAGTAAAAAAAAAATGAAAAGGCAAGCAAGCAAAATGTGGGGGAAGAAATCTACAACATGTATAGAAAAATATGTAATATATTAATGCATAGAACACATAGAAAGAATTCCTACCAAAAAAGGGAGGGAAATGACCCATTTTTTTAATGGGGAAAAGACTAGAATCAACAGTTTACATAAGCAGACATTCAAATAACCAATAAGCATCTGAAAAGCAGCTCAACCTCACTCTTTCCAGGGAGATGCAGATTAAAACCACAAAGAGGTACCACTGACAGACAACCTGCCAGAGTGGTACAAACGAAGTCTGACACCACCAGCTGTTAAGGATGTGGAGCAACAGGAACTCAACGGGAACTCCAGTACCTTTCAGGTGGGACAATAATTTGAAACAATCACTTTGGAAGACAGTTTGGTATGACAGACTGCCAGGGGAAATTGTGAAAGACTTTGGACATGAAAGAAAAAAGAATATGGAGTGTCCAGTCCAATGCACCCTTCCGTGTTGTCCTGCCTTTTGCAGTCTTTTCACTGTTTCTCCAAGTTTAGAAAAATGATAAAAATACAAATGCTTCTTAACTATAGAATTGTAAATGAATTGTCTAGTATAATGCAATGATTATTGTCTTGTGGATAGACTCATTTCGCATTTATTTGTAAATCCATCTCAGTATCCCTTTGGCCTAGACACGTGCCATTCTTTCCATTCTTTCAACCAGTTATAACACCTTGGCGATTCCCTCATCACTTAACGAGTTAAATGAAATCTTTGACACGTATTCAGTCTATAGTTAATGATTTAGCTTAAAAAATACATATCCTTTAATATCACCAAGGCCAAAGAACCTTGGTGCACAACCAACAGAAATGCACGTGTCTGTCATCCCAAGGGACACGTGCAAGAATGTTTCTAATAACATCAGGGCACCCGGGTGGCTCAGTCGGTTAGGCATCCGACTCGTAATCTCTGCTCAGGTCCCGAGCTCAGGATCGTGAGTTCAAGCCCCGCACTGGGCTCCACACTAGGCATGGAGCCTATATCAAAAAAAAAAAAAGAATGTCAATAACATCACTACTATAATGCTAAAAATTAGAAACACCCCCAAATACCCATCAATAGTCAAGCGGATAAATAAACTGTGGTTATATTCAGATAATAAAGTACAGCAAGTAAAATGAATGAAAGATGACTACACACCCTCACGGGGAAGAACCTCAGAAAATGAAAATGTCGGAAAAATCTAAGCCAAATACAAAACGATACTGTATGATTCCGTCTATATGAAAGTCAAAACAGGTACAAAGCTAAACCACAGTGTTCAGAAATGTATGCATTAAGTGACAAAACTTCTAGTACTAACATCCTTGCTTTTCATTATAAAGTCAAGACAGTGGTCTCCTAGCGGGGAGGGAGAGAACGTAAGTGCGGGGAAGGAGGACGAGGAGCCCTTCTGGGACACCTGCTACATTCAACCTTCACCTCAGCACAGGTAACAGTTGTAAACATACCTTAGGACCGATCACCAGACTATTTGATTATTTTGTGTATTTTTCCTAATATACATTATCTTCCACAACAAAGAAAACATTAAAAAAAAAAAAAACTTTAGAGAGTGAAGGATCCAATAGTCAATGAGACAAAAACTACAGTGTTCCCTGTAGTGGCCAACAGGCAAGTTTCCTACATTAATATTCCAAGTCATTAAAGAAATGTCCTCCAGGGACTATTTTCTAATTCCCCCAAAGCCGTAAAATAAATGCAATAAGCTTCTGAAAAGACAGGAAGCCTAACTGTCCAGCGCCAGGACTGGATTTTTTTCTTAAGAGGCTTGCCAGGATCACAAACTGAGTATTTTCAGATACAAGTTAAAGTTTAAGCTCCGTCCTGCTCTCTGAAGACAGGAAATTAGCTGCCATTCAAAAGAAATTAACGCCTGCATCAATCTTATTTCAAGAGAAAATTGTTTCTTCCCATCTTCCCCGTAACCTGATGCACTTGTGCATCAAACGGAGGCGGAGGCGATGGCTCCTTGGTCGCCAGTGTAGATAAATGTTGCCTAGGTAACCAAGCCCTCCACCGGCACCGCCAGTTCCTCCCATCTCTTCCGGGCTGACCTTACCAGGCTGACCCAGAACCGTCCCTGCATGAGAGGGTATGAAATGTTAGAAAATTCAATCAACAACCCTCGGCGGCTACAAATGACAGCAAAAAAAAAAAAAAAAAAAAAAAAAGAAAAGAAAAAGTAGAAGTAGTAGATAAAATTTTTCTTATGCTACAGGCATTTTAAACAAATATCATTTATACAAAGTATGTAGTCTTACTTCATGTTGTTCCTGACAACAAACAGTGGAGGCAAGATGGTTCTAAATTTGTCAGGGTCAGAAACAGGGAAACGAAGGTTCAAAATGGTTCACGGCCTGCCCCCAGATCCTGCCATGAGTGGTAGATCGAGGACCGCAGCTGATCCCAAAGTCCTCAGTCGTCTCACACGCAGACGATGATGACTGAGCGTGCTCCTTGTGTCATGTGGCCAGAGACCACATGGATATTTACAGTTTCTGGAAAATGCCCTCACAAACATTAGCCATGATCATCGTCACTGGCCCTGTACCTCGGGCTATACACCTCCACTCCCTAAGTTAGCACACCAAGTTCTGCAGTATGTGGTCCCCACCGGCCTCTCCAATATCGTGGCCAACGCCTTGGGCAGGACCCTGTCCTTGACGTCCACCCCGACCGCAGCCTCCCTCACCTCCTTGTTTTTGTGCTCAATGTTCCCTCCACCCTGGACACTCGTTCTCACCTCTCCACCTACACGATTCCCCTGAACTTCCTAGTCTCCTCTTAACATGTCAGATGCTTTTCTGGGGTTCCCATGGCCTGTGCGTGCCTCCGTCAAGCCCCGGCTGCCCTGTGGTGACTACACCTGTGTCCTTAACTCCTTGCACCTCTGAGCTCTGGTGTGTGGCTGGCCTCTGCCTCTCCACAGAAGGTTCTCAGGAAATGCCGAGAGATGGATCTTGGGCTGTCTCGGGTTATAACCATAGACCATGGAGGGACGATTTTTGCCAACATGATGTAAATCCTCTTCTGTCTTTGTGTATTTCCCTTTACAGCAATCCAGGCAAGGCTAAAAAGCAGCTTCTCATAAAACAGTCCATAAAACTGTATGTGGTAATTAAGTGCTGCCAATCCAGAAAGCACCGCATGCAGATAGGCAGTGCTGAGGGAATGCCTCCCTTCCCTGTGCTCTGGAGCTGTCTTTTTTTTTTTTTTTTTTTTTTTTTTCGATTTTTTTTCTAGTAAAGTTGTACAAAACAAATATGTTATGGTACCTCCACCTGATTCTTGTTTATTTTTAGGCTACGGTTCTTTGATTATAGCAAGGATATGAAATCCTTAGCATATCTTCCAATCTTCCCTACTGCCCTTCTATGAACCAAATTGGGAAATTTTATGTATCACAGGCTGGGCCCAACAAACAAAACTCAAATCCAAAGAATTCAACAGAGAGGAGGTAAGCCACCTGTCTCAAAAGACAAATCCAAAGAAGAAGGTGGAGGGAGTTCGCTTTAAGAATATGGGAGATTGGATGCCCTAGAACATAACTGAAAGAGGGTCTGCTTAAGGCCAGGCAGTGTGGGTTTGACTCCGAGTCTGCCGCTCACCACTGAGTCACATTAGGCGACTCACCAGGACAGGACCAGCTACATCATTTTGGGGGGGATCCCGAGCAAATAAAAATGTAAGGCCCCTTCTTCAAAGTCACGAAGAATTTTTAGATGGCAAACACATAACATGAAATCAAGCATGAGGGCCTCCAAGTGTGCCGTCTGTCCCACGATCACACGTGTCACACGCCCTGAGGCCACCCCTTCGTCCAGCCTGTCTGCATCTCAGTTTCCTCCTCTGTAAAATGGACCCAAAAGCATCCTTATCACAGGGTTGTGGTGAGGATCAGACTTGAAACTCTCATTAAAAAGCACTTCTAAGAGCACCTGGTACATAACAAAAAACATTTGCTTTGCCATTACTATTTTAGAAAACCTCCTTCCTTGTTCTGTTTTTCCTTTTTTTTTTAATATTTTATTTATTTATTCATGAGAGACACAGAGAGAGAGAGAGAGAGAGAGACGCAGAGACATAGGCAGAGGGAGAAGCAGGCCCCATGCAGGGAACCCGACGTGGGACTCGATCCTGGGACTCCAGGATCACGCCCTGGGCTGAAGGTGATGCTAAACCGCTGAGCCACCCCGGCTCCCGTGGACAGGGGGAGACTACAGCACTTAGTGTCCCTGAGCCTTCTCCATCTCTACAAGGGGAACACATCTACTGTCAAGTCTTACCCACACGTACTGTGAGATGACCAGTTCAGCACCTGCCACATAGTAGATGCTCAATAAACAGTGGCTGCTGCAAAGATGATAATGTTGTCCTGTCAAGGCAGGCTCCCAAGACAGTCGCTGTACAACTGACCCAGGACAGAACTACACAGCACCCTCCTGAAATACTACCAAGCGAATATAATAGTCAGCTCTACCAAACAGAGCCTGCGGTCTACTCCATATCATCTAAATGACTCAAGAGGTAATGTCCAAATTTAAGATTCTCTTCACGAAATGGAAAGTTGGACAGCCTGAAAAACTAATAACTTATTGGTATAAAATGTTTAGTTTTATTTTATCATTGGCTTAACCGTATTTGATAGGTTAAAAAAAAACAAAAAACACCAAGCTATGCCACAAACACACACACTTACATCTTTGGTATATTTTAATTCCCAGCATTCTGTTTGAAATTCTGCATACGCAGTCCTTGTAGCAAAATCATAATTGGGACAAGTAATTTCCAAAGACAAAGGACAATAATGAGAGTCAGAGTAAGGACTCTTGAGTACTCTAACAGACAATGAGACAACAGAATGTTCTCTCTGACTCGATACCTCAACTGCATTAATAAACCATTAGTGTTTCCTCATTTCCAGAGGATAAAGTTCATACTCCTTGGCAGGACCCACATAATCCTTCACAATCTAACCCCATATATCATCTCCTCCAGGTCCCAAAACCACGCCAGTGACAGCCATCTGCACAACTTTTTTTTTGATGATTTATTTATTTGAGAGAGAAGGGGAGGGAGGGGAGGGTCAGAGGGAGAGGGAAAGAGAGAATCTCAAGCAGACCCGCTGCTGAGTGCAGAGCCAGGCTCTAGCCCACGACCCTGAGACTACCACCTGAGCCAAATCCAAGAGTCAAACACTCAACTTACTGGGCTACCCAGGTGCCCCCACAACTTTCACTACTCCCCAAAATGACCTGTTGCTTCATATCTCATGCCACCATATCTTTGCACATGCTTCTTTTCTTTCTTTTTTTTTTTTTTTTTTTTTTGCCTGAAATTTCATTCATTCGACCACTCATTAGTTTGTTGAATGCACTGTGCTGGACTGGATGCTAGAGACACAGTGAGGAATAAGATAACCACGATCCCTGCCCTTTCAGCCTTTTGACTGACAAGTAAACAAACAAATACGCATGACTTCATACAGTAAGAAAGTCCTATGCATACAATCAACAGGGGAGCACAACGGGAAATGTCAGGAAGAATTATATTTTATTGGCATAATCAGCAGAAGGCCTGCCTGAGGCAATACATTTTAATTTGGGACACAGAAGAGGGGAAGAGATAGCCTGGGAAAAAAAACAACAAAAACAACAACAAAAACGCGGGGGTGGGGGCAAGTTATGGAAGGTGGGGAACGGCAGCCCAAAAGCTCTGAAGCAGAAAGGGACGGGACAGGGTCCAAGAACTGGATGGAATGAAAATGAGCAGGGGACTAAGGCATAGGAGATGATTTCTCAAATAAGCAAAAGCAAGATCCTAAGCATTGTGAGCTGCGGAAAGGAGTTTAGATTTGGTCCCAAGTAAAATGGAAAGCCACCAAAAGATTTAGACGGGCAACTCCCATAATTATATTTACTTTTTAAAGGATCACTCCAGCTGCCCAGTGGAGTTCTCCAAAGGGACGACAATGAAAGGTAAAACAGGGAGGGCAGTCAAGAAGGCAAAGTGCCTGGCAGTCCCCACCCAGTCAGAATGATGGCCTTGGGCTCAGTACAAACACCATCTCCACAAGGAAACTAATTCCACATCTGATGACCCAGTGGGTCTTTCCTAAGTGTGATCTGATTTAAATTCTTCAAAGGGAAAACAAACAAACACTCAAAAAGGTTTGTTTTGTTTTAAAGATTTTATTTATTTAAAACACAGGCAGAGGGAGAAGCAGGCTCCCTGCAGGGAGCCCGATATGGGACTGGATCCCAGGACCCCGGGATCATGACCTGAGCCAAAGGCAGACGCGCAACCGCTGAGCCACCCAGGCGTCCCCAAAAACAAAAAGGTTTTTTTAATTCAGTTTCTCTCAAGTCAAAAATCAAGCCACCTTCCTTATTTACGTAAGCTCCTTAGATGTGGGTTGATTTCCTACTGGAAAGGATTTCAATAGTCCTAAGTGATTCTCTGCACTAAGAGGTAAACCATCAAAGTGGCAAAAAAACAAAACACCCAAAACAAACAAACAAAAACAATTAAAAACAGGATGTGTGGCCACACACAGGTCTGTTACCTACACTGACACCAGAGCCAGAGTGCCTGGGTTTCACCAGAGCCAAAAATTTTTTTGCTGATCTTAACCACTCTGTGCCTCGGTTTCCTTAGCTGGAAAATAGAGATTAAATGAGTTAATAAGTGTAGACTGCTGAAAATAGTGCCCAGGCCTTCATCCACAATAAATGTTAGCTGATAACAATAGGTCGTGGAAGAACTGGTCATTACTTTCAATGTTATGTTATTGTTTATTCTGGTCTCTATTTTATTTATTTCTGATTTTTCTTTGTGATTTTCTGCCTCTACGAAATTTCAGCTGAGTTTCTTCTTTTTCTAGTTCCTTATGGTGTAATGTTAAGTTCAACTTTTTTTTCTTAATACGAGCATTTATAGCATACATTTCACTCTAACATCTGCTTTTGCTGCATCCCATAGGTTTTGGAATATTGGCTTTCCTTTTCTTTTGTTTTGAGACATATTTTGATTTGCTGTTTGATTTCTTATTTGGCCCATTGCTTGTGCAGTAGTGTGTTGTTTGATATTTACATATTAAATATTTAATATTTACATTGTAGATTTTCCAACCTGATTTTTTTGTTGATCTTTTAGTTTTGTACCACTGTAAGTTGGAAAATATATTTGGTATGATTTTAGTCTTCCTAAATTCATAATATTTGTTATGTCTCCTTTTATGTGATTTAACCAGGGGATTCTTCTGTATATACTTGAAGAAAATGTGTTTTCTATTTTTCTTGGATGGAATGTTTCATATATAGCTTTTAGAACTGTGTATTCTGAAGTATGCTTCAAATAAAAAAAAAAAAATGTTCCTGTTCGAAAAAAAAAAAAAAAACTTTACATGAGGGTACTTGTTTAAAATAAAGCATGTCAGGTGCCTGGGTAGCTCAGTCAGTTAAGTGTCTGACCCTCAATCTCAGCTCAGGTCTTAATCTCAGGGTGATGAGTTCAAGCTCTACATTGGGCTCTACGCTAGGCATGGAGCCTACTTAAAAAATGAAATGAGATGAAATGAAATGAAATGAAATGAAATAATGAAATGAAATGAAATGAAATGAAATGAAATGAAATGAAATGAAATGAAATAAATGAAAAAATAAAATAAAATAATAAAATAAAATATAAAATAAAATAAAGCATATCAGAGAGGAGGTGGGAGGGAGATGGGTGAAAGAGGTGAAAGGAATTAAGATTACACTTATCACGATGAGCACTAAGGAATGATGTTTAGAATCATTGAATTACTCTATTGTAGAACCCCAACCGAATATAACACTGTCTGTTAATTATACTGGAGCTAAAATTAAAAACTTAATCTAAAAAAATTTTTTTTTCAAGTACTAGTTAGTAAAATAGTTAATAAAAATAATATGGTCACACAAATTCTCTTCTCACTAGCCACGGGGTTGGGCAAAGAAGATGACTATTGTCTAAGACTCAGAGTTTCCTCACAGGTAAAAAAGACTTGATAATAAGAGTATTTTTCTAATAGGATTATCGAATATCAAAGGGAATCGTGTGTACGCCTTACAAGATCTGTGATAAAGTTAGCACCTAATAAATGTTCATTAAAGTTATAATTCTTATTGTGGGCAAGTTGCAAATAGGTTTGTCCATGTATTACTATAAGAGCAGACTCTATTACATATTTTTTATTTTGGCCAGACTCCCAGATTCAAATCCTGCCCACGCACACCCCGACCGCCTTGTGTACAACCTCGGGGAGGTTACTCAACTTCTCAGCCTCAATTGCTTCATCTATACGGGAATTTACTCGTATCTACCTTCTGAGCTTGATTAAATGAGACAAACGCAAAAACATAAAGGCCTCAAAATAAACACAGTAAGCGCTCAGTAAACGTAAGCTACTGTTACAATGAGTATTATCATCCATGCAGACTCAACTCCTTTAGAAAGGAATCAAATCCTCAGTTTTCTGGAGCACCCGGCTGGCTCAAGGGGTACAACATGCAATTTCTGGATCATGGGGCCATGAGTTCAAGCCCCACATTGGGTGTGCAGTGTCTTAATTAAACTTGTTTAAAAACAAACAAACAAATCCTCAGCTTCTGTTTCCTCTCCAAGCCCTCTACCCCTCGTCTCTCACCCACTGTACTTGGGTTCTCTCGAAGTGCCTGATGATAAACTTGCTCTTCACAAGCCTCTGTTTGCTGAAGAGGGGAAAGCAGGTCAAATACAGACCCTTTCACCTAAACAAATCTAGAACATATAGTGAATTTCAAATTTTTCTGATATAGAAATCTAGAGTGATATAGGAGTTCAGATGTCCTTTATTTTTTTTTTTAATTTATTTATTTATGATAGTCACAGAGACAGAGAGAGAGGCAGAGACACAGGCAGAGGGAGAAGCAGGCTCCATGCACCGGGAGCCCGACGTGGGATTCGATCCCGGGTCTCCAGGATCGCGCCCTGGGGCGAAGGCAGGCGCCAAACCGCTGCGCCACCCAGGGATCCCCTTTATTTTTTTTTTTAAGATTTTATGTATTTATTCATGACAGACACACAGAGAGAGGCAGAGACACAGGCAGAGGGAGAAGCAGGCTCCAACAGGGGGACTCGATCCCAGGACCCTGGGATCATGCCCTGAGCCAAAGGCAGACGCTCAACCGCTGAGCTACTCAGGTGCCCCCAGATGTCATTTCCTTAAATAAGGGTTTGTTTTGAGGGGTCAGCATGGACGAGAGCACCACAAACCTTACTCCTACCAACAAGTTAGAAGCTGCGAGCAGGAATCTTGGCTCAGCGTAAGCCATCAACCAGGCTGCTGGGGTTAAACAGGATGGAAGAATTAAATAAACATTAAACCAGCTAAGGAACAAATAATTAAGTGACATAAACCAGGGTAGGAGAGAGAGAGTCTCTTCCTCCCAACTGAAGGAATGAGAGAAGAAAAAAATACAGCAGCAGGCCAAGGGTGGCAGGGAAGTGCTGCTGCTGGGGAACAATGGTCTCCTAGAAAGAGGGAGGGAAAGGACACAGGTCGAGAAGTCAGCAGTAAAAGAGCAAACACGAGTAGTTGTGAAGTCAGCCTGCAGGCGTCCAAAGGTGTGCAGGATGACACCCCTGGGCTGTCGTCACCCCCCCACCGATGGTTTTATACCGGGCGTCCAAGTGAGTCCCATTTCCCAGGGAATTCCTAATGGAATGGCTTATGACCTGGGCCCCTGGCCGCAGAGCTCTGCGAGCCCCCCCCCCATCTACAGTGATCCCTATAGCAACCTCCATACTGGGCGGGGGAGGGTTCTGGGGCTAGAAATGGGGCGGGGGACGGGGCATCAGAAATATGAGCTGCACCGTGAGTAAAAGCACGGACATGAGTGCTAGGAGAAAGGAAGAAGCTACACCTTAGAGACTTATTTCCTTTATGCCAACATGAGCCCCTGAGAAGAGATTAAATCAGCAGTTTCCAATGCTTTGTGTTACTTATTAAAATCCCAAACAAGGCTGTGAACCATCAAAGTGAAAAAAAAAAAAAAGCTATGGTCTTTGGCCGTCTCCATTCTCCCCATTCCTAATCCTTAAATAATGACTTTTTAAATAGGAGATGGAGTAAGCCGATAATCAAGATCGGGAACTCTAGCACTAAGGCGTTACCTTTCACGGCCAAAGCCAGGACCCAGGACGGTTTGACTACAGAAGCTGTTTCCTGCAGCTGGGGACCTGGGGGGACCTGGGGGACCGGGGGGGCGGGGGGGCAGGAGCAGAAACAGGACACAAGAAAGGGTCTGACATACACTCACAGCAGGGAACCGAAGTCCTGGCTTCTAAATCAACACAAACTGATTGTGAAACTGACGTGAAGGAAGCGGAGTTTCCAGAAACACCTGCGGAGTGCCAGCCGTCGGGGGGTCATTTCACCCCCAGCCCCGCGCTGTCGACAGGGAGCCCCATGCCTGTCCACATTCACGGTGGCCTGAGCCCCGCGGCATCAGCAAACATGGGGTTGAATGAGAATGATGAGGGGAGAAACCAGATTTACTACAAGGCCCGAAGAGCTTATGGGAGTGCACCCGACTTAGATCCCTAAACCGACTTGTGGGGGGGGGGGGGGCACCGCCTGTGTGCTCAGCCTTCCAGAACCCAACAACTACTCGTTGACCTAGTATGTCAGGACTGTGGCCTGACACGCAGATTCTCGAGCTCTGACCCGGACCTACACCGTCAGGCCCCCCGGGCCCGGGGCCCCGCTCTTCCAGGCTGCCGCGAGAACTTCAGTCTGGCGCAGGGGCTGGCACCCTCTCTCTGTAAAAAGACAGCAAAATTTGTAAGGCTTTGCAGTCCAAATGTCAGCTTCTCAACTCTGCTACTGGAGCATGAAAGCAGACGGAGACTGGGAAACAAATAAGCACGGCTGTGTGCCAGGAGAGCTCCTGGTGGACACTGATACCTGAATGTCCCACATTTTCACACATCATGAAATCTTATGATTTTTTACTTTTTTTATTCAACCATTAAAACTGCAAAACCCATCCTTCACCAGAGGCTATGCTGAGCTACGCACACAGGGGACAGGGGATGGGGCCCAAGGCCTAGGTAGTTTGAGGCCCCTGGCCTGGCCCTCTTGGCATCAGCACAACCGTTAAGCAGTAGGAACTGGAGTCCCCTCGGCAGCCCAACAAGAGTTAATAATGATGCCCATCCTGAAATCTCATGGGATCACAAATCGCTGTCACATATCTGGCAGGCTGTTGCCAGAAAGAAGGCACGAGGCAACCAGCAGCCACTGTCAGGAGTATAACGAAGTGTTCGTGTCCCAATCCAGGAAAACTAGGTGGAGCGGGGCAGGTATGTGAGGCAGAGGCATAGACAAAACAGAGCTGCAAAAAAACAAAACAAAAATAAAAACAAAACAGAGCTGAAAAAAACAAAAACAAAAACAAAAAACAAAACAGAGCTGCAGGTTTCCAAGCTGATTTGCTCCAAGCGCCACTGGACATGCAGCTATTGGCATTTTGCTGTATTTACAGAGCAGCCGGGGAAACAAGCCAATTGTACCAAGGAACTCCAATCACCTTACTGTCTTGACTTAGAGAAAGACGTGGTTTTTTCTGGATGTCCGTGCTGCTGTCACGTGTGGGCTGCCCTGCTGGAGCAGAGGGATGGCTCACATAGAGGTGTACACAGCCAGTTTCCACCCTCAGAGCCCACGGGGGTTCACACTACCATGCGGAGACTGAAGCAGCCTCCCCTGGGAGAGCACACAGCTGTTCGACATCTAGGGGGCCAATCGCACAGGATGTGGAAAACCCGAGAACGCCATTGCAGCAGAAATTCCAAGGGCTCAGTAAAGGCTCCAGTGTGTCCCTAGGTCCCACGTTCATTACCTGCTCACCATTTGCCTTCCTTGGGCTGCCAGTGGCCTGAGCAACAGGAGTGTCCTCTCCTCCAGCTCCCCACGCCCTCCCATGGACCCCTCGGCTAGTGGTCCCTTCGATGGTGAGGATGAAGACGGAAACAACTGTGCTTTCCAGGACAGTCGCCACTCCCCACACTCGGCTGTCCAGCCTTGAAGGGTGGCTGGTGTGACGGAGGGGCCACATTTTTCATTTCATTTCATTTCATTTCATTTCATTTCATTTCATCTCATCTCATTTCATTTTATTGGCGTTTAAAACTAATGAGCTTTTGAGCATCTCTGAGAGCAACCTGAATATGTGAATCTAGTTTTTGACCATATGTTTCATAAAACCCAAATTTCTGATGAAAAGTCAACATCCGAATTGAGATACGCTGTCATGGCAAAATGTACGCCAGACTTTGAAGACTTAAGGAAACATCAATGACTCATCAATAATTTTTATACTGATTACATGTTGAAATGAAAATGGGTTACACAGAGTGATATTGGATATATTGCCTTAAATAGAGTAAGTTATTAAAGTCAGTGCTGCCTGTCTCCTTTCACTTTTTTTTTTTTTTTTTAAACGAGGCTCCTAGAAAATGTAAACTCGTGGCAGGGAGCTGCGTTATATCTCTACTGGACGGCACTGCAGTAAATAAACATCCTACTGTCAGGACACATACTCCTCACAAAGCTGGAATCAGACTCAGCATTGGCGGGGCTCTCACCTCTGCACCCCAAATCCTCTTACCACCCACATCCTTGAGAACAGCCTCGCTTTCCCAGTTTCCCTGATTGAGAGGGCAAAACCTTCCCAGAGAGACCTCTACCCCTCTTTCTTTAGAGTCCAGTCTACTGGCAGGGCCAGGAACACCAAGCGACAGTGCCAGGAATGATGGCGCTGCTCTCTGCAAGTGGGTACTCACTTGTCCCAAGGAGGGGGGTCCTTGCTCGTTCTAGTCCTTGAAACCCAGGATGAGCTCCAGGTGCACATTCTATTCCCACACCATGACTCATTTCCAATGCAGGACGTACGCATTTTACTTCTAACTCCCTTGTGATCATGATTTTTTAAAATTTATTTATTTTTTACTTATTTATTCGAGAGAGAGGAAGAGAGAGAGAAGGAGCAAGGGGAGGAGCAGACGGAGGGGGAGAGGCAGGCTCCCAGCTGAGCAGGGATTCCCCCAATGTGGGGCTCGACCCCGGGACTCCGAGATCATGACCCGAGCCACGGACTGAGCCACCCAGGCGCCCCGTGCTCATGACCTTCTCAGGCCAAGATGCAAACAAACCAAAGCAGTTTTTATTTTGGAGTCTGGTAAAGGCACAGCTAATAAATACACTAAACAACAAAACAGCCTCTGAAATTAGAGAGACGTGCCTTCCAAGAGGGTTCTTATGGGCAAGAATGTTCAAAGCTGAGGAAATGTGAAGGTACGACTGATTGAATGAACGTGGCTGTATGTTATTATTTGTACAGTTACATTTCCCACGTGCACGCAGACACGTACAGGCCTCTTTCTACACAAAGACTAGAATGACTCAAGTACAGGGGCTCCCCTCTTTCCTGGCCCCCGAGCCACCTCTTTGGGAGTTAACTTCCCCCACGCTCCCAAGTACCAGATGTTGGGGCCCCCACCCCTCCACATCACACAGGAAATGAGAAGAGGCCTGGAGACGAAGGGGGAAGGGGCCCGGGCCTGTCTGAGAACGTTACCTACCCCGAGGCTCCTGTTTATTGAGTCTCTGGATACCCTTGGCCAAGGTCTCTGATGGGGCCACTTTAAATCAGTTTAAAATCAGAACCAGAGCCTACTCTTAGTCCTCCAGCTGAAGGGAAAGAAAACAATAGTAGAAAAGCACAGATAATCCCTTCACCTCACTCGAGCCATTTCCTAGAACCACCTTCCTGCGGACAAACCTTGACACAGCTGTTAACAAGGGGGAGAATTAAACAATTTGGGGTTTAGCTCCTCTCCCTTCCCTGGCTCCGGTGGAGGTGCTAATTGGCAGTAAAATGCACAAAAGGTGTACATCAGAATGGCCGGGGACGGACAGGATCTGGATAATCCATAAACCGAATAATGAGCCTTTTAATAACCAGGACCTAGCTGCAGCTTTCTGTAATGGGATCCTGGTAGCACTTGTAAATCTACTCTCTCCAATTAGAAAAATGCCTTCCTCCACTTTCCCCAGAAGCCAGGAAACAGAAAAGAACTCCTCCAACTCCCAGCCCTCAGGCACAAGCGTGTGTTAAATTTTCACAAACAGATAGAAATGGTCCTCCTGGGGAGGAGGTTTCATCGTTTTCCCCAGCCACGCACTGGAAAGCTTACGAGGCTCTCTCTGCTTTCCTCAAATCGAAATCCTTCCATAAAGCCCACCAGCTCCCAAGACGGGTTTCCTCGACTCGAGCTGTTATCCAACTATTAATAATACTAATAACAGTTTTGCCATTTGTGCGGCGCAGTCTGCGGTGAGCAGGGCCCGTGCAGGCGTGACCTGTCCGGGACGCCAACGCCGCCCCAGAGGGGATGCAGGCTGGGGAGCCCGGAGTCATACGATTTGTGGGTCTCTAAGAAAATGAATGCAAGCGGCGTCCAAGGGGGCTCAGCGGTTGAGCGTCTGCCATAGGCCCAGGGTGTGACCCTGGGGTCGCAGGATCCAGTCCCGCGTGGGGCTCCCTGCATGGGGCCTGCTTCTCCCTCGGCCTGTGTCTCTGCCTCTCTCTCTGTGTCTGTCATGAATAAATAAATAAAATCTTTAAAAAAAAAAAAAAAAAAAAAGAAAAGAAAGAAAATGAATGTAAAATTATAAATGCAAAAACCCAGGGCCTCCTCCCAGAGCCCCGGAGGCCCTGAAGCCTGGCCAAGGCCAAATCCGAGTCTGCGGGAGCCCGCTGCTTCACTGCCAACCCCAAAGGGGCCCGTGGCTTCCTGGGGCTACCGGCTACAAGGGCCCTCGGGTGCGGGAGGCACAATCAGGACTTTCTTCCCTCCCGAGCCGGGGCGGCCCCTCTTCTTCCCCCAGGGCCTGGGTCACAAAGGAAACTCCGGAGAAGGAGCGGATGGAACAGCCGGTCAGCGCGGCCCGAGCAGGCGGGTGCTGGGCAGCTGTCTAGATGGAACCGCCTGGGTAGAAGTGGGTGAAGCGGCCACACAGTCCCCACCCACATGTCCTCAACCGGGCCCCAAGGCCAAGGACCCTGCGGGCAGCCCCAGAGCCAGGAGGCTTCCCTCCCTTGGGCCTCGGCCGGGCCCAGGTGCCGGAGTCTGCAGCCCGGGGCTGCTCGTGCCCTCCAGGCCTCCGGGCCCGGTCCCCGCCAGCCGGGACGGGTGGGCCCCCCAGCCCGGGGCTCGGATTCGGGGCGGCGAGGCCACTGTCTTGCTCTCCGGGTCTCTTCGCTTGGGCTCGGGCTTGGGCTCTGTCCCAGCTGGGCGCCCACTCCCTCCAGCCGGGCCTGCGGGGTCCAGGCGGGCTCCGGGTTGCACAGGAGCCACAGGACCAGGGGTTCGAGGCCCACACGGGGGCAGGGGCAGGCCGGCCGGGGCTGGACCCCTGGCTGCACGCTGGGCACCTCCCGGCGGCTGCAGTGGGCCCGGCGCCAGCAAGCAGCAGCTGCCCCGCTCGCTGCAGGCCCCTGCCTCTGCCTCTGCCCCCCAGGTCCCCTACCCCCTGCCCCCCGCCCCCTGCCCCTGCCCCCTGCGAGCTCAGAGGCCAGCAGAAGAGTCGGGAGCGGGCAGGACCGGGTACCGCCCGCCGCTCCGAGAGGGGAACTCGGCCACGGAGAAGCCCGCGGAGCCCGGCAGGCTGGGCCTCGAGCCGCAGGACTTGTCGGTGGAGGGAAGGTGACAGGGAGAGCACTTCCTGCAGAGGAAACAGCAGGCCAGCAACTAATCGCCCCGGATTATCCAGGACTCGCTATATTTCAGGGTCTGTTCTACGGGTGAGCTCATTTATTCCTCTTAGCTTCAAGAAGTGGGCACTGTCTTGTTCCAGTTCCACAGCGGAGGAAATGGGGGCCGAGGGACTGCAGAAGCAGGGGGGTCTGAGGTCAGAGCCAAGGCCAGTAATCCCTAGCTGTACCGCATAGACACGGAGCCGTGAGGCAGGGCCACGTCTACAAACGTGGGATGAGTGTAGGTAAGTGTGTGGGGAACGGAGCAGCAGGTGGGCGGGGGCAAGAGGGTGCAGGAACCCGAATGCCAAGCTAAACAGCTGGGTTCCTCCCCCAGGGGCTGGGGACCCAGAGCAAGCATTCCAGCTGTCAAGGGCTTGATCAGTCCCGCACCTGAGCGTAATCCCATGAGGATATGGAAGATGGGCAAGCGTCGGGGGAGGCTGAAGTGAAAGGAGGCTATTCCAGAAGACGGAGCAAATACTAGGCTCTGAGCAGGGCAGACAAAGAACAGAGAGTCATGGGTGGATTTGAGAGATTCCTCTAGATATAACTGATGCAATATGGTGAAAAATTAGGTCCGGGGCAGGAGCAGAAGGAAAATAAATGGGAAGACACCAAGTTCATAACTTGATATTACCAGTCATCCAATTTCCCATCAATCTAAGAAAATATTATACGAGGATGGGTGGTGGGAAGAGAAGAAAGCGGTGGCTTTAGTCACGCACCTAAGTGCATCGCGTTACCGTCTGCTTCGTGCTCGCAGGTCTCCTCACCCTGGCAAAACCGTGATCTTCGCTAAGGCAGAAAGGACTCGTAAGGGTCTTGTGTCTACACCTGCACTCAGGGACCCCTTTTGCCACTGGATACAAAGAAAATTGAATACAATTCATCAGCTATTGCTAAATACCCCAAGGGTACCAGATACCGGGCTCAGAAACATATTTGGCAACTAAAGGTAGAAACCATACAAGAACACATAAATAAGCTTATTACATAAAAATTTCACGTATCTATAACGTACAGGAGAAGAAAACCAAATGACTAATATAGATTTAAAAGTTTTGCTTCACTAGTGATCAAATAAATACAAGTGAGATGTCTTCTTGTCTATCAAACTTTCCAACACTTTTAAAACACTCCTTGGAAAGACGAGTCGTCGTGTTAATGACCCCACAAGAGCACGGCGGCCCAGGAAGTGCAGCCTAAAGGAACCGGAGACTTGGACTTGTTTTCACTAAACTATGACTAGCCTATCCTTTGTAACCTGCAGATATCCTCCCTGAACCCCAAAGTAGCCCACTGAGGAATGCATGATCATCTCCATCTCAGAAACCGGAGCAGGGGAATCCAGAAACTTGCCTGGGGTTACACAATCAGTAGGTGGTGCAGCCATAATTAAACCCCACATCTTTCTGGCTTCAAAGGCCATGCAAAGTGGACTGAATGTATGTCTCACAATTAAATAATTATTGAGGTAGTAACCATCATTCTATTAGGAGAGCCAGCTCTGTGCACGGGCGGAATGGGCTCCCCATACCCAGCACGTCGAGGGGACAGTTCTGTGTGCTGCCAAGACCACCCCCGGCTGCCACGGCAGGGGCCTCTCCCCTCAGCGACTCAGGGACCCCCCACCCTCAGGGTCACTCCTGCGTAGGCAATCAGGATATTTCAATCAACCTCCATCTCAGTTTTCTCACATATAAAAATGGATAATAAAATCTACCTCAAAAATCTGTGAAGTGAGTGTCACCCACAGAGTAAAGTTGACACGGCCTCAAAAGTCATGTCTCAAGAACACAAGCTCCGTGATAGTAAACCCAACACAGGCTTCAAAACCCAGCTGGAATATAGTAGGTGGAAGCCGGTCTTGACTAATCAATAGGCGGTTCCGTTGCTGTGTCCCTCCACACTGTGTTAGGCCTTCCACGGATCTATGGGACTCCTCACGTTGCACCAAACACAGTCATTTACTTCTCTATCCCCTTTACTGTACCGCAAGCTACTTGGGAACCAGGTCAATGGTTCACACATCTTGTGAGGCCAACACCAAGCCCAGGGCTGGCCTGTGGCAGAAAATGTTTTGTTTAAAAAAAAAGAAGAAAAAAGTCCACTATTTTACCTTCATAAAACCCCATCAGATAATTACTATAATTATCTGCATTCTAAAATGAGCAAGTTGCAGTGACCGCCTAAAATCGTGCACAGGAGGTCAGGCTTGCACTGGATCCAGGCCTCCGGACTCTCCGCTCCACCACGTACCGTCGTTCGAAGACAAGAAGTTGGAAAAGGCCTTCCAGGGGCCATGGAGACCATCAGACCATCACTGCACAAAGCTACTTTGTTTCTCAAACGTGGTGGGATTCTGAATGGTATTAGGACATCTTAGAAAAGGTCATGTGGGAAAGTACAGAGAACAGCATTAAAGTATAAGAAAAGCCGGCAGATCTGGGTTTAGACCCATAACCCTGTTGCCTTGGGCAAATCTCTTAAACTGAGGCGCCTCGGCTTCCACATCCGTAAAATGGGGTTTTAAACAATGTTGCTCACCTTGTAGGGTCTGGTGTAAGAATGAGAGTTGTACCATATGAAACAGGCAGAGGGTATGTTAAGGACTCATTAACATGTAGTTATCACTACGTGTCAGAAAAAAAAAGTGGCACATATTAGTGCCTGTGCCACAGGTAGTTTTCATACCCAGTCTTACTTTATCCCCTGCAGAGCTGATTACTTCGATCCTACGTTGAGGAAGCTGTGACTCAAGGGCATTTAAGTAACTTGTCCAAGGCCACACAGGTGGCAACAGGCACAACCTGCATTCAGACCAAGGTCCCTCTTGAGCCCAAACTTCTCTGTAGCCTACCTGTCTGCATCCCAGATGAATTGCAGTGAAGGAAGAGGAGAACTCAGATGTCCCCCCAGATGTCTGAGGTCAATGGGAGGTACTTGAAAAGACAGTCTGGCTAAGATTCACCACGTAGCTTGGGGTGTGAGTTAAAAATGTTTGGGACATGTGCAAGATGAGGCAGGAAGAAACCAAAAGAAGAAGATGGCCAGTGATAAATGTCATGCTCCTCAATTTCCCTTCCAGCAGATAATATAATAGTAGAGTGACTCATACTCTTATTTCAGCTCCTGTGTTCAGAGTCTCCAAGTTAAAAATCCCATATTGTAACACCGATGTATTATGCACTTCCTCTTGATGTTGCTACCATTTGTTATATCCCAGAAAATGTTCCAAAACCAAAGAGAGGAAGTTCAGAAAAGTCACAGGAAATACCTGACCCTCTTTATCCTATGAAAAAAAGACAGAAAACAAAACAAAACAAAACAACCCTCTAATAGGTTAGTGTATCATTAACACCAAGGCACCTTATAAGGTAACCAGTTTAACAGTAGATGGCTTCGAACCATCCTACCCAGAAACAGATGCAATTTCACAATGAACAACAACAAAAAGTCCTTTTCTGGTGTTCCGCCTGTCACACACAGCTCTCCCAACCTTGGAACAAATAGGCCTTTGCATTCTCTCTCTAGTCAAGGCCCACGGAACCTCCCGCCACCAATGTTCATGATTCAGGGGGGTCAGGAGCCAGGTCAGGCGCGAGGAGAAATAGTAGGGAGAAAACATGAAAACGAAAAACAAATAAAACACCTCTCCCCTGTGGCCTGCAAAGTTCTCCAGTGAGAAATGGACAGCAAGTCCTCCCACCTGACACCCCGAAGCTGCAAAGCCAGACGGATGCTGGGTCCAGGCTGGGGACCCAACCTTGGAGAGAGGAAGCTCCACAAAAGGAGAGGTGGTTTGGGTGGGGGAGCTCTGATATGGAGCAAAATCGCTGGGTCTGTTCAAATCTGTGAGCTGAACGGGGGTGGGAGAGTCTCTCCTACTGAAAACATCCTTCTGTGAACTTTTCCAAAGTGCAGCTAATGGCACAGAAAGCCAGCAGATCTCAGAAGAAAAAAAAAAAAAAAAGAAAAAAAGAACACGCATTCCTAAGGGACTACCTGTAAACGCAGAAGTTTGTGTGCTCAGGAGCTCGCATGCTCACCAGAAGCCCCCGTGCCCCGTCGCCCCCCTCTCGGAGCGCTGCCCCCCTTGCAGGAGCCCGGGCCCGGGCCCCTGTGCATCCTCCGTGGCCCCCGAAAGGCCTCAGGCAGCCGAGCGGGGCCCGCGGGAGCACCCCCCCCCCGCCGTCCCCATTACTCGGCGCCCAGCCCTGCTCGCCCCCGGAGCCAGCAGGCTGCAGCTCCTCCGGTGCAGGCGCGGTGGGCAGCAATGGTGGGCAGGGCAGCCGAGCCGCGGCACCGTGCAGCTCTCCCTCCGTGTGCATGTGCCAGAGGAACAAAAAAGAAAAACCAGCGCCGGGAAGCGGCGACCGAGATGAGGATGCGGGGGACCGCGGCGGACTCCTCGCCTCCCAGCAGCAAGGGGCTGGCCGACCACGCGTCCGAGCCACGGATCCCAGCCGTTACCTTCAGGATGCAGGCCATGGCGCTCCGCCGGCCCTTCTGCCACCGAGCGGCGGGCGCGCCCGGGTCAGGGGCCGTCCCGGCGACAGGCCGGAGGCTGGTACCGCGGCGGGACCGCTCCAGCCCGCATTCCCGCAGACCCGGGCCAGGGGACCGCGGCGCGAGCTGCGCGGGCACAGGCCCCGCCCCCGGGCCCGCCCCCGGCAGAGGCCACGCCCCGGCCACGCCCCCGGCGCGGCCACTGGCTGGAGCCCAGGCCCGCCCCCGGCAGAGGCCACGCCCCGGACCCGCCCCCGGCCGCGGCCACTGGCTGGAGCCCCGACCCGCCCCCGAGAGAGGCCCCGCCCCCGGCCCCGCCCCCGGCCGCGGCTACTGGCTGGAGCCCCCAGGAGAGGCCCCGCCCCCAGGAGAGGCCCCGCCCCCGAGCGCGGCTACTGGCTGGAGCCCCCGAAGCCCCGCCCCCGGGTTACGTGCAGCCCGGGTCTCCCGCGGCTGCCCCGGGGATGCTCGCTGCTTTTCCTTTGCCCTCCCCCCTCTCCCCTCCCTCCCTCCCTCTCCCTCTCCCTCTCTCTCTCTCTCTTCTCCCCCTCCCGATGGACGTTCTGCGATTCCACGTACGCGAAGCCAGCCGGGCAGCAGGCAAGGGCTCTGCAGGAGAAGGGAGCGCGGCTCGTCCCCCCCCTCCCGTCGGTCTCCTCCCACCGACCAGGGAACCCCTTTGCAAGACCTTTCACACTTTTCAAAAAGTTAAAGCGGGTCTGGCGTCAGCCTCCTGCAGGCTTCGGGCAGGCACAAGCCAAGATGCTTCGGAAGGGGCAAATGGAACCCTCCCGGGGCTGTTTAACCACAGGGCCGTGGCTCTGCTGAAGCCTGCTGCGGTGGGCTCCTCCGGAATCCGCCATCCGCACCAACCAGGGGGCACGAATACCTATGGGCAGAGGGTGCCAGGAAGCCTACACGGGGTTGCTGTGTGTGTCTGTACACGTGCACAGACATGGACGCATTGCTTGCTTGCTTTCAGCTTGTGCGTCTACCGAGAAAGGGGTGTATCCAGAAATACGCTGCAAATAGAATGCGTGCATTTGTATGAACATTTAATATATTCTCATATACGCCCTTGATTACATATGTATAGAAGTTGGGTTTGTGCCCACAAGCACAGGATGTTGCCCTTCCCCAAGTTACAGGTTTAGAGTCTGAATGCAGTTTGTTGCAACGTAAGTAATAAGGTTTTGTTTTGTTTTAAAGGTTTTATTTATTTATTCATGAGAGACACAGAGAGAGAGGCAGAGGGAGAAGCAGGCTCCCTGTGGGGAGCCGGATGCAGACTCAAGCCCAAGACCCCAGGCGCTCAGGACCTGAGCCAAAGGCAGATGCTCAACCACTGAGCCACCCTGGTGTGTTATTGTTGTTGTTTTCTTAAGATTTTATTTATTTATTTGTGAGAGACACAGAGAGAGAGAGAGAGAGAGAGGCAGAGATACAGGAAGAGGGAGAAGCAGGGAGCCCGATGTGGGACTCGATCCCAGGACCCCAGGGTCACTCACTACCTGGGCCCAAGGCGGACGCTTAACCCTTGAGCCCCCTAGACATCCCTCCAGCAATAAGGTTAAATCTACACTTTCCTGTTAGGCTGGGAAACCCAGGAAGGCCCTCCCGCACCATCCAACCTGAAGTCCCTGATGCCAAAACAAAGGGGGCTAGCTAGAGCCGCTTTAGGAGGCAGGCAGCCTGGGAGAAAATATGTTTTGGGTCCTTTCCACCCTTCCTTAGCAGCCCTGTTGGAGTGAAAATCAACAAGGAAAGCCCAATTCCCAAGCAAAGAACTGGCTAAGAGAAACAGAGTTATTTCAATGAGGAAAGTGACATCACACACATCGCAGAAGAAGGGAGAGAGTCTTCTGTATATATACACAGATTTCCACCACTTGGTCTGTCACAGAAATCTTAAAACCAGGCCCAAAATATTTACCCAAAAGAGGTTTCACTTGCTAGAAGCCCTGTCTGGTTTGCCTACATGGAGTCGGGAAAAGCACTGTGGGCTGCTGGTGGCTGTGACGTCATGAGATTGGCTCACAAACCACAAGGCAGAAACCAGACTTTCAAGGGATTTGGTGTTTTCTTGGTGAGAACATGCAGAGAATCCTGAGAGCGCAGGAGGCACCGCTGGGAAAGTGCTGCAGAAACTGCGACTGGACGGACTACCGGCTCCCGGGAAAGTCTGAGGGACCAGTCCCCGCTGTCCCACTCCACCCTCCAGGCCGCCCGGCCCCAGGGATCTGCTCCATGCCCACTAAGAACTCCTTGACCAGGGGCAGCCCGGGGGCTCAGCGGTTTAGCTGAGGTCCAGGGCCTGATCCTGGACCCCAGGATGGACTCCCTGCATGGAGCCTGCTTCTCTCCGTGCCTCTGTCTCTGCCTTTTCTCTCTCTGTGTGTCTCTCATGAATAAATAAATAAAATCTTAAAAAAAAAGACAAGAACTCCTTGATGAGGAAGTTCAGGAAGAGCTTCCTCCATTTGGTTGACAGGACTGGGTATTTTTTTAGGATTGCATGTTCTAAACCACTGCTTTAGCTCATGACCTTTAGTAGGCCAGGAAAACTCTGGATTTTATGGATTTATAAATTCAGCAAACCTTTACTGAGCGGCTACTAGAAAATAAATCTTTTTTTTGTGCTACCACTAACTGGCAGTGTGGTGGGGCGGGGGCAGGGGGTGGACTTTATTGAGGTCTACAGGACCTGTCGGGATTGAGAGAATGATTTCCCTGGTTTGAAACATCCTCTCCGCTCCAGCCAAGTGGGAAAGATAAGAGATACATGATAATGTAGTAAGGTCTTTAACCAAAGCAGCAGCAGAGCTCTAAGGAGAGAGACGGAGCCTGGCAGGGTGGCGGGGAAGAGGGGCAGGGGCAGGCAGGCCACGTTCTCTCTCCAGAAACCTGCAGGTCCTCTCGGTAACACAGCCGGCAACCCTGAGCCTTTCCTTCCGGGGGGCCTTGATCAAGTCTCTTAACCTCTCTTTGCCTTTCAGCTTATGTAGCAGTGTTTATCCTTGCGAGGATTAAATGCGATGATGCTTATAAACCCACTCACCTCAATTTCTGGCATTGTGGACACTCTCAACATGGTAGCTCTTTGGGGGGGGGCGGGGGTTGAGGGGAATCCTGGACTAAGGATAGCTCGTGGGGAAGGATGAAGGGGATGATTCCCATCTACCTTGATGTCTCAGACAGATAGACAGCGATGAGGCAAACATGTGGCATCTTGTGACTCAGGTAAACCCAAGAGAGGGGATGGCGAGGGCTTTACCAGCTCCAGCCGTCTGGGTATGGCTCTCTCCATTAAACTATTGCTCCCTGGTGCCCACGCTTCCCAAAATGTCTTTTTTTTTTTTTTTTTTTTTGGCATCCACACCTATGCCTATACACAGATAGGAATAAAGGCCCATTTATAACAACCTAAAAACCAACCCCACAGATTCTGCAACAAATCTGCCCCGAAGTTTTACAAAACAATAACAATCCCTACCTCAGAAGGAAAGCAGTGGGATGGGAAGACCCAGTTGGATGGAACTAAAACCAGGTTCTGAACCTTCTAGGGAATGAAGGTGCAGCCAGATTTGTGGGAAGATGGGGGAGGGTTCGGCCAGGATCTTCTGTTTTGTTTTATGACTTGCCAAATGACAAGAATAGCGAGGTCTAGCCCATCCACAGTGGTAGCACCATTTTCCAAGTCTCAAGTTCCATGACTTAAAGCCAAAAAACTCTTTCCAAAAATAACACGCTGGATGTGCCTTGCAATTACATACAGTAACCCGTTTGATCCTTACGTCGATCTGGATGTGGTCATCCCCGGCTGATAAGTGGGCAAAACTGGGATTTGAAGCCAGGTGGTTTGACTTCCAGGCCTGCCGTCCTTAACTGCTACCCTCAGCTGCCCAGTATATGAGGAGCCAAGCTCTCGGCCCCATATCACATTTCCTCTGTTGTCTTAGGTTTAGGGGTCAGATAACCTAAGGCAACTATACATCCTCCCTAAGATACATGGTAGGATACAAATCCTGGGGCAAGTGTGTAAGTATGTAGAAGACACATATTGTCTCCGGAGCTGAGTGTGCAGGAGAGGTATACTCACTCCGTATCCCTCAGCCCTCAGCCCCTGAGTCTGTTGGATACGGAGCACATCCCGTCCAGGATCTCCCCTACAGCCGAGCTGTTACCACCTCGGGCCCACGAGAACTACCTCCCACCCAAGACTCTCACTATCGTATCTCACCTACAAGACAGAGGCTGCCTTGTGTAACCTTTGCTTGTCTTCACAGCAAGATCCTGGGAGGCTGGTCCTATTGCTACCCGGGCCTCCCTAGGGCCCCTCTTGGCTCCAGTCGGTCCATCTTCCCTCTCCTCATGGGCCTTCCACCAATGAGATCTCAATGCCTTAAGGCCCAGAGGCCTCATGAGTTATGATCAGTCATGGGCTAAAATGTCCTATTTAAATTCAGTTTTGCTTCATTGTAAACAGCCCCATTACCAAGTAATTCTCAGGGTTATACAGTTTCCTGATAGAAATAGAATTAAAATGAAGACTCCCATAACTTTTCCAATTTCATCTCGCACACATATTAATTTAATATATTTATATTCAACACAGAGTCATTTATTAAGGTTTTAATTGGATCTCAATTTTTCCCATCTAAAGATTTTAAATGAATTCCAGATATCATAAAACTCTTCTTGTCATCCACCACATAAATTATGCTTCCATAGGAGACTGTGACTGGAAGATCCATTATACAATGTTATGGGAAAGTCATTTTTTTTTTTTTTTTTTTTTTTTACATTCTAAGCCAGAATAGGAAACGATTTTTTTTTTTTCTAGAAACCATTGCACTCTTATAGTGCAGTGACCTAGGAACTTTTTCATATCCTAAAGCACATGGCTATCCTGTCGGTGTCTGTGTGCACGGCTGTGTTGATATCTGGGTCCAAGTATGTCTATGAATGTGACCTTTTAGGTATATATTTATGAGAATATATCGACATGTGGGTTAAGCCTCATTTCCCTCCATTCTGGATAGCAGATCACTCTAAACTGTCATCCGTTGTGCATTCCCAAGACTTGAGCTTACTGCTTTTTCAAAGCTTTACACAGTTCCAATCCAGAATTCATCATTATCCCTGACTAAACTCATATTTATCTGGGATGAACTCCAAAACAAGTTATGCATGCTTTAGAATTGCATTTTTAAAATATTATATATTTTCTCCTTCTCCTTTAATGTTCTCTCTCAACTTCATCTCAGCTCTACTCTTCCTATTGGGAGTTCTTAGCTCTTCTCAAATTATTTTTTTCTCAAATGAACCAAGAAAGAAAGAAATGTGTATCTGTTTTTAATTAAGAGGAAAATCTGAGGGATGCCTGGGTGGCTCAGCGGCTGAGCGCCTGCCTTCAGCCCGGGGCGCAATCCTGGAGACCCAGGATCGGGTCCCGCATCGGGCTCCCCGCATGGAGCCTGCTTCGCCCTCTGCCTGTGTCTCTGCCTCTCTCTGGGTATCTCTCATGAATAAATAAATGAAATCTTTTTTTTTTAAATCTGAAAATAATGTTCTTTAATGTTCTAGGTTTTAACCAGATTTGTTTTTCTTAAACAATTCCCCCCTGAGATTTTTTAAAAATATAATCAATTGAAAGTAAATATGGCTGAAGCACTGGCATGGAATTTGAATTTGGTTTGTATTGGATTTCTCTAAGGCCATTGAAGGCTCCATTATTAATTGAGTCTGATATTTCCTAACCACGTTTCTTAGAGTTTGTTTTCTTTTTATTGTGAGGTTCTTCCCATGTGTGTTTCTGTACACTCTTCTTAGATTTCACCTCTTAGTGAGGTTTGATGACATACTGTCTTAAAATATTAGAGTGGAAATCTAGTATTTGAAATGCATCCACAGTGGATCTGATGGGAACACCCACAGGACGGGGTCTCACAGTTGGCCTCCTTCTGCAGTTTGTTTTGCCTGGACCATTTTTTCTCTAATGATCTGGCTCTCACAAACCCTCTGGAAAGAGCCAGGATTTTTTGCTAATTCCTCGTGTTAATACAAACCGTCACTTTTTCCGTAGCTGTGTCTGGCTATTGTAGGAAAGGTAGGAGAAGAGCAACGTGATGCGAAGAATGGTGCAAGGAGAAGTCATCTGCATCTAGTCTTAGAGAAGCCCCCCCAACACGAGGTCTTGTGTTATGTCCAACAACAGTGTCAAAGTCTGTGAAAGCTGCTCACAGCACACCGCTGTCAAGTCAGCGTGGACGGCCCTGCAGAGTCAAGGGCCACATCCCATACAGAAAAGCCACTCCTTCTTTCCAAGAGCAACAAGCATACAGCAGCAGTGCACTTAGGAATCTGAAAAATGTTGTTCGTTTATTGATTTGACAAACACATGCAAGCTCAGGTGATGAGTTTAGGAAACAGAGACAGGTGGCTTCCTCTTATAGGCAAAACCTTCCGTGGCTCCTCTTTATCTCCACAGCTCGGTATATTACGGGCCCGCCAACATCTCTTGCCACCATTTCTGCCTGTTAGTCTCTTCCCCCAGGATTCAGCAAACTTGGTCAGTAAAGATCTAAGCAGTGAATGGCTCAGGCTTTGTAGGCCATTAGGTGTCCATGCCAACCCCTCGACTCTGCCATCCTAGCGCAAAAACGGCCAAACACATCAGCAGATAGAGAGTAGGCTGTGTGCCGGTAACATGTATTTACGGATGCTGAAGTTTAAATTTCATATTATTTTCAGTGCTATCAAATATTACTGTTTTTCTCAACATCTAAAAATGCACAGTCCATTCTTGGTTCTGAAGATGTGAAAAACACAGTCTGGAGGCCAGATCTGGCCCAGTGGCAGTTTGCAATCAGACTTCATCTCTGCACTCTGCATTGAGCCACACTTCATCCTTCAGGCCTGGATCAAATCCCGTTTGGTCCTTGACGTCTTTACGGACCACCCTCATCTAGTGAGGTTTCCCCTACTTGAATTCCAGCAATTACCATTTGCAAAATTCTTTGGCAATTCCTCACATCCTATCGGACGGCATCTCTTCCAGCATCAACTTGTCCTATTACCTAAATCTTTATTTTGCCTTTTATTTTTGGCCTGACTTCCCAAATAGATCACTAGCTTTTTGGCTCTTTTTCCCCTTCGTATCCTGCACCACTCTGTGTCCCAAGCCAAAAACTACAGCAACTCTGAAGAGATAACTAAGAACACCAGGTGAGAAGCAACCGCAAATCAGATTGTCCTACCATCTTGGACACCACTCAAGGATTTTGAGAAGAGAATTTCGGATGTTTTATTAATTCCTCCACCACATATGATATTCTCAGATCATCTCATTTTTCCTCTATAAGGAATGTATCAGATTATCATAGCAATTTTTTTTGTTTTTTAATCAACAGAGTGATTACTTGATTTAGATGGATTTTGCAGACCATGTTTAACGACAAGAGTGGCCTGTAATTATCCCTGTGGGTGTTCTCAGTTGATTAGGAAATCAGTGATGCTTTTCTTTTAAGTGGAAGCTGCCTTATTTCCATCATGATTTTTAAAAATCACTCTGTACGGAATTTTTTAATCAATCACATTGCATTATGTTTATCCAATATTTATTCTCATTAAAAATGACTCGCTGACTTATGTTGTGTTTTATTCAGTCCATTCCACTTTCTTATCTTTTTTTTTAATTTAATGAAATGAATAGGATCTTATAAATAAATCTGTTTTGTCTAATAGATGAAGAGATATGGGTTTTCAAAGGTATCAAATACTTAAATAGCTGAGTTTGCAGTTTTTACTGACACCTCTGTAATTAAGACGTAGTAAGAAGTTACACACGACATAATGGCATATTCCAAATAGGATTAGTTTTCTCTTCCAAGCGGTGAGGGCAGCAGAATTTAAGACACGCATTGCATGATTTGGGCACCAGAAAAATGTCACTTCCCTTATCGTCCAACAGCTTGCATTTTAAATGAGTTCCTCATCACTTTCTCCATTTTTGAATTGCAATAAAAATTTGCTTAAAAATAGATGAAAAATAGTAAGCCACCTTTCTCAATAAACTAGCTTTTCTATATTTTCTCTCTCTTTTTTTTAAGGTTCTATTTATCTATTTGAGAAAGAGCTAACGCACACCAAGCGGAGGTAGGGGGCAGAGAGAAAGGGACAAGCAGACCCCCTGCTGAGTGCAGGGCCTGAGGCCTGACCCCAGCACCCCAAGATCACGACTGGAGCCAAAACCAAGTCAGCGTTCAATAGACTGAACCACCCAGGCATCCCATGCCTTCTCTATACTTTCAACAAAAGCTTGTCTAGCAGCATAGACATTGGATGAATCCCAAATTGAAAAATTCTCTAAACATATACAAAGGTTTAATACCTATGTCCTGCTCTTTTCCTTGACTTTTTTTTCCTTTTTTCACTACATTTGGTATTTCCATCACCTCATTTTACCTCTTCCTTCTTTTACAATCTCCTTTGCTCCATTTCCCTGGGCAAGTTTTTCAGTTTTTGTTTTTCTTTTTTTTTAAAGATTTTTTAAAATGTAGTTGAGAGAGAGAGAGAGAGCACAAGCAGGGGGAGAGGCAGAGGAGAGGAACAAGCAAATTCTACACTGAGCAGGGAGCCTGATGTGGGGCTGCATCCCAGGACCCTGGGATCATGACCTGAGCCAAAGGCAGATGCTTAACTGACTTAGCTACCCAGGCACCCCAGGTTTTTCAGTTTAAATTCAACAGAAAATTAAACACTGAGGAAGATGTTTTACCTGGAAAAAATACTAGTTTGTCTCAAGTATTTGTCTGAATAAAATGTAAATACTCAAAGCAATCGACCAGATTTGTGAGTAGCCTGAATTTTTATCCTACATGCAAACTAAGAAGCTATCTGCACATTTTATGGCTGTTGGCTAAAGCCCAAGACTCCAGGGCCAGAGATCCAGGGCTATTTATTACTTACAGGCAGAGGGCTGTTCATCATCACAGAGATGGCTCACAAGCAGAGCATCAGCACTTGCACCCATTCCTCAAGCCCCAATTCCCAACAACAAAACGTGAAGAAAACCACATACTTGCATCCTCGGTCAGCTGTGCTTCAGAGAAGAACCTTGAGCTTAGAGAACTCAAAGCTTTTGTACTGGGCAGTGCTCAAGCCGGCCTGTTGCTCCTGTAGGAAATGTGTTTGTCTTCCAAAACCCGTAGCTATATAAACATCCTTGAAAAGAAAACCCAGAACAAAGGCATTCTGTGCCTCCATTTGCAAGATAACACAGACACTTAAGAGACCACAAGAGAAGGTCTCCCGCTAGGAATCACGGTCACTGTGCGTGCCATTATGAGCTTTACCTGATGTGGTACTCGGTGTCTATTTTCAACCAATCTAGGCAACTGGAAGAGCTTGTGAGGCATTCGGTAGTGTTTGTTGAGTGAATGTGAGCTGCTTCAGTTTTTCAGTAAGCAGAATCTGTAAAAATAATAACGACCATAAGTAATTCTAAAGTAGACGCAGCTTCAAAATATTTGTTATTCTCCTCCAGCCCCCGACATCATATCCCAGGAAGACTTTATGCTTTAAAATGAAATATGTACCCAATGACTTAAAAAATTCTTTCATATTTTTTATGCTTTCTTCTGGTAGATACACACACACACACACACACACACACACACACGCACACACACTTCCTATCTTTCTCACGGCCAGAGATTACATGAAATATTGCCAAAGTTTTAGTCATGTAGAGAATGCTGCTTGAATTACTGATGCGTAACTGATGCTGAGTTAAACATCCCAGGTGCTCATATCACCGACTAGTTGTTCTTCTTCTAAATTGCACTTTTTTCCCTTTTCATTTCAACAGACCCAAATGTTCACTGTCAAGCCCAGGGAAGAATTAGAGAAAGTAAGTCTGGCAGGGCCCTTGATTTGCAAAATTGCTGTATCTATTTTTGAACGCCATGAAGCGGTCACACAGACCTGGCTGCCGTGCAAATGGTAATGTGCTAAGTGGGCTTTTGAGTTCTTCCTCTGTCTCCAGGCAAGACAGGGCTAGCTTAGTCCATCTCAGAAAGGAGAGAACCCATCCTATGTGAAAAGGAAATTTTACAACATTTTTTAGGAACCTGCAGCTCCAGTACTTCTAATCTCTCCAAAATCTTCCCTTATGTGAAGCCTGGCATTTCCCATGGAACAAATCAAAGCTCTTCCATAGCACATAACTCTTCCCGTCTCTTTGTGGCCCCACATTCCCACTGGGTTCTCCACACTCACCCCAAGGTCCATGTGCGTGTGTGTGTTCAGGGCACCAGGGCCCTGAGATGTGCATCTGATGTTGAGCTTCTGACCAGACAGAAAATAAACACTTTCCATTTCCTTCCAATGGTAAACATCCTCCTCTTCTCAGGAATCTGTTGTCTGCAGCTGGGGGAAAGGGAGTGACATCACTAAACACGTCATGTGTGCTGTGCCGTGGGGTCAGCGGGAGGCTAATCCCTAGGAGACGCGCCCATGCAGAAGTCAAACCAGCGTTGGCATTGAGCAGGGACACTCAGCAAAATGAGCCACTGGGGACATTTCCGCAGGGCACATGTTCCCAGTGACCTCATGCCCTAACCCAGCCATCCTAACAATCAGCACGCTGCTCTTCTGCAGGGGCACCTCCAGGCACTTCTTTATGGACTTGGAGTAGCAAAATAATGAGGTTTAGCCAAGGTTTCATCTTGAATAAAAGTGAAGGCACGCTGTCAGCTGCACTACTTCGGGAATCCGGCAAAGCTTTCTTGTAGCTCTGCCCCTTAGAGAGGATGGGCCCAGTTACCACTTCTGTTCACTGTGCTTAAAGGCCTAAAACCCACACCCGCCCCCCCGAGCAATAAGCAATGGTCTTTCTCCTAATTCACAGTGTGCGTGTTGGGAGAGGGCAGTGAGAACGACATGGGGAGGAAGAAAAGCACAAACATAAAACGTCTCTGCCTCAAGCTATCACCAAGTCTAAGCACGGATAAGACATAAGGATAATCTATTAAGTGACTTCGTCTAACTCCGTGCAGTGTTTTATCCCGTCCTTCACCGCAGACTTTTCTTTCCACCTCAGCATTTTCTCACGTGTTTTCCACTACCTGGATGGTCTTCCCTCTCCTCTTTGACCTCTTCAGTGATCAAAATTCAAGTCATCTGTAAATGTCTAATTCAAAAGCTATAATCTATATGATAAGCCTTGGGATAGGAAATACTTGACAAGTTCATCCAAGTGCCTACTGTGTGCAAGGGGTTAGACGTGTAGCCTTGAACAAGGCAAACACAGTTCCTGGCCTTATAATGCTTGTGGCATCCAATTCCCCTTCCAAACTCCTGCAGTCCTTACTATAACTCTGATCCGTTTTGTGGTAGAGATAGTCTTCTTTGAATTGAGTTTTTTTTTTTTTTTAAGATTCATTTATTTATTTGAGAGAGAACAGGGGGAGGGGTAGAGGGCAAGAAGCAGATTCCTTGCTGAGTGTGGAGCCCACTGTAGACCTCCACCCGGAGCTCAATTTCATGACCCTGAGATCATGACCTGAGCTGAAGTCTAGAGTCGGACACTTAACTGACTGAGCCACCCAGGCTCCCCTTTTTATACTGAGCTTTGATGATGGATCTCTTTGATAGGCCTGTTGAGAGCTTTTGCAGCTTTTGCCATTCTTAGAGACCTTGAGAAAAACTTCAGGCCACAGAGCACATCTCCATACATAGAACTTAATTGCCTCAATAATGGTAAGTAAAACTGTGGTTTCAGTAAAATGCACTGCGTTATATAGAAAACTCTTTTGCCTCAATTCTTATAATTAAAAAATGTTCCTGAATGTGTTTGTCCACTTTATGAGGGTAAATAAAACAAAATGGGTATTTATTTAAAGGCCAGTATTTTCCAGTGTCATTCTTAGTAATAATAGTTTTCACTAAGCAGAACTATAGATGGAGGTGAGTAGGAAACTGGACTTAATATATACTGATCTGAAATCATGCTCAAGAAACTAAAAAAAAATTCCTCTTATTGGTTACCATTTTACCATGATTTCTTTTTCTTTTTTAATTAATTTATTTGAGTGAGAGAAAGCGCACATAAACGAGCAGGGGATGGTGTAGAGGGAGAGGGAGAGAGAATCCCAAGCAGATTCCTCACTGAGCGTGGAGCATGACATGGGAGTCAGTCCCATGATCCAGAGATCATGACCTGAGCTGAAATTAAGAGTCAGACACTTAACCAGCTGAGCCACCCAGGTGCCCTAGCATTGCTTCTTTTTCATCAAACAAATTGCAAAGGGAAAAATCCAATCATTGGAAGGTTCCAGTTGGTGGGTCCCCGTGTGGCTTATTCCCATGTCATCAGTCTACTAGGTGATAGCTTTGCAAACATCAACTATGGACGGTTGCTCTCTGATCATCTGCCTGAGGCATGGTGGATTACTTCCTGTAACATTTAATCAATAACTGCAAATTACCTATATTTTGAACAAATGGGTATTTGACAATATAATAAAGGACTCTGTCAACATGAGAGTTAACAAACCAATCAAACCAAATAGAATATCAAACACAATTATAACTACTAGCTGTAATACACTGGTTAAATCTCTAATTATTTTCAGAGTATATGTCTCATGCTTGTGTAAGTCAGAGACTCCTTATGAAAAGGGATTGTGTCTTTCCTTTCCTTGCTCCTCTGAAAGACCTTTTGTCATTAAGACAAAATCAAGTCCTGATTGGAAATATCAAATAATACCCTCCCTCAACATATTGGCAGAGAAACTCTACTAAAACACAAATTAGGCATAAGGAGGTCCAACAAAGTTCTTATTCATGTTTCTCATGGAAATTAGCTTGATTCTTAACAAAAAAATACATACACATGAAATATATATTAAGAAGTAAAAATAGGGATGCCTGGGTGGCTCAGTGGTTGAGTGCCTGCCTTTGGTTCAGGGCGTGATCCCACGGCCCTGGGATGGAGTCCCACATTGGGCTCCCTGCGAGGAGCCTGCTTCTCCCTCACCTCTGTCTCTGTGTGTCTCTCATGAATAAATAAATAAAATCTTAGAAAAAAAGAAATAAAAATATAAGAAAATATATAAGAAATCAAATGTGTTACATTCATGAAGAAACATATACACAGATATACATATAAATATATGTACACACACACACATAATCAACTTCTTGCCCACCCCAAACTGTTGTTGTTGTTGTTTTTGATACCTTTTTTTTTTCTATTGATCCTTTTAGAATGCATATAGTTTGCTGATTGGGTAATCCAGTATTGCACATAATAGAAACACATTGGTAAAAAAAAAAAAAATAGGACAAAACCATTTTATTTTTTTTTGTTGTTGTTTATATAAGCTCTATGTCCAACGTGGAACTTGAACCCATGACCCTGACATGAAGAGTCACATGCTCTACTGACTGAGCCAGCCAGGCACCCCAACAAAAGGCATTTATTTTATATTTTATTTATATTTCATTTTTTCAAAAGGCATTTTATAGGTCCAGAGACTATATAGGCAGAACTTCAACAACTGCTCCTGACCCCTAGGTAACTTATCTTAAAGAAAAGGCTTCATCCATCCTATTGAGCAGCCACATCAGACCATTTACCCTAGAAAATAAAATGTCTTGGATGATGTTGTTTTCATCACTAAGATACTTGGAAACAAGAAGCCCTCTTAATATTCTCGCCTGAGTGGATGAAATTCCTAGAAGTTGAAAAGTTTTCACAGTCTGTATCATTTTACTGTTTCATGGGTGTACTTAGAAGGGAGGATGCCTAAGAAAGGAAAAAAGGCAACTAAAAATCCAATGTCATAAAATGTACTTTTACTCTCAGAATAGCTTTGATTCCATTTTCATCTCCAAAGTATCCATGTGTGTTATGGTTCCCCTCAAGCTGCTATAACTTGCTTATCAGCACATTTCAAAGTTAGAGAGAACTTTTTACAACACTCTCGTTGCAGCTTCTGATTTTTTAAATCCTTTATCACTATTTGTTATAATTTTTAAAGCAAACATCTCCTATTTTTAAATTCTTATGCATCATCTAAACTGTGTTCTCATCGTGGTTGTGAGCAAATACATCCAGTTTAAAAACAAATATGATTTTGAAAGACACTGTGTTGTTCTAACAAAGGGAACATTGTTCATCTTCCCTGACAGCCTCTCTCTAATTAAAGAGGCCCTGATGCTCTGCAGAATGCCAGGCTCCTTAAACACCCTCCTCCTACCCACTGTTTTCACTGCATAAACAGTGGAGAAAACAATTTGTAGCTTACTGGGGTCTCTCTAGAAGAAAATTTAATAGTGTCCCAGAAGGGATAAGGAAGCAAAATTTCCTGTTGGGACATGCATTTCTTCTTTCCAAATACCACTGACTGGGCGTGTTGGTTAGAAAAGGGGTTCCCTTTACCACCCTCTCTGAGCTATCTGTGTATAGTCAGCCTTGTTTTCTGTTGTTGTTGTGTGTTTTTAACAGTGGCCTTTCACTTCTTTTATCCATAGTGACAAACCATCTTTGACATTCTATTTTCTCAAATCTGGCTCTGTGAAAACACAAAAGCTGAGAGATCATTTCATAACTAGAAACGGTAGCATCAACTTCTTCACTTTCAAAAATCATCTAAAGACAGACATTTAACACGAGCAGGCAAAGATGCGCTGGCACAAACTGACCTGTGTCTCTGCTGCAGTCACGGTGTTCCACATTGGAGCTTACGAAGGGAAATGCTTCTCTATTCTTCAAAGCTACTCCAGGTATTTGCTTCGTGAGGTTCATTTCTACAGCACCTCACATGTGCACACGTATCTGTACACCTTTATAAAAAGAATGCAATAACGCCTACACGACACCACACCGTTTCTAATTTCTTTTTGTTTGGTTATGAGAAATATTTATTCAGTTAGAGGTAAATCACAACATATTCTAAGTTAGGGCAAAAGTAACAGCAATAAAAATATTCTATTCACATGGCTTAAAGTTTCCAAAAATGGTTTATTCCTATTCTATCACTTGACCTTCACAGCAAGGCTGTGGATCAAAGAGCTGGTAAATGTTAAGGGTTGTGATATAAAGTCCAATTCTTATGCCATAAACCAGAGATCAGCAAGTTTTTTCTGCAAAGAGCCAGAGAGTAAATATTTTAGGCTTCGTGGGCCATATGGTCTCTGTCACAACTACCAGCCCTGTTATTCCAGTACAAAAGCAATGACAGAGAATATATTAATGAATGAGTGTGACCGTGTTTCAATAAAACTTTATTTGCAAAAATGGGCAGTGAGCTGGCCATTTTAATTTGCTAGCTTCTGCTCTAAACCACTATGCTCTAAAATCCTGAGAAACTAGAAGTCACAAGACAATTACAAGTTAAAATTATTATTGCCTTTCACGGAAAGAAGAGATTACATCTTGAGCTTTCAAAAAAAACTTTATGGAGAAGGATAGCGGGACCCAAAAGATTGGTTTTAGAGTGCCAGAGGGCTGGGTATGTCACATAAAGAGAACAAGGTACGCAAAATTCTACAGACAGGATGTAGAGTGGGGTATAGAGGAAAAAGAGGTAATTCAGTTTGATCAAGGCAGAGATATGTAAAGAGGATCAATAAGATAGGAAAGGTGCAATTTTCATTACCTATAAAGATCTTGAAATCAAACCTCATTCCATAAAAAAATAGAAACCGTTATTTGTTTGTGAGTAGAGGGGTGGCATGAGAGAGGAAATAATTATTCATTCTCCCTTATAATGATCAGAGAAAGTCATACAGAGGGTCTGAGAACTGAACTGAGACCTAATGAGTGAGGATACGTGTCCGGTCGTTGCAGTGAAATGGTTCAATATGGAAGGACCCCACTGAAAGATGAACTCGAAAAGCTGTACCCATCAGACTAAGGCAGTGATAAGACAGTTGTCATCTACCTACACCGTGAGTGCAGAAGGCCAACTCTGCGAATCAGAACCCCCAGGCTGTATGGTGGATTCAAATCATTTGCCTGTGACCTGTCAGTCAGGGAATCAGGCCGAGCTGTGGCTCTACTTAAGGCTGAGGTCCTTTGCTGCCTGCATTCAGGTGGTGGTTCAACTGCACTGAGTGAGGTTGAAGGTCCAAGAAATCTCCACTCACATGTTTGTTCCGGTGATGCCCCAGCCGGCCTTCCCCTCTCTATGGAGGTAGTGTGGCCTCCTTCACAGCACGGCGGTCTCAAGGCAGTCAGGATTCTAACATGATCACTGGACTCCAAGGACGAGCATTCCAAGTGGTGAAGGTAAAAGTAGGGAATCTCTTAAGCCCCAGCCTTGGAAGTTACACAGTGTCACTCCTACCACAGTCTATTAGCCAAAAACAGTCACAGGGTGGCCTACAATCAGGGGAAAGGGAAATCAGGGGAAAGGGAAATATACTCTACCTCTTTTTTTTTTTTAAGTTTGTATTTATTTATTCACGAGAGACATAGAGAGAAGCAGAGACACAGGCAGTGAGAGAAGCAGGCTCCACGCAGGGATCATGACCTAAGCTGAAGGCAGACGCTCAACCACTGAGCCACCCAACTGTCCCTAAACTCTACCTCTTGATGAAACAGTGTCAAGACCCGATTGCAAAAGAGCTTGAGGGAGAGGAGATATTGTTATAGCCTTCTCTGGAAACACTATCTACCATAGAAGTGTAATATAAAAATTAGGCCAAGGCCAATGAAACCTCTAGGGACCTGACACAAACTCAAAACCATCCCCATAACCCAGGCCTCCCGGGACTTACATGGAAAACAAACTGAAAGTAAACTTGTGATCGAAAATCACAAATCACAACAAACAAACAAAAACGACAAATCACAGGGAAACAGAATATAGACAAAACAGTGGAATTAACACACTGTGACATGGAATAGGGGAAGAAAATGAAAGAGGCCTAGAAATAAACACCTTTAAAATGTGCAAAGAACTACAGGTAGAAACAGAAGACGTAAGGCAAGACTGGATAGTATAAGAAACAAATGGGCATGTTTGAAAAGTATTAAGTTGGAATTTTAGCCACAAAAAATATATACTCGAAATAAGAAATCTTAATAGGTGAAAAGAGAATTAATGAAATGGAAGTAGTCCTAGAGAAATTATTCCAGCACAAGTGTAGCACAGAAATGTTAAGTGTGGAAAATATGAAATACTGAAAGAGATGCTAAGAAACTAGAAAAGGAGCACTGAAAAGGCTAACATATATCCAGTAGGAATTTCTGGAGAAAGAATGAAGAGGACACAGAAGAATCAATATTGAAAGAGATAATGGCTGAGAACTTTCTAGAAATGAATAAATAAGCTGATCCACTCAGTTTATGGATCACACCAACTCTCAACAAGATGAATAAAAAACATATCTGCAACTAGATACACGTTAGTGAAAATGTACGACATCCAAAACAATAAGTAAAGCTTTCCTTAAAACCCCTGGAGCTGGGGCGCCCGGGTGGCTCAGGGGTTGAGCGTCTGCCTTTGGCTCAGGGTGTGATCCCAGGATCCGGGATCGAGTCCCACGTCAGCCTCCCTGCATGGAGCCTGCTTCTCCTTCTGCCTGGGTCTCTGCTTCTCTCTCTGTGTGTGTCTCTTGTGAGTAAATAAAATCTTAAAAAAAAAAAAAAAAAAACCTGGAGCAGGAAAACAAGCCATCTTAGCAATTTAGACTGACTGAGTTCTACTCAGCAAAAATAGGCAGGTAATAGGATAATGTATTTAACGTGTGAGGGAAAATAACTATCAACCTAGAAATCTGTGTAGCATTAAACTGTCATTCCTAATGAGGGGGAGAAAAACTCACGTCGGAAAGAAATCATCAGATCAGACTTTTTTTGTTACTCAACTTTATTGAAACAAATTTTATGTACAATAAAGTACATCCACCTTAAGAGTATTGTTTGATGAGTTTTGACTCTTCCTATAATCAAGGTACAGAACATTTCCATCACCATGAAAGGTTTCCTTGTGCCCCTTCCCAGTCAATTCCTCTATTGAATCCTTGTCTCCTAGCAACCACAGATCTGCTTTCTGTCACTGTAAATTAGATTTATTTTTTTCTAGAATTTTTTAAATGGAATTACACTGCATGCAATCTTTCTGTCTGGCTATTTTCACTCAGCTTAATGCTTTTGAGATGCACGCATGTCATGTGTGTCTCTAATTCATTTCTTTTTTACTGCTGAGTAATATTCCATTCTATGGAAAAGAAGACTGATGCTTTCCAATTAATTTCAGGAAAAAAAAAGTCACTTAAATCAGAAAGCACTATTGGGGTTAAAGTGGGACCGTGCATAATGGCAAGAAACAAATTACATACCAAGAGAGTAAAATAAGTATGAATCTCCTGTTTTTAATAATATAACCACAAAGCATCTAAAGTAAAAACTGACAAAATTACAGAAGCACAAATTCATCATCACACTGTAATTTTTATAAGACATTTCTCTCAGAAATGGATAGACCAAGCAGTCAAAAGTGAGGAAAGGATATAGAAGATGAGCAAAGGGATTGTGGAAATTTAAAAAAAGAGGATCAGTAGAGACTCCCCGCCAAGAGAGTCATCCACGAGCTGAAGAGCCTCTTAAATTGTGACATGCTTATATGGCAAAGCACTATCACCAAGCCGCACCGGAAATGGGGTTGGTATGAAGGGGTTTACACTATTAACTGTTTTGTAGGACACTACATGCATCTGGGGAAGGTTTAAAAACAGAAGTAGTGGGGCACCTGGGTGGCTCAGTCGGTTAAGCACCTGACTCTCCATCTCAGCTCAGGTCTTGAGCTCAGGTTGTGAGCTCAAGCTCCACGTTGGGCTCCGCTTTGGGGGTGGAGCCTAGTTAAAAGAAAAAAAAAAGAAAGAAAGAAAGCCAAAAACAAAAAACAAAAAAACCCAAGAAACAGAACTAGGATGCTTTTTCCTTCTCCATGAAATACAGATCAAAATAACAACAGCAACAAATAATAATAAGGGAGCACTCAGTGTGCATCAGGCAATATGCTAAACACCGTGCAAGCATTATCCCTTTTACTTCTCCACCAACTTTTGAGGTCAGGGAAGAGGAAACTGAGACTCGAAGAGGTGGCTAGCGAGTAGCCACAGCAGGACTTGAACATGTGTCCGACTCTAGAGTCCACGTGTGGACTGGAGCGGGGAGTTCACAAAGGCACCCCATTAACTGCCTCTTCGCCAGCTCATTCTTATTCAAACTGTGGAGCAAACTCAGCTGGACTACTTCTCCTGTAAAGCATTCCATCTGCAGAGAAGCAGGACAGACTTTTTTTTTTTTTTTTAAGCAGTCCCCGCCCTCTGCTGGCCTGGGGATGGAGGGGAGAGGCGGTGGGCTGCCAAGGCCCAGCTGAAAGTGAGGCAGGCCATCAGAGCTGGGGGGTGACATGCAGATGGAGCGCACATCAAAGCAAAGCAGCTCGGGCTGGCTGAAACAGGCCCCTGGGGTGGGCCCGGCTCCCTGCTGCCTGCCCCGAAGGGGGGCAGGGCCCCTGCATGGTCCTTAGTTAACCACTGCCTGAACCAAAGAGCCTGATGCCTTGCACTACATCTGCAAGCATCTTTGCTGCCTATGACCTTGGTTCACCTCTAGATCCCCTCAGGAGCACAAAAAAAAAAAAAAAAAAAAATGAATGCAAGACATGCTTGAGTTCTCATGGATTTTAGAAAACTGTAAAAACTAGAACTTGGATGGATCCCGCATCAGGTTACCTCACCTGAGCGCAGGTGTTTGAACCTGGCCCTTTCCATAATCTTAGCGAAGGCTTATTTTGTATAAGAACAAAAAGGCGTAACTCGTCGGCACTCTGCAGAGAGCATGTCATTTTTCTGCAGAAAAATTACAAGGAGGGTACCCCGGGTGGCTCAGCGGTTTAGCGCCGCCTTCAGCCCAGGGCCTGATCCTGGAGACTCAGGATCAAGTCCCGGGTCAGGCTCCCTGCTTCTCCCTCTGCCTGTGTCTCTGCCTCTCTCTCTGTGTCTCTCGTGAATAAATAAATAAAATCTAAAAAAAAGAAAAAAGAAAAAAAGAAAGATTACGAGGAGATACATGGAGAGGCCCCAGGTATCAAACCCTAGAAGGTAAACATGACCTTAGCTTTCACCAAACACGTTGTACGGGAGGCACCAAGTGCGAGGCCTGGCACGGGGTTGGTGCTAAATAAATGTTTGGTGACAACGGTGAATGTTTATAAAGCATTTGACGGCTTGGTACAAAACCATCTGATGAACCAAGCAAAATGAGCTCTATAGCAGGTTCACAGGAGCCAAATAAAGGGACAGGTGAGCAACTGGTCAGTGAATTTAATCAACGGAGATCATCACCCGCCTAGGTTCAGGTCCCCATTGCCCTGTGTGACCCTGGCTGTATCACCTGACTTCTGTGTTCCTCGGTCTCCTCCTCTGTGAAATGAGGACCACAAGGTCATCTCCTCCTAGAGTTGCTGGGAGGATGCCATGCAACGATGTGGGTAAGTGCGGGCCATGGTGCTTAGCGCGCAGTGAGCTCTCGGCAAACGTGGCCTCCTGCCTTTTAATTATTTCTCTGGGTCTCTTCCTCGAGTGTCCTAACTTTGTAAATAAAATATAACTGTACAACGTCAAAGGGCTTTTTAACCTAGAGGGCTCTAAACACTTAAAACCCAAAACTCCACACCAAAGCCTACTTTCTTCCCATGTTAATGCAATGGTCAGTGCAGCCCAGTGACACACAAATACTGAACTTCGATTTTCTTCTCTCCACCAAAGACACTTAATAAAAATGGAAAACCGATATCCTGATTAATATACATTTTCAGATATATGCCCCCATCCATGCACCATGTTTAGTCAAAGTTGGTAAATATATATGAGATGTTCTCAGGGGCAGGGAGCTAAAAACAGCGCTGGCTTCGGCAGCAGAAGGACTAGAGGGCAGGTCTTTGCGAGGCAAGAGTTGTCTCAGTTCACGGTCCCCCTCCTGCCCCCGCCCTGGGGCTCAGGGGGTGGGGACAGTGCCTGGCGCAGGTGCAGCCCTCAGGAAGCTGATTCCTCTCCGATGCTTCGTAAAACACCATCTGCTGAACTAAGCAAAATGAGGAGCACTATAGCAGGTTCACGGGAGGCAAATAAAGGGACAGGTGAGCAACTGGTAAGTGAATTTAATCAACCGGGATCACCAACCAAGAAAAGAGGGAGGAGAGTGGATGGCAGGCCGAAGCAAGCAGGAGAAAGAGAGGAAGGGATGGAGGAAAAAATGTACCCGGAGAGGATTCAGGACACAAGTGCCTTACACCGAGTTTCTGCTTTTAACACACAGGGCACTGAAATCTTGAGGGCAAATCCTGAAGGAAACATTTGTAAAAATTAGCACTTCCTATAAGTCTGTCATCTCATCCTTCTCAGACCTCATTAAGCATCCAGAATGCCTTGGAAAAGCACCAAAGACCAAATCATGAAAAATGGGAGAAAAAAAATCCCAAGGCAAAAGGATCGTTTAATATCTTCCCAAGCATCTGTTCCTTCAAACTGAAATATGTCATGCAAAACATATTTCATGCGATTCAAATAATTAACTGAAACAAATATTAAACACATAACAGAGAGCAGCAAATAACAATTCGCTTCTGATTTCATTGCCATTGTTCTAAGCCTTCAGTAAGATATAAACATTGTTGGACTCAAATTGCCAGCAAAATTAAGAATGCATTACTGCTTTTATTAGAAAAAAAATTATTTGGAAGGAAATACTATTTGAGGTTTTTTTAATTATGAAAAAGCAAAACATGTGATTAGCATTATTTGTTCTTTAATGAAAAGAGGGGAAAAAAAACTATTGAAATCAATTAAACCTTTTTTTTTAGTATAAAGGAAACATCCAAAATGCATTGACAATAGTCTACTTTGAGCAGTCATGGTTTTCATTTTTTTCTTAAATGTATCAGACATAGATTTCACAGCTCATAATTAATTCCCAGTGCCCACATCACCATTAATTTTTAATCAAAGCGGAGCTGCTGGGAGTGCTACCTGCTATTTCACCAAGGTTAGGAGGGGTTTGTTTCCAGGCTCGGAAACCTTATTTGTTGTGCGTAAAGAGAATGATTTCCAAAAGGATGGCCAGATGCACCCTGTAATCCCAGCTAATTACCTTCAGGTGATGGGGACCAAACTCTCTGCTTTGACTCAAAAAAAAAAAAAAAAAAAAAAGAAATCTAGTTTCACAGATAATTACACATTTACACAGACTAGGGATTCAGAGTTTTATATTCTTGGTGGTGTTAGACTGAGGGGTATACGTTGTTGACAAGTATTTCCTCTATATGTATAAAGGGAATTCTCCACAATCAATTTACCAACCTTATGCTCATAAATGTATGTTTACAGGAGCTCCCCAGATAGCATGGCAACTTTGCACCAGGGAGCAAATGTGACACAAGTTCACCGAACTTCTATGGCATAAAATCACCAGACAAGGAAATGATTTCAGCGTGGGTTTAGGAAGGGCCCAGGCCAGCTTTACTCCAAGTCGACATCAGATAACACAAGGCAAAACTGGAGTATTAAGACTCAATTTTAACAGGTAAGTATTCTAAGTAAAAATAAGTTCTATCAACTTAACAGAAACCTCACTGCAAGGAAATTCATTTTCCTTAGGTTTAATACTTTTGCATAAAAGACATTAACTTGGTCATTTAGATTTAAACTATGGAATATTATATATATGTGTGTGTACGTGTGGGTGTATCAAATTAATTTCTTGTTGGACAGCAGTATAATGTTTATAAAAATCTAATAAATGTCTAATAAAAGATTAAGCCTGGCTAACCCAACCAAATATAAATAAAAGTCAAACTATTTTAATATATTTTATAAGACTTATATACATATGCATATGGACACATCTCAAAGATATATATATACTTTAAAATATTTATAAAACATAGATATACCTAATATCTTAAAGATATATATTTTATATAATTTATAAACATTTATAAAATGACTTATAAGCATTTTAAACAGCCTAAAATACTTTTAAGCAGCTTGGCCTCTATTCACATACACAAAGATTTTTTTTAAGAGCAGTGTTAGGGGCATTAGTGATAATTTCAATTTTTATTTATTGCCCTCTATTTTCCAAATTCTTAGGATGAACAATGTACTGCTTTTATAAGAAAAAATTTTAAGTATTCTCTGTCTTAAAACTTTTAAACTTACTAACCCCCTTATATGCCAAATTTGAGATGTGCTATAAGATAAACGAACCTGGCTCTCAATAATCTACCTAAGTAAAATTAGTTTCCTCACTAAGCCACACCTCCCACTATCAAACCCCTCCATAATGTAGCAGTAAATATTCAGTGAGTGAATTTTAAGTGCTTATATAATGGATACCCATTTCCAAGGACTCCAGGAGCAGACCTAGCTAAGTAACTACAGTCCTATAAAAACACATGGATGAGATTCTGTGTGGACACTCCATGGAATTGCGTGGTTCTACACTAAGTTTAGAATTCAATGCAACTTCAAATAACATTAATATTATAAATTAATAACATTAACATGTAAATCCAGAGTTCATTAAATGGAATGCCTGGTTCTAACCTATCGGTCCCAGCCCTCCCTCCAACACGGTTAGCTCCCCACCATTTCAGGTAACTGGGTCATTCTCTGCATGGACAGGTAAGCCGTTAGATTCAAGGGGCACTGAAATGTTTCCCAGCTTAAGACATCTCCACTGCCCTCTCAGGATACCTGACTTTCCTACTATTTGAAACTCTTAGCCTAGACATGCACATCAGAAAGCTAAAAGCCAGAATCTTTTTAACAGTTGGGAATAAAGACCGATGAATTACTAGGGTGAGTGAGCCAAGTTAACCGATGCAGAGAAATGGGAAAGGAGGGCATACATATGTCCAGGTGATGGAGTAATACTTAGGTGTAGGGAAAAGTAAGTGAGGCATATTTGGGAAAATAGTTTAGGGCCATGTTGGGGAAGACTAAGAAATCTACTGAAGACTTCTGACCAGAAGATAACGTATCAAAGTGGTGCTCTAAGCAGAGGACGGATTCAAAGAGGAAAGACTAAAGGTTAAAAGACCCAGAGATGCCAGTCAGTGATTCCAGCGAGGTGTGATGAAGGCATGAACAAAGGTGTAGGTGGAGGGAATGAAGAGAAGAGCAGTTGGTGGGCACAGGTCAAGGGTAAAGGAGGATTCAGGACCTCAGAAAACAAGAAGGTCAAGAAAAGTTTCAGTGTGGAAAGGAGTCCTGAGTGTGTTTTGGGCTACGAGGAAGGAGCTAGGGAAAGGAAGAGATTGAACCAAAGCATGAAAGAAGAAAGGGATCAAAGCAAAATAAAAAAATTTGCATTTTCTGGACATTTACTGTATGTCAGACCAAGGCAAGATGTTGTCAATAAATATCAACTCTCAAAAAGCAAAATGTGTATCTTTTTCACCTTCATAGCTCCATCACTTCACACTTAGTAGACACTCAGTAATTGTTTGTTGAATAAATGGCAGAGGGGAGGGAGGAAGGCTTAATACTGGTGAGATAAAAGGAGATAAAAGTTTCTCAAGGGCGGGTGAGTGACTGAGTGGAGCACCTAAGGAAGGGGAGTGCGGGTAGCAAGCCCCGATGGCTCAGAAAAATGAGAGTCAAGTTCATTTGCTTAGATGAAGAACGATAATGTAGGTTGTAAGAGTAATGTAATTAAGGCTCAAAGATTGGAAAATGGTTTCAACAGCTCTTGTAAATGCTGAAATGAGGATTCTTCTAGACATGGATAAAAATGCCCACATAGTAATGTGGTAGAAGCTGATGTTAACATGACCCTGTGCATCTCCATTTTCTGACTTGCACTCGCTAAACAAGGATTACAAGTAGAGAAAGCTAGATAAAGGCTGTTCAGCTCTTCTGACCCTAGAACTCCTGGTGCGTAACTTTATCATGTATTTGTCACATTACTTGAGCTTTGTTTATATGAATCTCTCCCAAAACACAGACTATCTTCTCAAAGACAGGACCTAGGTCTTATGCATCTCCAGTCCCCTAATATGGTGCCCAGAACACCATCAGTGCTCAGGTAATACTGACGGAACTCTGAACCAAGGGCTGCGCACCAGCCAGTGGGAATAACAGAAGGTCAACACCAAGCACCTGACTCGGGGAGCAGCAGTACATCAGGCTGAAGCACATACAAGAAAATGCATGAAATGAAGATGGAATGAGGTGGGTAGATGGTAAGAGGAAATGGAGCTGACTGAAAGGAACAAAATGGTAGACTACAGGTGTCTTAAAAAAAAAAAAAAGGCAGAACATTTAGCCAATCGCATAATAAGAAACCCAACGGCAAGGTAGCTCCAGGATTGGTGCAGTGGCTCAACAGAGTCTACAACTCAGTATTTTCCATATTTTTTTAAAGATTATATTTATTTATTCATGAGAGAGAGAGAGAGAGAGGCAGAGGGAGAAGCAGGCTCCATGCAGGGAGCCTGATGTGGGACTCGATCCTGGGACCCCAGGATCATGCCCTGGGCCAAAGGGAGGCACTAAACCGCTGAGCCACCCAGGGATCCCATATTTTCCATATTTTTTGCTCAGATTTCAGCACATCATCAGCAGTCACTCTTTGTCTGCAAACTAGCAGTTGAAGACATTATGGTTCAGGTATAACAAGTTCCAGCAGAGAGAGAGAGGGAAAGAGAGGCATTTCTCTTTTGTATTAGGAAGGAAAACCTATTCTAGATCTTGGGTGCAGAGCTCAAGCACCATTGATCACATCAGGGTTCCCTGCACTGTGGGCTGGGAAAGCTTAGGTATTTCTCATATATACATTGGGGAAAATATGCTCTTTCAAGAAGGAAGGAGCGGTGGTGGTGTAGGGAGGGGGAAACGGCTGGAGGGGAGCCAACAAACAGCATCCCCAAGATGGGCTGAGGAAATAGTGATCACGATGAGAATTTTATGGCCTGGAAAAGCCTCAGAATAAACTGTTGCCTATTGCCACATCCATAATCCCACAGAACACAGCAGATATACGGATTGTGTGATTCAACCCTTAGCTGACTGGACCAGGGTGGACATCAAACTGAGGGAAGTCTGTAACATAAGACATAGCTTAAGATCATAAGCAAAGTAACTAGATTCTTCTTTAGCTATTTATATTAAGGACGTTTGTAGCAAGGACATTATATCCCCAAATATATTGAGGTACTTCATTTCTCTGCAATTTCTAGTTTGTGTCCTTCCCTTTACTCGATGAAAGGCATTTGCAGTGCCTCAAGGAGAATTAATATGGTTAAAGCAGAAATGCAAATAGAAAGAAGCATCACTTTTCAATTTGTCTGTGTCCTTTAGTTAAATCCCCTTTTTCTTAGGAAATGCCAAACGAGTGACTCTCTCTGTTCCCGGCTATTAAAATTGCTGAACTATAACATGGGATAAAAACATGGGTTATTTGAATACCAGCTGTATGCCAAAGGACTAGGCAAGGGCTAGGATTTCTACACATCATCAAAAACAATAATAGCAAACATTTGTTCAATAGGTTGCTCAATGTCAGGCAGAATGTTATTGCATCGGAAGCACACGACAATCCTATGAGGATGGTACAACTCGTATCCTCGTTGTATAGATGCGGTTTGCAAGTAATCTCGGGGAAGATCCCCTTGGCCTACTCAGTATTCATCCTCACTGTCTTCTTTCTAATGAAGTGGGATAGTAGGTTCTTGACTCGCAGAGTAAAAGAATGAATCTCGTGGACAAAGGAGACTGAATAAAGCGATAGAAGTTTATTAAGCAAGGATGGAGAAAAGCCTGTCAGGGGTGAGAGGGGGTCCCCATAGGGTTGCCAACAAGGTCCTCCACTGACAGTCTTTTATTTAGAACCGACCGGGGAGCTTGTGGCCTTATCATGTCTTGGTCTGAGCAAGGACTGGTGATAACATCTTTAATGGCTTCTTTGTGACTGTCATAAAAAAGACACCCTAGGGCAGGATGGTCTGGTTTGTTCCCTTATCTCTGGTTTCCTTACATCTCTGCATTTGTGGGATTTCTGTGAGCGTGATCCCATAGCCCCCATCTACCTCTCCTACCTAGCCTCACCTATCCCTTACTCACTAACACTATCCCCTGTATTCCAGCCTGCACTTCAGGAAAAGCTCCTGAAGCATCTAAAGATAATCCCACCACCACCACCACCCTTACCCCCCCACCCCACCCCCATACACCCACTAATTGGTTACAGGCCTATGACAATTAGCACATGGCATTTCCTTGAACCTAAGAATTGCTTCAAGAATAAAAAGATGATCCCATCTGGGCCAACGAGGCACAAAGGGAGGTTGACTTGGGGTTTCTGCAAAATAGTCTCTTTGTAAGAGAGAACCATTGTAAGAAAAGCCTACTTTTTCTCTGAATATGGTGATTGCAGAGACAAAGCTTGGAACTACAAGAGTTTTTTTTTAACATGGCATCACTTAGGATGATTTTTGGCAGCACAGAAGTTATGCAACTAAAATTGACTTCCAAATTAGGAAAATGTGCTGTTTCACAAACACGGGGTCTAAAGGTAGATAGCGAGGTTTAAGTTAATCCATGACTAAGTAATGTCCTTAACAAAACCCAGGTGTTTTCCACTTTTCTTCTCCATGCTTTGTAGCATGTTGACTAGATTCTTTTTTTTTTTTTTCAGATTTTTTAAATTTATTCATGAGAGACCGAGAGAGAGGCAGAAACATAGAGGGAGAAGCAGGTTCCCTATGTGGAGCCCAATGTGGGACTCGATCCCAGGACTCCAGGATCACGACCTGAGCCAAAAGCAGATGCTCAACCACTGAGCCACCCAGGCATCCCTGTGTTGACTTGATTCTTGTACTTGTCTCCTCGCGATGGCTACCACAGTTCTGGGTATCATAGATAGATTCCTTATTTATCTCTGACCATGGTAACATCACATGCCAAAGTTTGACAAGAAGAACAGAATTACCATGTTTGGTTTGAAAAATTAATAATTCCCTTTAGGCTGTGGAGGCTCAAACTTCCCCAAATATATAGAAAGATAAATGTTTGACAATATCTGAGATTTCCAAGAAAAGAAAAAAAGGCTGGTGTTGGGAAGGCAATGTGCATGCACAGCCATCAAGGCAGGAGACAACCTGGTGACAAAGCAAACAGACAAAAGCACGTGGACTTCTTGAGGGAGAGAAATATCAAGGAAAAAGAGCCAGAGCCACTGATTAAACTGTCAAGATCATTTTCCCTTGATTTTCCAGTTATGTCAGTACATATGTTTTTATTGTTGGACTTGTCAGAGTCAGATTTTTCCATTACTTGCAGCCCAAAGCGTCCCAACTGGTACAGTGGAAGAGGCAGGATAGGACCCACTGATATACACCTGAAGAGCCTCATGACTAAGGCTTTGGTTTTGTTTTAAAGATTTTATGTATTTATTCATGAGAGACACAGAAAGAGAGTCAGAGACACAGGCAGAGGGAGAAGCAGGCTCCCTGCGGGGAGCCTGATGTGGGAGATCCCAGGATCCTGGGATCATGACCTAAGCCAAAAGAAGACACTCAACCACTGAGCCACCCAAGTGTCCCATGACTAAGGTTGTATTTGTTGGCTTTCTCAACAAGAGCTAGTCCCCTCAAGGTCATGCTTCCAAAATTCCTTAGAGACTTAAACTATCCCTAACCCCCTCCCAAGCTGAAAGTATGTAAAGGACCACTCATGACCCTGGTGTGGCTCTTTCTGCCCATGGATCCTGTCCCTGTGCTTTAATGAAATCACCTTTTTGCATCAAAGATGTCTCAAGAATTCTTTCTTGGCCATCTGGCTTTGAACCCTAACATCTTTTCTACATCACCTTAGATATGTATTAAAAGAAAAATAATAAATTATAATAAACCAGCCACATAATCTGATTAGACTCATGTATTTGTCTAGCTCTTGTAAAATATTAAGAAGCTTCAGCACCTTTAGTTAGAAAACATAATAATGAATGTGTCCATCAGAATCTTTAGATTGAAAGTGAGACTCTAGGGGAGGAGGGTGGGGGGTGGGGGTGGGGGGTGAATGACGGGCACTGAGGGGGGCACTTGACGGGATGAGCACTGGGTGTTATTCTGTATGTTGGCAAATTGAACACCAATAAAAATAAATTTATTATTAAAAAAAATAAAAAAATAAAAATTAAAAAAAAAAGACTCTAGTACTCACATGGCTGAAAAAATTGTCAGTACTGCCATTGGGAAGAAAACTGAGATTTTAATTTTGTTTTGTTTTTAATGTATTATAAAATTTCAGACAAAAAAGCTACAAAAATAGAAGACTCATGTACTCATTATTCAACTTAAAAAATAAAATATTTCCAATATAATTTGAAATTTAAAGTACCATATGCTTCTCTCTCCAATCATATTTCCTTTCCTAATACACAGAGGTAACAATTATCCTACATGTGGTGATTTATCATCACCATGAGTTTTTTTTTTAAAATACTTCTATGTATAAATGTAAGTATCCCTAAAAAATAGTCTCATTTTATATGGTTCTGATATAGTTTTGAAATGTTAGTGAGGTAGGTGGGGTCCAGAGCCAAAGGCCAAGAAAGAATTCTTGAGATGGCTTGGGTGCTTGATGGTGGGTTTTTAAAAAATTTTTATTTAAATTCAATTACTTAACATATAATGTATGATTGGTTTCAGAGGTAGAGCTCAGTAGTTCATTAGTCTTATATAACACCCAGTGCTCATGACATCACGTGCCCTCCTTAATGTCCATCACTGTTATCCCATCCCCCACCCACCCCCCCTCCAGCGACCCTCAGTTTGTTTCCTATGATTAAGAGTCTCTTATGGTTTGTCTCCCTCTCTGATTTCATCATGTTTTATTTTTTCCTCTCAAAATGGTGGTTTTATTGAAGAAAGGGGAGAGGACCTGTGGGCAATAAGAACTGTGGCTGCTGCTGACAGGTACTCCCTGCTGCCCTGGGGATTATGAGGAGCAAGTGATTATATACCTTGGGGTTGGGGGAAGTAAAGATAAGGGAAGTTCCACATGTTAAAGAAGACTCAAGATCTAGAGGGATGTTATAATCTGCCTATCTCAGGTATCTGTCAATTGGCTGCAGGAGATTGAATTTCCTACATTTCCTCCTGCCTTTGTTTCCTACATCAGTTCCATACTTTACATTAACAGAAATATATTGTATATGTTCTTCTGAGCCTTCTTTTTCTGTTCACTTGTATATATGTATGCTCCATTTATGTAAATGTTTGTGTTTTTCAATGCTCTTAAAATGCTCTTTAATATTCCAATATAGTCATTCATTTTCCTGCAGATGAAAACTGTCTCAATTTGAATCGTTCTATCCACAAGCATGGTATGTTTCTTCTCTTAAAATACCTGAATTTTACTTTACTTCTTCAAACCTGCTTCAAAAACATTGTATGGATTTTTGCACGATGTCATAGAGTAAATACTCAACTACTGCGACGGAAATCTAGTGAAATTCTGCATGCTTAATGTGTTACATATGTGTGGGTATTTGGTCCAAGAACAAGGGGAATGGGTCTGGGGAGTACATCTTTAAAATTTTCTCTATAATATCCTTACGTATTTTTTTTCTTTACTACCACTGAAATTACAATAGCATGCAAGCATAATTACCCCACAGACTCAGAAGAGGAAATGTTAGAAGCCTTTTTCCTATGTAGATATAAAGACATCCCAGAAAAAGCTATTAATTATTTGAATTCATGATATATCTTTCTTCTAAAAGTACCATAAAACTATATAAATGAATTTATCCTGAAAGCACTCCTGAGAAACAAAAGTGCTGTTAGCCCAATTTAATAAGTGACACTAAAGTTTGCTGGATTATCCCAGATCACACAGACTAGCTTTGATTCTTGCTCAAAGTGGCATAACTCAACTAAGCTGTCTCATACAGTTTCATCTTTGATAAAATGGTTAAAACGTACATTATTTTAAGTTCTGGCACAGGAAAAGCTATTTCAGCAGTGGAATCAACCAATGCTCCAAATCCACTTAGACAATTTTATCAGTTATGGTCCATTTGGCTGGCAGTAAAAAGAACTCAATGGTGTAACAATAGGAAAATTTATTATCTCACAAAAGAAGTCCAGAGGTAGTTAATTGACTCAGTGGCTTATCATTGTCATCAAAGACCCAGGTTCTTTCCAACTCTGCCCCAACTTTCTCCATATTAGCATTACCCTTGAGTAAGGGACCGATGGGCCTAAGTAGGCAGAGAGAGGTAGGGGGAACAGGGTCACAAAAATCCCCAAAATGTGGAGGTGAAAGGAAACCAGAGATAAAGAAACAAACCAGACCATCTGGTCCTAGGTGTCAAAGGTGGGATCTTGTTATAATAGCTACTTGTGACCAAGAATTACCGGATCTTAGAAGGAAGTAAGCCATTGAAGGTATTATCACTAGTCCTTACTTAATGGTGTTATCAATAGAGATGTTAAAAGGATTTAGGTTCCCTGGTTGGCTTTCAATGAAAGACCAACCCTACATGCCCCCAGGGACAACACCATCGGGACTCCTCTCACTCCTGAGAGCTTTTTCTTTTCTTTCTTTTCTTTTCTTTTTCTTTTTTTCTGAGAGCTTCTTCTGTATCCATTCTTTTTTTTTTTTTTTTTTTTTTTTTTTTTTTTTTTTTTTTTTTTTTTTTTTTTTTTTTTTTATGATAGTCACACACAGAGAGAGAGAGAGAGAGGCAGAGACACAGGCAGAGGGAGAAGCAGGCTCCATGCACCGGGAGCCCGACGTGGGATCTGATCCCGGGTCTCCAGGATTGCGCCCGGGGCCAAAGGCAGGCGCTAAACCACTGCGCCACCCAGGGATCCCCTCTGTATCCATTCTTAATAAAACTCTATCACTTTACTTACTCTCCTTGGTCCACAAGACTCATTCTTTGACTCCATGAAACAGGAACTAGCTCTCCCACTTTAACCTTGGTAGCAAAAGGGCTACAGCTGTTCCAGGCATCAATGTCAAACACAATAACATTCAGAGTAATACAGAAATGTATCTTCTTATAATTCTCTCTCAAGAATGTTCCTCAGAACCCCTCTCCCTCCCTCACCCAGAAGGCTGTGCCTCCAGTTTTGTTGGCCAGATCTGAGTCACATGTCCATCACTGAACCAAATATTACCAAAGAAAGTAACTGATTTTAAGCAAATCAAGCTCATCTCTAGAGCTGGGTTTGGGGTCAGCTTCCTCTTAAATACATGACTCATGGGGGACAAAAAATGTATCTAAATAAAATCAAGGTTCTGATGGAAAGGATTCAGGGTGGGCAACCAACAGCATCCATTGGAATTAGCCTTCTTCAAAGCCCTGTCTATACACTAACAATGGTTTTCAAATACCAAGGAAGTGAATTTTACCTCTGCTTTAGTCCCAGGAAAGATTTTTATAAATTCCAGATCCAAAGTTCAAAGAACTACCCTATATCTCAACCCCCTAAATCCTATTAGCATCTGATCCAGAGCTGCTATTTGATCTAAATGTTTGTGTCTCCCCCAAATTTGTATGTTAAGATCCAAATGATCAAAATGATGATTTTAGAAGGTCGGACCTTTGGGAGGCAGTTAGTGCCCTTACAAAAGAGCCTCCTTAGCCCCTTCCAACAGTGAGGACACAGTGAGAAGGCGTCATCTGTGAACCAGAAAGCAGACCTTCACCAGATACTGAATCTGCTGGTATCTCGATCTTGGACTCCCCAGCCTCCAGAGCTGTGAGAAATAATACATTTTTGTTATTTATAAGCCACTCTGTTTCTGCAACTTTGTAATAGCAGCCCAAAGGGATTAAGACAACAGCTCTAATCAGCAACGGTGAGCATCAGTATTTGGTTATTCATGGTCCAAAATAGAGATGAATCTGGGCCTGGGTATTAGAGTTAATTAAAACAAGAATGACTATCTAATGTCCACTGTACCTGCAGTCTTATTTGGGGAACTTACACACATTAAATCTAATGTTAAACTGTAGACTAATACTCAACATTTGCTTGGGGAGCTCTCTAAGGGTCAGTGTAAAATTAAAATATATGGAATTGAATTGCTGGAAACACTTCCCTTCATGCCCCACCCCCAGCCCCTAAGTATGAACTGCTGAATTTCCAGACCAACCTCGCAAAAATAAATCAGACTTCAAGTAGATATTTCAAATTAACTGGAACATTAGCTATCTTTTTTTTTTTTTTGAGTGACAGCTAGGTATTTGCCAAATGCTATAGTTAGAACACATCCAGATATTCTGTAGAGAACTTTCCTAATCCAACACTTTGCATATATGCTTTTTTTTTCAAACTCACATGTTCTTAAAAATAAGTAGATTTTAAAATGCTACCAATATACCAAAAGATGCCAGTCCAATTTAGACAGAAACTTAAAAGACTGCCTCAATTTGAGTGAGGCAACTGTCAAAAATAAGAAGGCATTCTGAAAACCTATTGATGAGGTTCTGGGCAGGTCCACCGTAAAATTTTCTTAACTGCTTCTAGCTCCAGGTTTAGAACTGTTAACTAACCTACAACTTGAGTCTTTAAATTATAAGAGACATCCAAAACCGCAAAAGTTTTCCAATAAAAGGAAACTCATGATGCTCATGTGATTTGTACATCAATTTCTTCTAACCCTCTGCTAAGCTTCTGCGAGCCTCAGCTACAGGGGGTGAGCTACATATTTCCCCAGCTTTCATGAATTCTTTGAAATTTATTTGCAAATACACACAGTCTCCTCACTTTGCTTTCACACCAGCTCAAAGGCAATTCTGTTTTCACCCTTAAGCCATGGAAAGGTATATTTCTTTCAAATAAAATTTACTCTAAGAATTCAAAAATATTCTTGAAATATATAGGAGGAACTATCTTTGAACTTCAAAATGTAAAGCCTGTAGGGGTGACTGGGTGGCTTCGTTGGTTAGGTGTTGGACACTTGATTTCGGTTCAGGTTATGATCTCAGGGCCTTAAGACTGAGCCCCAGGTGCAGCCCTGAGCTGGGTGTGGAATCTGCTTGAGACTCTCTCTCTTCCTCTCCCTTTGCTCCTCCCCACTCCTCTCTCTCTCTCTCTCTCTCTCTCAAATAAATTAATGAATGGATGAATGAATGAATGAATAAATAAATAAATAAATAAATAAATAAATAAATAAAATTAAAAAAAAATAAAGCCTGTAGATTTCATCAGCATACATGAACACTGACTAATTGAAAGCTCTCAGTCATCTTTCTTCATCTTTCTTGGTGAAGAGATGCCAGTTGGAGAAAAGCCAAATGAAGTCACTAGATCAGGCTCTGACAGATTAAAGGAAAACGTCAATGACTCCAAAGCCTGGAATATGATCTTAAGTCATTTTATTGGTCAATTCCTATGATTCCTTTTGCATTCAACTATATTTTTTCTGCATTTTTTTTTCCTCCCAATACACAACTTTCCCAAACTAAATCCTGTGCCTTCCATAGCAGACTGGTAAGAGAAAAATCCAACCTAGGGCCTTCATGACTGTGGCCTTTGGGAGAGAAAGGTCGGCATACGAGGTACTTAGGGAGATGACAGAGAAGTCACCAGGCAGAGGGAGGTTGTCTAGAATTAGAAATCTCTTCTCTTTCCCTCCCATTCCTCAGCTGCCATTCATTCCTTTATCTATTATCTTTTTACCCTCTTCTTCTCCCTTCTTTAATCTCTGAAACTGAAAAAAAAAACATGCCATGCAGTTAAAAGATACTAAATGCATCTATTATAGTATTTGCAGTCCCTTCTGCCCTCCTACACCTACAGTCCCCCATACGCACCTCCATGTACTAAAGAAAAGCCCTTCTAGGGACCCCTGGGTGGCTCAGCGGTTGAGGATCTACCTTCAGCTCAGGTCATGATCCCAGGGTCCTGGGATTGAGCTCTGCATTGGGATCCCTGCTCAGCAGGGAGACTGCTTCTCTCTCTCCCTCTGCTGCTCCTGCTGCTTGTGCGCTCTCTCTCTCTCTCTCTCTCTCTCTCTCTGTTTCTCTCTCTCTCCCTTTCTCAAATACATAAAATGAAAAGGATCAGGGCACTTGTTTTTAGAAAGAAGTAAAAACAAACAAACAAAAAAACAACAACCCTGCAGGATTCAAGGAGCTAAAGAAGACGTTAAAACAGAGTGAGAGACCATTGAAATCAAGAGCCCCATCTGCCTAAACCTGACAGTCAATTTGAGGATGAGTGCAAGGGGTGTGTTGGGGATTTAGGGATATGGGAGCCATATACAAGCTCTGTAGGCACTGGGACATTCTCTGCTCTAGAAGCATGTCTGCCGCATAGGAGACATTTAATAATTATTATTAAATTAATTAAGAACAAGAGAAATGGACAAAAATTTTAAGTTCAGAGTTATAAATCAAATTATCTTGTATATTTTTTCTTTTTTTAATTAATTTTTAAATCCAAATTCTATTTAGTTAACATACAGTGCATTATTAGGTTCAGGGGTAGAACTTAGTGATACATCACTTGTGTGTAACACCCAGTGCTAATTACATCAAGTGCCCTCCTTAATGCCCATCACCAATTACCCCATCCCCTCCATCCAGCTCCCCTCCAGCAACCTTCTCTTTTCTCCCTATAGTTAAGATTCTCTTATGGTTTGCCTCTCTGTTTTTACCTTATTTTTCCTTCCCTTCCCCTATGTTCATCTGTTTTATTCCTTAAATTCCACATATGAGTGAAATCATATGGTATTTGTCTTTCTCTGGCTGACTTCTTTTGCTTGTCATGATACCCTCTGGTTCCATCCAGGTTATTGCAAATGGCAAGTTTTCACTCTTTTTGATGGCCGAGGAATATTCCATTGTATGTGTATATCACATCTTCTTTATCCATTCATCTGCCGATGGACATCTGGGCTCTTTCCATAGCTTGGCTATTGTGGACATTGCTGCTGTAACATTGGGGTGTTTGTAATTCTTTGGATAAATATCTAGTCGTGCAATTGCTTAATCATAAGGTGGCTCTAATTTTAATTTTTTGAGGAACCTCCATACTGTTTGCCAGAGTGGCTGCACCAGTGTGCATTCCCCCCAACAGTGCAGGAGGGTTCCCTTTTCTCTTCAACCTTGCCAACATCTATTATTTCCTGACTTGTTAGTTTTATCCATTCTCACTGGTGTGAGGTGGTATCTCACTGAGTTTTGATTTGTATCTCCCTGATGCTGAGGGATGTGGAGCATTTTTATCATGTGTCTGTTGGCCATGTGTAATGTCTTCTTTGGAGAAATCTCTGTTCACTTTATATTTTCTAAGAGTCTCCAGTAAAGATATGAATTGCTGTTACTTACTTTTGTGTGACGGATGAGAGTTCTCTCTGTGAGCCACCCTGCCCTGGCTTTTATTCCAGTTACCCACACACCTTGTTATCCAGTGTGGAGAGACTGAGGTCATTTAGCAAACTCCAGAGCTGGGGTTAGAACTAGGCTTGGCGATTGTGGATGAGCATTTCAATGGCAGGATAATTCTACTTTTTACATGTAAAGATGTCTCCACAAGAAAAACACAGAATTCTTATCACTTTAACATACAGTTTTAAAGGGGAAATAGTGACAAATGCTTTATTCTTGCAAGTGAAGCAGTAGGATGAAGGTAAAAATGGGCAAAAAACTTTTATACTTTCAAGAATACTGGTTGAATAGCTGTTCAGCTTGGGTACCAGGCATCATGTGAGGCACAGTGTAGAATAAGGAAATATGGTTGGAGCCTAAGAAAATCAAAAACTTTGATTTAAATAGTGGTATGATAAATGCACTTCTCATGTTACAAAAATGGAAGTCAAAAATTACATGGGGAGGTCTTCTTAGAAAATTAGGCTGAAGCCTTCTATTTAGTAATCTCGCTGAGATCTCACAGTATGGGGACCAGGAGACTTTCCTCTGGGAATGCTAACTTTCTTCTTGGAAACTTCTCTCTGCCTGGCTCCACACACGGGGAAGCTCTAATGAGGGCTGCATGTGATAGAACCCCATTCTTCTGGCCACAGCTGCTGAGTCTGAAGATCAGCATGTGACCCAAATGAGGCAAGGATGCTACTGGAGGCTTTGTTTCCTACCAAGTAGAGGAAGTTTGTCTGGAAAAAAAATTTTTTTGCATTTTTTTAACCATTACCTCACAACTTACTTTTTTTTTTTTAAGTATTGTTTCTTGATAAGAATATTTAAGGTCTACTCTCTTAGCCAGTTTCAGTTATGCAGTTTAGTATTGTCAACTACACTCATCATATTCTACATTAGATCCTCAGAACATATTTATCTTATAACTGAAAGTTTGCACCTTTTTACTAACTTCTCTATTTTCTTCTTTCCCTAGTCCCTGGCAATCACTTTCCTACTCTCTGTTTCTATGAATTTGCCCATTTTTTTTTTAGGTTCCACATATAAATGATGCCAGGCAGTATCTATATTTCTCTGCCTATTTCACTTAGGATAATGTCCTCCTGGAGGGCATTTCATCCCTGTTGGTGCAAAGACAGGATTTCCTTCTTTTTTCAGTTGAATAGCATTCCACTGTATACATATACCACATTTTCTTGATCCATTCATCCATTCACAGATACTTAGGTTGTTCTCATACCTTGGTTATGGTGAATGATGCTGCAATGAAAATTGGGAATCCAAATATGTCTTTAAGATAACGGTTGTTGTTTCATTTGGTTATATACAACCAGGAATGGGATTGCTGGATCATATGGTAGTTCTACTTTTATTTCTTGGGGAGACATCCATACTGTTTCTCATATGGTGACAAAAGTGGCTCATAAGTGGCCGTGCCAGTTTACATTCCCACCAACAATGTATGAGGATTCTTTTTTCTCCATATCTTCAAAAGCATTTGTTATCTGGTGTGTAAAGAGAAAAGGTAAGAGATGGAGAAAGAGAGAGACTCCTGGGCTCCAGTGTGTCTGAGCTCAGGTGCACCACTGTTCTCTCCTGCAGACAATGGAACACCCTGATGAGACTCTGTAGAGATTAGGGATGCCTATGCATAGTCAATAACCAGGGAAGTTGCACTATTAGATCACTGGGGAGCTTTAAAACTAATCTTAACTATTTTTTTAAATTTTTTTTTAATCTTAACTATTGATTTATGCAAAGGGTTCTGGCAAATTATCTTAGATGAAGAATCTGGAACTGAAATGGCATTTGTAATTCTTGGTTGTGTGTGCATTCAATGTCACACTCTTTCGGTTGATGACCTACTTTTCAAAATTTGGCAAGTGGTTTAGCTATTTGCAGTAGCTACAGAGGCATTCTCATATTTGTAACCAAAGTGTAAAGAGTCATTTAGGACATCTCAAATTATTATTGTAAATTGGGGGGTCCCGGGTTGCTCGATCGGTTAAGTGACTGTCTTCAGCTCAGGTCATGATCTCAGGATCCTGGGATGGAGCCTGGTGTGAAGTCCTATGTGGAGTCCTGTGTAGGGCTCTGTGCTCAGCGGGGGGTCTGCTTCTCCCTCTTCCTCTGCCATTCCCCTTGCCTGTGTGCATGCTCTCTCTCAAATGAATAAATTGAGAAAAATAATTTTTAAAATTGTAATTTTTTAAAAAATTCAAATTACTGCCAACTGAAAACCATAAAATATCAACTTTTAATTCCCAGAAATGAAATACTCCACAGAAGATGGGAAAGTACAAGTAGACCCTTTTCCCACTCCCATCTCCCTCATCCCTACCATGTGAAATAAAAAAGAGTTTTCAATCATAAAAGAGCACCTGCAACCAAAATGTAGTTGTCACTTTTTGTATGATGCTTTCCCTGAGCCTCTACCATGGCTCTCACCTCTCAGGCAGAGTAAATAATTTCCTGCATGGGCTCTTATAGCACATTGTTCAACACCTACTGGTATGGCCCTTCTCACATCATATCACAGTCACTAAAATAAGTGTTTATTTCCTACTCATGACTTCAGGTGAAGTCCTAAGTCTTATTTGTCCTTTTTCCTTGAGACCTAAGACTAAGACTCAATAAATGTTCACTGAATATTGTATTTTCCTCTTATAGGAAAGACACTTATCCCCGCTGAGAAGTTAAATATTGAGTCCCAAGTAATTTTAAAAGAGTTCCACCTTCACAATGACCTTCAGTGAAGTATTCTTTGTCCTTCTGATACTTAATAAGAAACCATCATTTGGGGCCCCGATAACCCATATCCTCAGGACCAGCCCTGTCTCAAAAATCTGCATTAGATCATCATTTAAAACATTTCTTATAGACTCACTTTCAAAAGAAGGATGTCTTTTGTTAAGCAAAAGATTTTATGTCATGGGAAGAGAATGGGAGTTGAAGCAATGATCTTGAGTGTATGGAATATGGTTTCATGTGCTTGCTACCTGTTGATTTATTGTTGATGACAAGATACGGGTCAGTCTGGTTAGTCAAATTTTCTGTCAGCCTATTAGCTGTTTTTCCGAGTTGAGCCATCCATGTTCTAAGACCCCCTTTTGGCCCTTGAGCTAACTTTAGGATGAAGAATTAAAGAGTTGTACCATGATAGAAAAATTTTTGTGTGCAGTAAGCAGTGCTGTTTTCTGACACTCTTGTAGGCAATTTAATTTGCACGGATATACATTTTCTCCAAGAGACCTAAGTGTATTTAAAATTTCCACTTTTAAGGTAGCTCATAAATACTGGATATATCCTAAATTGGTCTTCAGGTCAAAATGTTGCTCACCTCTGGTGAATCTGTGCTAGACACTGAACACCAAGGGGTTAATGAAGCACAGCTACTGAGTGCTTACTATTCTCAAGGCCCTATAAGAAGTCTGCACAGAGACCATCTCATTTAACCCTCATACCAAACCTGTGAGGTAGCTACTAATATTCATCCCTATTTTACAAATAAGGAAGATGAGACTTGGACACATTAAGAAACTTGAACATAGTCATTTTGCCAGTAAGTGCTGGAATTCAGATTTGAACTCAGGCCTGTCAGATTCTGGACTTGTGTGTCTCAAGAACAAGGGTACATGCATGCCTGGCTGGTTCTCCTAATTGGACTAAGAATGAGGAAACAGTCATATTTGTTGCATGGTTAAGTTTAAACTAGGAGCAAGAAAGTTGCTGCTCCCTTTCTGGACTAGCAGAGAATATTAAGAAACAGTTTTCTATTCTCTGCTGTGATCTGTAAAAGTGACAAGACTTGACAAGCAGTGGATGGGGGGCTTTCAAAGTCTAGTCTTCGGTCCAAGAGGTGCCCATCATGAACCTTTCAAGAGACCATCACGTGCATGCCTAATGCTGGAAGGCTCACATCTAAATAAAGGGGCTCTTTGATGAGCTTCTAATATATTTCTCCAATCAGCTTTCTGTAATAACCATCAGGAAAAGACATCAAATCATGTGGGAGCCACACAATGCAGAACTGACGGGTTGATACGTGGCCATTTGTGGAATTTTCAAAGGCAAGCAACATGAGGCCATTAATTCTAAGCTCTTGGGCAAACCAGTGCCCTCTCTTGGCAAAGTCAACAAATTTTAGATTATGAAATCAAGAGGAGGATTGGTCAGTTATGAATACAAAATGCTAACTGGAAATTACTTGTCCAGCAACCCCAAGTACCACAATTCCAGCAATCCCGATTACCCAAATAAAGCCCAAAGCTGGAGAACAGACAAAAGACTTCTGAAAATGCAAAAGAGGGATCGAAGCCTGTGTGCTTTTTTCATATAAAAAAGCTTAGCTCTTGCTTAGATCGTACTGACTCTTATTTTATGAAAAACGTTAATAGGGTTGGTAATCAGCAGCAAGTGGAACAGATGCTAAGTGGTAAGCACGTTATTGTTACTATAGTTCCTGATAACCTGGCAGAGGAAATTTTTTAAAATCTATTTTAAAATTTTTTTTAAAAAATGGAAAGTTATCCCAAGGTAAGAGGAAAAGGGGGCAAGGGCTCAAAGCCCTGCATGCCTTGTGGTCGTAAGACCGTCCCTGTGCTACAGCCTATTAGTTTTCACTGGGTCGCTGAGAGACGTATTAGTAGGAGTCTACAAGAATGCTGTTCACTCAACTCATCTGAGAAAGAGGCGAGAGTAACAGCAAGTCTTTTCATTTTATCTTTTAATCTGTCAGTCTTTTCTTTCTTTTTCTTTTCTTTTCTTTTTTTTTTAAATAATCTCTACACCAATGTGGGACTCGAACTCTCGACCCTGAGCTCAAGAGTCACATGCTCTACTAACTGAGCCTGCCGGGTGCTCATATCAGTCAATCTGAAAAATAAAATAGCCAGTTATTTTACTAGCAAAATGAGTTTACTCGAGAATAGGAGGGGAATTGCAATTCAGGACATGCAAGCTATGGTGAACCATAGGCAAGTCTGAGAAGATAAAGGGGAAGGTCAGCTTTTATTAGCTTTGAGGAGGAAATTAGAGAGGGTTGTTTTCAGCAAAAGTTCAGTGAGTAACGAGAGTCCCAGGTTGTGGTGGTTTCCCATTGGCTGCAAACGGTGATTAGCACAGTGCTGGGGAGGCCGGGAGGGATCCTCCTTTCTATTAAGGGCAAGACATGAAATTCCTGAGTGAAAAATGTCCTCCCTCCTGACCTTCTTTTGTTGGCAATGCGCTCTGCAACCAGTAGCTCGTGGGTAAAAGCTCCCCCTTCAGGCTTTCCCGACTCCGTTTTAAATGAGGTTTCCTTTACTTATTTTCACCAATTGTTGAACCATATTTAGTCTTTTTTTGTTTTTTAAGATTTTATGTATTTATTCATGAGAGACACGGAGAGAGACGCAGAGACACAGGCAGAGGGAGAAGCAGGCTCCCTGCAGGGAGCTCCCAAAGGGGACTCGATCCCAGGACCCCGGGATCATGACCTGAGCCGAAGGCAGACTCTCAACCACTGAGCCTCCCAGGAGTCCCCATATTATTTTAGTCTTTTGGGACTTCCATAGAGAAAACTACAGACTGGGTGGCTTAAATGACAGAAATGTGTTTTCTCACAGTTCTGGAAGCTAGAAGTCTAAGATCAAGGTGCCAACAGATTGGTTTCTGGTGAGACCTCTTTTCCTGGCTGGCAGATGGCCGCCTTCTGGCTGTGTACTCACGTAGCCTTTGGTCTGTGCGCATGCACTCTTGGGATCTCTCCCTCTTCTTATAAGGACATCAGTGATGTTGGATGAGGACCCTGTCCTCATGACTTCGATTTACCTTAATTATCTTCTTAGAAGTCCTATCCCCAATACATTCACATTGTGGGCTAAGGCTTCAAGACATGGATAGATTTAAGTCAGGCCATATCACGTGTGAATAAAATAGTTATTCAAGAAACTAAATTAGTTAAATTCAAAATTCAGAAAGCTCATCTTACCCTGCCACCTCCCCCTTTCCCCAATGAATTGAGCAGCTACTATGTGCTAGGTATGTGATAATACTCTGGAAGAAGATGAATCATATGAAAAAGAACTCACACTAGAGTAGAAAAAGAACTAACAAATGTTTTAATATTTCATTTCCTGGAAAAGGGATAGTCATCTTTTTTAAAGGATTTTACTTATTTATTTGAGGGACAGAGAGTGTGTGTGCACACCCAAGCGGGGGAGGGGCAAGGAGAGAGAGAGAAGGAGAAGCAGACTCCTCACTGAGCAGGAAGCCCAAAGCAGGGCTCGATCCCAGGACCCTAGGACCATGACCTGAGCCAAAGGCAAGCGCTTTACCAGCTGAGCCCCCCAGGTGCCCCAAAGACTCCTTTGCTAAAGTTTCTAAGATGCTGCTGTACACAATGTATCAGAGAAACTCTCCTCTCTTTCCATCCTTGTTCTCTTTTTTCTTCTCCTATTTCTCCCCTGACAATTCTTCCTCTCCTCTTATTTTTGGCTTATAATTTTCAGTGACTTTTCTGTGAAATCATTACTTTGATTTTTCCTGAATAGAGTCTCTCATTCAAGAAATACCCTAGAAATTTCTGAAAGTTTCAGTTCAGTCTTGCTCACTGAAGAGAATTCAGGGTTCAGTGAAAATTCTGTATTTACCTCACTCTGTTGCTGGGGTGGAGGGTAGCAGCTAGTGGTTTCCACTAGGGACTGGCTTTTTACTCCCTTTTCCTTTCCCACATCATCATTATTATTTTGAGTCACCTACATAAATCTTTAGCCCTCAGTCTTACCTACACAAGTGCATCCCAGAAAGCATAATTTTGTACACACAAAAGTATTTCCTTTGTCCAGAAAAGGACTGGGAAGACACAATTCTGGGGGCGCCTGGGTGGCTCAGTGGGTTAAGTGTCTGCCTTCAGCTCAGGTCATGACCTCAGGGTCCTGGGATCGATCCCTGCATTGGGCTCCCTGCTCAGCGGGGAGCCTGTTTCTCCCTCTGCCACTCCCTCTGCTTGTGCTCTCTGTCAAATAAATAAATAAAATCTTTAAAAAATATTTGACCCCTCCACCCCCAGCCCCAAAATTCTGGTTTGACTCTTTGTAATAAAGACCACAAGGCCAGGAAATCAAGGTAAATGGTGATGACTCTGAAGCCAGTAGCTGGAAAGTTCTTGGCTACAAAACGTATCACTTGCTGTTCTAATGAGATTCTAATTCATTGGCAGTTTAGGGCAGCTGTTGCAGTCCTAGCCATTTCAAGGAAATGTTTAAAAAGAATATTTTTTCATCTTTGATTTGTGAGTTAAGGTTCCTGTTTTAAATTTGTTTCGCCAGACATCTAAAGTACGCAAGGGAGGGCGTAATCTCTGTTCTGCTGCAATAAGCCTGCCTGCACACGAGACAACCCGGGATGGGTTATAAATATCCTATAATTTGCTGGAAGTACTGAAGCACAGCTTTATATCAGGTTTTTCTTATTCTTCTTCTTCAAACCTCCTGGCATTTCTCTTATCAAGATTCGACAGCAGTAGGCTTGTAGCTCAGCTGCCTATTTATGCTTTAGTACAAGACTGAGAAAACATTTCACTGCTGTAGATAACTTTCTAGAAAGTTAGATCCCTATTTAGTGGGGGAAAGTTCAAGATTTGCCTGTTTGGAATTGTCTGTTAAGCAGTCACCACAGAATTTACATTTACTGAAGGGGGAAGACAAGATTGCAATGGCCTTTGAGGTAAATTTTATAAACAGGACACTGAAATTAATGGCCATAAAATTGGCTTGTGCAAGTCCCGGGCCAACGACCAGCTGCGGAGTCAACAAACCTCCCTGCTGACCCACTCTCCACGCTTCCAATTCTCATAACAGCTCTCACAAGTAAAGATTCTCGATAATGCCGGAATGTCCTTTGCCAATGGGGAGTTCACTGGGATGAAAATACTCACAGATTGACATCCAATTCCCAATTTGCATCCTGGGCTCATAATGTTCTTAATCCGTTCAAATTTCTGTCTGGCTAAAAGATAAGCTCACCTTTTAAAATAGCCCAAGAAACACAATATTCTTGAGAGCTTATCTTCAGTGGTATGAGAAATTTTGTGATTTGAAGCAGAGATGCTTATCTTACAAAATTCCCGAGGTTCTAACATACACACTGTGCTGGATGCCTAGAGTTCACTGCAGTAGGGGCAGCTGTCCATGCCAACATTGAAATTACCCATTTTACTGCTTTACTAATCCAAGGATTGCATGTGCCTCCTCTTAATAGATGGCAGGGAAAGCAGTGGCATCCTGGAATTGCAGAACTAAGAGGTCACCTATCTAGTGATTTCAAACCACAGCTCCTCAAGTTGGTGCCTGGCTAGCTGCAAAGAGCCTGTTAAAAACACAGTTAGATGTCACTCCCCTGAGAGGCCATGAGGGGTGTCATAGGAATTTAAAGTTTCAAAGGCTCCTTAAGCGATTAGTTAGGATGGGACCCACTGCTATAAATCCAGTCCCTCATCTCATAGAGACAGTTCTGTTCTATCACCATCTATTCTTCTAGACCACACCCTAAAAATTCTCAAGGTTATGGGCAAAACAGCCACAGGGGCAGGCCACGGAAAACACATGCAATTTGGTAACTGGGGTATTAACAAGATAGTAACAATACAAAAACACTAAAATAGTTTTTTTAACAAAAGAAATAGAGACTTCCCCTCCAAAAAAAAAAAAAAAAAAAAAAGGAGGTAGATGTTAGTTTAATGGGGGAAAAAAATCACAAAGACTGAGAAGAACCACCCAAGGAGCACTTCTGAGTTGGAATACGTGGGCAAGTGGGAGCCAAGAAGCAGGAGCTGGAGCGTGTTCACACTGCACAGTGCACGGCACCTGTCCGTGTCTCGCTGCACCCAGCGGTCTGCGGGCGGTGTGAAGGTTCTGTGCCACCTCGCTCGGTGGTGCAGAACGGCAGAGGGCTGATGAGAACCATCAGTGATCCAACGGTGTCCGTGTCATCCTGATGGCGCTCTGCTAGTGACCCGGCTGAGTGTGAGCCAAGTCACACTTAGAAACATGTGTCGTAGCAGCGCAGACCGAATCTTCTAGACAACACTCCTCCCAAGTATTTATCAGGCTTCTACTCGAGTGCTTCTGCCTGAGGTCAC